>NC_064857.1:60316571-60616571 GCF_024139225.1 Suncus etruscus
CCCACTTCACAGGCTGCAAACAGGGTTCTTGCTGTTTGTCTAAACTGGGTTGAAGAAAGGAAAATGAACCAGCAACTCCCCCTCTCTCCCAGCCACCACCTCCAATGCCTTGCAACAGGCTGGGCCATCCCAAAGGCTCTCTACATCCTGTACCCCAACTCCTCAAGTGACCTATGAGTCCATCCATGAGCACATTGATTCTATGGCATCATCTCTCCCTCATGGTCATTTCAGGGAAGAAATCCTTAGGCCCAGAATATGGATAGGGTCATTTTCATGTCAGAGGTCAAGAAGATGGCTGACCCCTTGCCCTGCTTTTCACACCCATTATGTGTGCAGGCACCAGAGCTCAGGATGGGGACAGCAAAGGCTACCCCCAGCGATGCCCCATTCCCAGACGCATTACAGCTACACCCCACTCTTTCTCATCACTGCTGTCAAACCCCAGCTGTCCACCCTTCCCTGAGCAGAGTGACCCATAGTGACTCAACCTTTCTGATAGGGACTGTTCCAGCTAAGGGCAAGCAGCAAGGACAGGTGGAGGAGGGGCAGTGGGTCCCATTTCCATATCATCTGCCACAGCAGCACCTGCAATTCTTCACCTCAAAGAAGTCACCAGAACAACAGATGCAGGGCCATGGCTCATTGACAGAAAGCACCTAACTGCCTTTCCCTGTGTGATGCCCTGTGTCCGGTCCCTGGTGCTGCCCACATGTGGATGAGATTCCTGGGAGCTCTGCTGTCTGAGATGCCCAGGACAAAGGCAGACAAGTGAGAGCACTGCAAGGAAGAGTGAGCAGCAGAGCCTGCTACTCTGCTATGAGCACCCACAAGCATCACAGCTTAGAGGAGCAAGTGCCGTGGGCAGACTGGTCACTGCCTCCTCCTGTGTGAACCCCTTAGTGAATTCCTGCCAAGTTCAGAAGCCAGAATGTGTACACAAGTGTCACCAATAAAGAAGTATGTGTCTCCAAGAGTCTCAAGAGCTCTGTGTGTAAAAAACACAATACAAAAGTGCCTTCTGCACACCTATATTCTTTGTAGCACTATTTACAATAGTCAAAATCTGGAAAAAAACCCAGATATCCTTCAACAGATGAATGGCTAAAGAACTGTAGTACATATACACAATGAATACTATGCAGACGTCAGAAACAATGAAGTCATGAAATTTTCCTATACATAGTTGTATATGGAATCAATTATGCCGAGTGAAATAAGTCAGAGGGAGAGAGATAGGCACAGAATAGTCTCACTCACCTGTGGTGTTTAAGAAAAATAAAAGACAATATTGTAATAAAACCCAGAGACAATAGAGATGAAGACTAGAAAGACTGGCTCACAATATGAAGCTTACCCCAAAGAGTAGTGAGTGCAGTTAGAGAAATAACTACGCCAGCAACTATCATGACTATGGTAGTGAGTGAGAGAAATAGAATGCCTGTCTCGAAAACAGTCGGGGGTGATGGGAGAGAGATGGGGAATACTGGTGATGGAAAGGTTGCACTGGTGAAGAGGGGTGTTATTTTTTATAACTGAAACCCAACTAGAAACAAGTCTGTAATCATGGTACTTAAATAAAGATATTATTTAAAAAAATAAAATATATGGCGAGGGGTTGGAGCAATAATACACAGGGTGGGCACTTTACTTGCATGAGGCTGACCTGGGTTCAATCCCCAGCATCTCTTTTGGCCCCCGAGCACTGCCAGGTATGATTTTTCAGTGCAGAAGCAGGGGTAACCCCTGAGCATTGATTGCCAGGTGTGACTCCAAAAGCAAAATATAAAACAAAATAATTAATTTTATTGACTAATGATTAAGTCCTTTTCTGTCGTTTTCTTTTTTTTTTTTTTGCCCCCCCCTTTTTCTGTCGTATTCTATACCTCACTGGATCCACATAATGAAAGTCTCATTTTGACTATGCAAAGACTAAATTTAGCTCTGCTGCAGGAAAAAAGACTAATAATTTCCAAGTGAAAGAAAAAAAATTGCAGTAAAATAAACTCCCCAGCACAATAGAATTCTCTGCCTCAGCTGATAAATATTTCCAAGCGGGAAATCTGACTTCGTGAAACAAATGGAATTCAGTGGAACTAAAAAAAAAAAAATCATTACCCTCTTTTAATTGCTTAATTGCTACTGAATTCAATACTGATTAAAGAGGTATTAAGAACGCTGCCTGTGACCTCATTACCCTTAGTGAAGAAATAGGAATATGTATTTGTTTTAGATTTTCTTTTTAGATTTTCTTTTCTTTTAAATATAATATATTTATTTAAGCACCATGATTACAAACATGTTTGTAGTTGGGTTTCTGTTATAAAAAAGAATATCCCCCCTTCACCAGTGCAACCTTCTCACCACCAATGACTCCATTTCTTTCCTCCTCACCCCCTGTCTTCTATTTCTGGCATTCTATTTCTCTCACTCACTACCATTGTCATGATAGTTGTTGATGTAGTTATTTCTCTAACTGAACTACATGCTGAGTCAAATAAGTCAGAGGGAGGTAGATAGACACAGAATAGTCTCACTCATCTGTGGGATTTAAAAATAATAAAAGATATGATTGTAGTAGTTCAGTTAGGAAATATGCATTTTTGATACAGTGATTGACTCAACAGGGTTGAGGTTCTTCTTTCTACAAAATGACACTGTATTAACTGTAGAAGTGGCCCAAAAGTTGCTTCTACATTAGTCAAGCTTACTAGTTTGAAAATCCTCTTCACTATTCCTTTGGTGATGTTTTCTGTCATTTGGGAAGAGGGCTTTAAAATACTCTCCTATTTGGAAGAATAAGACATTAGCCATATTAGCAAAGGCAATTTCTCTGAAACTTCTGTTTAAAATATTTGTAAAATGTATTTATTTGGGGACCACACTCAGCGATTCTCAGAACTTACTCCTGGCTCTGCACTCAGGGATCACTCCTGGTGCTGGGGATCAAACCAGGGACCCAGTCACATGTCAGGCAAGAGCCCTCCCCAGGGTACTATTGCACTAGCTTCAAGGTTTGTAAAAATTTAAAGCATTAAGATGGCAACCAAATGAAGATAAATTGATTGGTAGGGGTTTTGCTCGTGTTTGTAATCGTCCTGGTCTCCAAATGGTAATTAGTATATTAGTGTATTGAAAATGAGTGTATTTTATGTCCAAACCACCCTAATCTTTTCTCTGCAAGCAAGCCTATTTCAAATAGGTTACTTTTCATTTTTGGTAGAGTTGTTGGTAATTATTAAAACACCATATCTGAGGTCTGTCATCCTCTACTATTTGTTATTTCCATTTTATTAGAAAAATGAATGCTTTCCGTTTCTTTTTCTTTCACTTTTGACTCATATATTTAAAAATTAATATGTCAGATAAATTTAAAATTACATAGTTGATTACATTTGTAATTCTCAAAATTATCTAAGATGTATCATTATTCTTATTACCTCTATTTTGCAAATGAGAAAATTGTGTCTCAGAGAGATGAACTGCCTAAGGTTATATAGATTCTAAGTGGCAGAGGCAAATTCTAAAAGAACGAATCTATGAGTGAAATAGAAAGCCTGTCTAGAGTACAGGCAGGGAGGAGGGAGATTTGGGACATTGGTGATGGGAATGTTGCACTGGTGATGGGTGGTGATCTTTACATGACTGAAACCTAAACACAATCATGTATGTAATCAAGGTGTTTAAATAAAAAATATATATAAAAAAGAACATTTCCAAAGGAAAACAAAGTAAATATAAGAACATTTCCAAAAGTATTAAACAATTAAACTATGGTTGCTACAGTGTTAACGTCTGGGTTAACATGTTCTTGTTTAAGAACATATGCAACCAGAGGCTTATCTTGAATAGTGTTTCCAGGTTCCAATATTTAATACGTAAATGGTTTCCATTTCTATTGCGGGGGAGGGGCACATCCGGTGACCTTAAGGGTTCCTTCTGACTCTGCGCTCAGAAATTGCTCCTGGCTTGGGGGACCATATTGGACGCCGGAGGATCGAACCAGAGGTCCTAGGTCAGCTGCATGCAAGGTAAATGCCCTACCACTGCACCATCACTCTGGTCCCCCATTTCTATTCTTATGAGATATATGAAGAAACAAAGATAATGACTTTCCTAACCTAGAAATAGCTGAGGAAGATCTTGAATTCAGATTTTTTTGGTTTCAGTGATCTGAAATTTTGGAATAATCTTTGACCAAGTGACTCAGCATCTGAATGGAAGGGATGCTTGCATATATAGCCAAAGTGAACCGAGTTGCTTCCCCAAAATGCAAACGATAGTCAGTACAATAGGGACAGAGCTTTGGGATTCCCCATACCAACTCGGAGAAGTTGCCTCTGGTTCTCACTCCATACAGTGAAGGCATGAAAACCTCCAGAGAGCTTAGAAAACATGCAAATGTTACAGTTGCTCTAAAAGTAACTTTAGTTCAGGAAAATATATTGTTATATGCCCCCATGAATATTTTATTCCTTTTGCATTTGGCAAAAGGAATATTCCTTTTGCATTTGGGCAATTATTTTCACCTTGGATCCAGAATCAAATTTACTGAAAAGTACAAGGATAGGTATCGTATAGGATGGGACAGAATTGTACTATTTTCCAATGTGGAAACCTGAAAAACTTCATATTTTTGTTAGTCATGAGAGAGAATAGTGCTAAATTAGTACACAAAAATATTTTTTGTATTGCTACAGAAAGGTGATACCAATATACAATGAGTGTGTGTGTGTGTGTGTGTGTGTGTGTGTGTGTGTGTGTGCACGCGCGCACGCCAATATTTGGAAACCACCAGGAAGAATATTAGACTGTAGAGCTTGGGCCAAGTCTCAAACCTACCTCTATTTATATTAATTTGATTTTAGGCACCATCATTTATTTATTTATTTGTTTCCTCCTAAAGACCAGGTCCCAGTTTCTGTTGTCTTTGAGTGTGTTATTTCTTTGTCATATTTCTTTACATCCACATATGACAAACCATTCTGTGTCTGTCTCTCTCCACTAGGCATGTTACTGTCTGGATCAAGCCAAGTAGCTACTCGGCATTTTTATTTTTATAGCCAAGTAGTCTTCTATTATATATCTGTACCAGTTTATTTGGGGCGGGGGGCACACCCGGTGGCGCTCAGGGGTTACTCCTGGATATGCCCTCAGAAATCACTCCTGGCTTGAGGGACCATATGGGACCCCAGGGTATTGAACCAAGGTCTGTTCTAGGCTTGCATGGGCAAGGCAAATGCCTTACCACTTGAGCCACTGCTCCTGCTCTTATATGTACTATTTTAAAAAAATGCTTTCTATAGAATTTCAGTCATACAGTGTCCAACACTCGTCCCAGCACTAGTGTACAATTCCTTTCACCAATGTCCCCACTTACCCTCCCTCACTCCCGGCCTTCCATTATAGCAGACATTTCTCTCTCTTTCTTTTTCTTTCTTCTTTCTTTCTTCTTTCTTTCTTCTTTCTTTCTTTCTTTCTTTCTTTCTTTCTTTCTTTCTTTCTTTCTTTCTTTCTTTCTTTCTTTCTTTCTTTCTTTCTTTCTTTCTTTCTTTCTTTCTTTCTTTCTTTCTTTCTCTTTCTTTCTTTCTTTCTTTCTTTTTCTTTCTCTCTTTCTTTCTGTTTATCATTCTCTCTCTTTCTCTCTGTCCTTTATTTCTTTTAGGCACCGTGTATCATAGTTCCTTTATCCACTCATCTGTTCTTGGACATTTGTGCTGTTTCCAGATTTGGTCTATTGTGATTAGAGTTACAGTCAACAGAGGAGTGTAGATGGCTTTTCTGAAGAGAGTTTTAGGGCCCTTGGAGGTAAATGAAAAGGAGTGGCACTGCTGAATCACATGGGACATCTTAGTGTTTTGAGAAGTGTTCTTCTTTTCCAAAAAGGCTGAATCATCAATACTCACCATCAACATAGTTGAAGGATCCAAGTTCCCCACACTCCATCATCACTGGCTAATTTTTATCTTCATGCCATGGGGCCAGTCTCACTGATGGGAGGTAAATTCTTAATGTATTTTGGACTTGCATTTCCCTGATGATGAATGATGTTCAACAATTTTTCATACATTTTGGTCATCTGTATCTCTTCTTCAGGGAAGTTTTTGAATCATTGGCCAAGCAAACAGTTGCAAAGATGAGCAAATGAGACAACAGCAAACTAAGATGCTTCTGCACTGCAAAAGAAATGATGAGCAGAATAAAAAATAAAACAAAACAAAAAATATCACTCCATAGACTGGAAGAAAGAATTTGCTCATCACTTAGGCCTCAATATTTAAGATATATAAGACACAGGTAGAACTTTACCAAACAAACAAATACCAGAACAACCCATAATCAAAACAATGGATAATGAGGTAAATCACATCAACTTTTCAATGGAAACTTGAGGAGAGACTACATGCTAGTAAATTCGTGTGTGTGTGTGTGTGTGTGTGTGTGTGTGTGTGTGTGTTATAAGCATATCTGGCAGTGTTCAGGGGTTAGTTCTGGCTCTGCAGTTCGAGATCTCTCCTAGCAGTGCTCAGGGGACCATATGGGATGCTGAAATTGACTTCAGGTTGGCCATAGGCAAGGCAATCGCACTTCCTCTGTACTATGGATCCAGCCCCAAGGATGATGCTCACTGAACCCCGTCTTTCTAGTCAAAAAGAGAAGATATTAAATTTGCTGAGTCCCAAACGTCTTGAATTCTGAAGCCAGAGGCCAATAATTTGTCTCAGGATCCACCATGCTTTGCTCTGTTCTTCCTCTACCTTGGTCTCTGCCTTGGTCCTCCCTCTTGGAGGACCAGCCCTGTCAACTCCACCTTCCTGTACAGAGTTGTGCTGGGTACCAGCTCCCTATGGATGAAAGTAGCTGGGCCAAGGAGTCAGAGGTGGAAGTGGGCTCTGCCTTGCAGGAAAAATTGCCCAGCAGGGAAAATTAAGCAAAGGTCCCTCAGGAGAGGATGGTCAGCAAAGTGTGACCCAGAGGCTACTTTCTCCTTGGATGTCAAGCTGAATCTAGAGAAAAAGACTAATAATTGATCCCTTGTCATTGCATCTAGTTCTTCCTTTCCATATGCATTTACTTCTTCTCTACTTACTCCACACCTTGGACTGGGTCTGAGGTCCAGTAATTGACCCTGGAGATCCAACCAGGGCTCATCGCCTGTCCAGATTCTCTTGACTTCACAGGGAGTTGTTAGCAGCCAGAGAAGAAACAGCAGCTCAAAAGGTCTATCCAGAGCTTGCCTGAGGAGCGTCGGCAGAGGCCTCAGCTTTGGACCATAAAGTATTGTGAATAATGCTGCGATGAACACAGGAATGCCAGCACCTTTTCTTCTTTGTGATTTTGAATTCTTAGGGTATATGCCCAGCAGCAATATTACTGGGTCATATGGGAGTTCCATTTATAGTTTTTTGAGGAACATACATAGGTTGGGAAGGGGAATCTTAGATTCTATTGAACTCATTGGGGCAGCATAATATAAATTCTATAATATAATATAATATAATAATATAATATAATATATATAATATATATAATATAATAATAATATAATATAATAATATAAATTCTAAAAAAATCTCTTCAAAAAGACATTTTGAACGAATCAATGCCTAATAAGTATTATCTGAGATATGTCTTTCAAATAATATTTTTGCAAATAAAGCTACTCTTACTGTTATGAAAACTTCATTTTTTATAGAAAAGTGCCTTTTACTATAATCAACCATCTTCAACAATGGAACAATTCTTCCATTACCATGGCATTTAGTTTTTATTATTATTAGTTTTAATTATCTTATTTTATTTTTATTGTTTTAGTTAACATATATATATATAAATATTTTAATCATCAGAGTGGAAGAATTTCCATAGGGGGCTGGAGTTTTGGAAGGAGTTGACAGAGATAAACAGATATATAAATCTCATTGTCGGTACTAATAATCTGACTTTGATAACCACTTTATAATAACTGTGTGTGTAGTTAACTGGAGTGTGTAGTTAATAGTTCTTTGCGTTTAATTCTATGTTTGGTTTGTTTTTCTTTTACTAGTATAGTGCAAACCTAGTTAGCATTAATACTGAAGGTACAGTACTGGCAATAATTGTGATTTTTCTCCCAACCGACTAGCTTATTTAACAATGTGTTGTATGCTTTTCCATGCGTAAGCTATGCTCCATCAAGTCATATAGAGTGGACTGAACTTCATTAACATTTCAGATAGCTGATAAATTATTCAAACTTCAATATAGTTTTGAATATCTCCTAATACCCAACAATAATTGAAGTTGTATATCTGTGATGAATGCTGTTGGCTTCACTTCCTTGGCTTAGTTAAACTAAGCTGTTTTCTTCAGAGGTAAGTGCACCATAACCAAGAAGTGAGGTTTGCATGAGAGTGAAATAATTTCCAAGGGGGCTGAAGTCTTGGAAAGAGTTGATAGAGAGAAAAATTCACAAGACAATTGTGAGTGGTCATTACTGATTTGTACGTAAGGGAGCCACAGTTACTAGATGTTTAATGCTAAGAAATATTTAATACCACCCTAGCCGGAACCTCTACCAAATTCTTCCTGAAAACCTCAAAGAAACCTGGGGTTTAAATCAGCATCTGGAGGGCCAAGCATTGATAATAAGATGATAATTTGGATCATATCTCTTTCCTCCTCTCAGGACCTGCTTAGATGAGCAGAAAGAACACTTGGCTCTGTGTGTAGTAGCTTATTCTCTGTGCAGGGTCACTGCTTATTTTGCAGTAATAATCCCACAATCAATTGCTTCCAGTGCATTGACCATGACTCACAACTCCATCCCTGCAAGCCATGCTCTGCACTAGACTGAAACCCTGGCTCTCGGTTGGTCGGTCCTGCCTGGAAGAGAGTAGAGCAGGGGTCTCAAACTCACAGCCTGCCTGGAAGAGAGTAGAGCAGGGGTCTTAAACTTGCGGCCCGCGGGCTGTTTGTGGCCCTCCGTACAACATTTTGTGGCCCACGGCCAGCCTTCAAATATCACAGATTATTCGTTTTCCAAATAATTGCAATAAAAGTCGCATTAGTGGGGCCGGCGAGGTGGCGCTAGAGGTAAGGTGTCTGCCGTGCAAGCGCTAGCCAAGGAAAGGACCAGGGTTTGATCTCCCAGCGTCCCATATGGTCCCCCCAAGCCAGGGGCAATTTTTGAGCGCGTAGCCAGGAATAACCCCTGAGCATCAAAAGGGTGTGGCCCGAAAAACCAAAAAAAAAAAATCGCAGTAGTAAGAAAAAAAGTACATTAAACATTCGCATACCCCGAGCAGTTCTGTTTGGGGTATGCAAATGTTTAATGCGATTTTTTGCGATTTTTTTCTTACTAATGCAATTTTTTATTGTGAATATTCGGTAAGCAAATAATCGCAAATACTTTGCGCCTAGCGCAGACATCATTTCCACTGCTCCAGCCTACTGTCCCTTGCATTATTGGAGGCCTAAGGGAGAGAAGGGAGAGAAGTTTATTACAAAATTAGATTTTTTTCATACCTTCATCATGACTTCATCAAAGCCTGCAGTGAAGAGAAAGATTGATGACCAGCACAGAAAAATTCAGGAAAAGTGGGAGACGCAGTATTTCTTTGTTGAGCACAGGGGCATCCCTGCATGTTTTATTTGCTCAGAGAAAGTTGCAATGCACAAGGAATACATCTTGAAATGCCATTATTCAACTAAACATGCTGAGGAATGTGCAAAATATCAAGGAAATGAGAGAGCCAAGCGGGTTGCCAGTCTTAAAGCATGTCTAATGAGGCAACAAGATTTTTTCAAGAAAGCAACCAAAGAAATGTTGCATCAGTCGAAGCTAGTTACATGGTTACTGAGATGATTGCTAAGGCAGGGAAACCATTCACAGAAGGAGACTTTGTTAAAAAATGCATGTTACAGGCTGCAAGTATTATCTGTCTGGTAAAGAAAAGTCAGTTTAGCAAAATCAGCCTTTCTGCCAACACTGTGGCAGAGTGCATTTCTGACATGTCAAGTGACATTTATCATCAACTGTGTGAGAAAGCCAAATGTTTTGATGCATATTCAGTTGCTCTTGACGAGGGCACAGATATAACAGACACTGCACAGCTCACAATTTATATCCATGGTGTTGATTGCAATTTTGAATCAACAGAGGAGCTGCTCACAATAATTCCAATGCATGGCCAGACCACCGCTAATGAGGTATTTCGGCACCTGTGTGATGCCATTGAGAATGCAGGTTTGCCATGGAAGAGGTTTGTTGGAATAATAACCGATGGAGCACCATCGATGACAGGGAGGAAAAATGGACTGGTGACACTGTTCAAAAAAAAACTTGAAGAGGAGGGTGTAGAGAAGGCCATTGCTCTTCACTGCATTATCCATCAGCAGGCCCTTTGTAGTAAATGCCTGCCGTGTGACAATGAGATGTCTGTTGTTGTGAAATACATCAACCAAATCAGATCCAGGGGCTTAAAGCACAGGAGGTTCCATGCTTTTGTAGAGGAAATGAAGTCAGAATATGGACATGTGCTCTATTCCACCGAGGTATGTTGGCTCAGCAGGGGAAATGTCCTGAAAAGATTTTTTGAGTTGAGAGAAGAAGTGAAAGCCTTCATGGAGAAGGATGGGAATGCTGTTTCTGAGTTGAGTGATCACAAATGGCTCATGGACTTAGCTTTTCTTGTTGACATCACACATAAGCTGAATGTACTAAACAAGATGTTACAAGGTCCGGGGCAGCTTACCAGTGCTGCCTATGACAACTTGTGTTATGGAAATCCCAGCTCTCTCAGACAAACCTTTGACATTTCCCAGCATGCAAGGAACTTGTGGATGCAGGCATACCATTCAGTGGTGAGAAATATGTTGATGCTATTTTTAAGCTAGAGAAGGAATTTGATCACAGATTTGCAGACTTCAAAAAGCACAGAGCCACTTTCCAAATTTTTGTGGACCCCTTTTTCTTTGATGTGCAAGATGCCCCTCCTGTGCTTCAAATGGAGCTCATTGACCTGCAATGCAACTTTGATCTCAAAGCCAAGTTCAGGGAGATTAGAGAAAAAGCAGGCATGCATGGGCAATTTTTGAGAGAATTGCCCCCCAGCTTCCCTGAGCTTTCCCGAATGTTCAAGCGCACCATGTGCCTTTTTGGGAGCACATATTTGTGTGAAAAGTTATTCTCCACATTGAACTTCAATAAGTCAAAGTACAGGTCTAGACTTAATGATGATCATCTTCAAGCCATACTGAGGGTCTCAACTGATTTCTCTCTAAAGCCAAATGTGGTTCAGATTTGTGAGAAGAAGCGCTGTCAAGTCTCTGGCAGCAAGGAATAGGCAAAAGATGCCATGTTCAGAAGAACTGTTCATGATTTTCACTCAATGTTCTATTCATGTTCAGAAAAAATAATTAAAACTGTTAATAATGACGTTTGAGGACTTTATTTTTGTGAAATCCCTTATGCGGCCTTGCCTCACCCCAACTTTGCCTCCTGTGGCCCCCAGGTAAATTGAGTTTGAGACCCCTAGAGTAGAGGATGTATGTGGTCAGGAGGGAAACGAGGATTTTTCTCTTTTCCTGTGAGCTTTTTGTGCTCTTGGAGCTGTAAATTTCATTCTCTGAGCTTCACCCAGCCACAGCAGCTGAGTGTAGGGTCAAGGAAATGCCCCTTTGCAGGATTACTGATTCCTGAAGGCCCAGATGTAAGAGATGCTAGCATTGGAGTCCAAGAGACAGTACAGAGACTAAGGCACTTGTAACATGCAGCTGACCCCTGTCTGGTTCCTGACACCACTTATAGTCCCTGAGCCCTGCAAAGGATCTGTCCTGAGACAGAGCTTGGACTAGTCCCTGAGCACTGATGGAGATGGATATAGCCCATCTAATTCTTCCCCACAAAATTCACTTGCATCAGCAATCTGGTTGTATCTACTAACTGTGTGGTTCCCTTTTCTTGAGGACTAGGGTTTAAGGTTGTGGGGCTTCCTCCCCAAGACTTTTCTGCATGGGAGGCTATGTGGCCCTGGCTATTTTCTCTGCAGTGGTTTGCTTTTTTCTTCTGGAACTTCGAGTACTTGAAACCTGTAGAATAATTTTTTACACCCAGTTCTTGCTTCTGTAATTTAAATCTTTGATGTTTCATAAAATAGTTTTGTTCTTTTGACTATATTAGGAAGAAAGGAATAAAATACACAACAACAGAACTAATGCTGGAGAGAGAGAGAACAGTGGGTGTGGTTCAAAATTCAAAGTCCAAATAAAACCAACCAACAAATTTAACTCTGTGTTGCATCAACTCTGATGCCATGGAAAGATATCATGGTTTCCAGGCCCAGATGGAATCCAGCACTTCTTTGTTACTGTGAACTCTTCCAAGTACACCCCATGATGGCTTTTTGAGCACTCCTCGGTTTGACACAACATGTAAAAAAATTAAGTACAGTACTTCCCGGCATATAAGACGACTTTTGAAACAAAAAAATGTCAACCCAAAATCTGGGGTCGTCTTATATGTCGAGTATATCCCGAAAAATGTTTCAATATGCCGCTAAACAAAAATTGTATGAATATTGCCACAAAAGAAAATTTCCAACTACTCGATCCTGCACCAATCCCTGCAAGACTGCTTGGACCACCTCTCTAACTCAGCCAATCCAAGCAGGCTTTTTATGCATGCAAATTAGACAATGTTCTGTACCCGAATCTACACTGTAAAAAGCCTGCTCAGATTGGCCAGAGTCAAAGAGGAAGTCTATTACAGTATAACCTTTGAACCTTTGCTTGTTGTGATTGGCTCACTGTAGTACATGAGCACAGGAACACATGAGCACATGCAGCACAGGAACGTTCTGTCTGATACAGCGAATATAGGCATAAACCTATGTTTTAACTGCAAAATTAGGGGATCGTCTTCTACGCCTGGTCATCTTATATGCCGGAAAATATGGTGATAGGGTTAAAAAAGAGGTACATGCTCCCTTGATAGGCCCAAGAGCAAATACATCTAAGATTTTAGGAAGGATGGTGAATGTACTCTACAAGCAGACTCAGCAAGTCCCCCAGTTCAATCCCAGGCACCAAAGAAACAAAAATACATAAGACTAAAAACATGCGCTGAATGAATCCCTGTGGTTTTTAGACCATTTCATGTGAATTGGCTGTTATTAATAAACAGTTAATTCTATAAAAGTGAAAGTCCATGATAAATTTTCCAGAAAAAAGAACTAACATTTAATATATAATAAGATACTACCTCCTATAGCCCATAGAGATTAACATGCACAAATAGAGAGAGAGAGATGTCTATACCTTCCCCCAATGAAATAAATATTTGATTCTGTTATAGAAGTTGAGCTCAACGATGGAGTTTTCTGGAGAAGAAGCCACCATATTTAATATATAGTACACATCCTTCTGTGTCCTGTAGGGATTAGTATGCACAATTATTGATGAAGTCTTTAATTCTCCCTATGAGGAAAGTTTTCTTGGGACTGTGTCAAAAACACCCATCCAGATATGCACTGATTCATTTACAGACCCTGCATGCTCTTCCACTGAAATATACTCCTTTTTATGCCCCACCACACTGTCTGGGTGACTGTAGCTTTGTAATATGTTCTAAATAAGAGATGTGAGACTTTCCCATGAAATTTGCTTACAAATGATTGGATAGGAAGAGTATGATGATGAGCAAAATGAGTCAGAGGGAGAGGGATAGAGATTGAATTTGTACTCATTTGTGGGATATGAAAAAAAGTATGGTAATAATATCCATATTATTATTTCATATATACCATACATACCATTATTAGTATGGTAATAACATAGAAGTGAGGAACAGGAGGACCAGTCCATGGGAGAAAGCAGTTAGAGCAGAGAAGTGACCACTAGGACAATTATGGTTAGAAATGATTGCTCTGGACAATAAATAACTGGGTGCTGAAAGGAGATAAAGTAATAGGCATGATGCCTCTTCAGTAACAAGATTTCAAATCACACATAGTGTCTAAAGGGGGGAATAAAAGAGAGAGAGATTTTAAATCATGAATTTCAATTTGCAACTGTGAAAAAAGCCCCAACTATATAACTGTATTGTAAACAACTTTGTAAACCTCAATGTTTAAATAAAGTAATTAAAAAAAAACCATGCGGGGTGGGGGGTGGGTTTGAGACTTCCAATCATGCTTTAGTTTTCCCCCAAGATTGTTTTGATTTCTTTTGTTTGTTTGTTTGTTTTGTTTTTGAGCCACACCCAACAGTCTTCAGGAGTTTACTCCTGGTTCTGCACTCAGGAATTACTCCTGGTGATGCTTGGAGAACCAAATGTGATTCTGGGGATCAAATCTGGGTTGACCACATGAAAGGCAAATGGCCTCCCTGCTGTGCTGGAGCTCCAGCTTGGTATCTACATCTTATAAGAACTGTCAGATCAACCTTTAAAAGTTTTGTAGATGAAGCAGTTTAAAATTGGTTGGGATTAACACTGTATTTGGTGATTATCTTGAATTACTGTTAACAATATTCTTCCAATTTATGTACAGGTAACCTGTCAGATCCAAATTGCTGGAGGTAGGCCCATGCTGCTGGAGTCCACAGGGTCTTGCAGGTAAGACTGACAAATATCACAGTCTTTTTTCTTTTTATTTAAACAATGAGATCACAAACATGATTGTAGTTGGATTTCAGTCATAAGAAGAACACCTCCCTATACCAGTGCAATCTTCCCACCAACAATGCTTCCATCTCCTCCCTCTCTTGCCTCCTGCCCGTATTTGAGATAGGCTTTCTACATCCCTCACTCAAAGACATTGTTATGATAGTTCTCAGAGTAGTTATTTCTCTAACTGCACTTAATCTTTGTGTTTAGCTTCATATCTTGAGCCGGTCCTTCCAGCCCTAAACTTTGAGAATTCAAATATCACAGTTTTATTTATTAGAGAAGTCCAGGGGCCTCTGGCAAACTCCTAGGCCAGGGGAGAGATAAAGAAGGGAGAGAGAGCTGGGTTTAGACCAGGGTAAGGTCAGATTGAGGGCCAGGTAAAGCAAAAAGATATAGCTGAAAGTTGCCAAAGGTCTGTCCAAAATCAGGGAGAAAGCCATAGTCAGGAATAGAAAAGGGTTCAATTTACTTGCTCCTCCATCTGTCTCTTCCAACTGCCAATCTTGGGGTGGGTTTTATAGACTCAGATGCTAATCACGATTAGGGTCTTACTTAAAAGGGGCAGATCCCTTTTATGGCTGCCTGGTGCTGGACTGTAGGACTGGAAATCCCCATTTCTTTTTGTATTTAAAAGTTTTTAGGGTAGGTAATTTCAGGTAGGTTTAATCCAAAGGGCTGTAGTTTGGTGATGTCTTCAGATGTGCACAGAGTTAAGTAGGGCATGGCTGGTTTTCTTTAGTTAAGTGCTTCAGCTGATGAGGTCATCAGATGTGCGCAGGAGGAACAGGAACTAGCACATTTCAGGATCCCTTTGCAGGTCATGTTTTAAGTTTCAAGTTTTTCACTCCGGGAGGCTTTTCACTCCATTGCCAAAGGAACAGAAAGGGAAAAATGGAATCTTTGTTTAGTAAATGTAGGGTATCAAAAAGAGATTCCTATTTCTAAGTTGTATGTGGGCATAAGAACTATCTGAAAAGGACAAAAACTGAAAACATAACTATTTACAACAAACTATAACAACAGGAAATTATTAAAATTTTATAAAAATTAAATTCTAAACCTATATTTACGTTGAAATATAAACTCTGTAGTCAGGCAATAGGGACTATGTGCTCTTTTGCTACTTCCTGCTGACATAGGGGTGTTGTTTTTCTTCTTTATCACAAACTAACAAATAACAGCTAACTGGGATCTTATTTGTTCAAAGAAAGTAAAATAAAATAATAAAAATGGCTATTTAAATTCCTATATAAGCTTAAAGAAAAGTGCAGATGCAACGAAGTAAAGATAGAGTTTTCATAGTTTTTAAAAGGATGAAAAGCTCAAAATTTTTCCAGTCCAAAATCTTTCTTGGATTTAAATTTGACACGTCCTTATAAGGCTCAGTGGAATCTGTAGCTTCTTTTTGGGAGTGTCTTCTGTGGAAATGTAATCGTATCCTCTTTCTCTGATGATCAAGTTTCCTGCAACCCAGTCCTTGTTAATTTTCACCCAATTAGGTGAGTTAATTGTCTTTGGGGTTCTTAGATCTTCCTGAAATGTTTTTTAGGGCTGTGTCTGGTTCTCCTTGCGGTAGGTTTAGAAATTCTAGAGAAAACAATAATATTGATAGAAAGTTAATTGAAGGCATTCCCTGTTTTTCTTTTCTTTTCTTTTCTTTTCTTTTCTTTTCTTTTCTTTTCTTTTCTTTTCTTTTCTTTTCTTTTCTTCTTTTTGGTTTTTGGGTCACACCTGGCAGGGGTTCCTCCTGGCTCTATGCTCAGAAATCACTCCTGGCAGGCTCAGGGGACCATATGGGATGCTGGGATTTGAACCACCAACCTTCTGCATAAAAGGCAAATGCTTTACCTTCAGGCTATCTCTCTGGCTCCCTGTTTTTATTTTTTAATAATTGTATTTTAAGTGTTCTATGCACGCTTTCAACTATTGTTAGTCTTTGTGGATTGTATGACTTGCTGTCTCAGATTTTGTGGGGCCTTCCCAGTTTCTCAGCAGTTGCTGAAAATTAGTAGGGTAATCTCTTGCCCATGATTACCTCCATTGTATCGTGGGCATGGTCCAGGTGGCGGTCTCCAGAGGACGAGAGTAGGGCGACCCTGCATTCCTTCTTGTAATGACCAAACTTGCCACAGCTCAAACCATCTATCCCAGATTTGGGATGTCTGGGCCTGTCATCTGTTTACATGGGCAGATCGGCAATCTCTTGCCCAGTGATTGCCTCTATCACATTTAGGGCAAGGTCCAGGTGGTGGCCTTGAAAGTGCACAGGGGCTCTGAATTCTCTGTCAGTCCTGGTCTCCTAGTTTGTTTTTGGACTGAATAAGCCTCAAGGGCATTTATTTGTGCCTGGTGAGGAATGGAACCAAAGTTCCTACACTGATTAAAGTATCCCATTATGTCTTCGCTCTCCCTTATTGGTCTTAGAATGGCCTAACAGTCCTCATTAGCATTTTCAAATGATTTATTAAATGATTTACTAAATCATTAACTAAATGATCCTGGACCTCTTTATCCTTACTTTTCTCTGTACTGCTTCAGACAGCTTGCCAATGAATTAGGCAAAATGGCTCAAAAACAACCTGAAAAACCTTGGTAAAGTTACCTTTAAACTCAGAGCCCACATCTACTTTTTTCCATGCTATTTACCCAACTCCACAGAAGTGATATCTGAGGAAGAGCCAGGAGTAACCCTAGTGTTGCCAGGTGTGGCCCCCAAACAAAAAAACAACCCCCCCAAAATAAACAGTTGGGATTTGGTTGGGGTTAACTGCATCGGGTGATCATCTTGAGTACTGTTTTAATCTTAACAATATTCTTCCAATTTATGTACAGGTTACCTCTTTATTTTTAAATGTCTTTTGATATTTTAATTATATTTTATAATTTCAGTGTACAAGTCTTATATTAGTTTTTTTGGTTAAATTGTATTCCTAGGTATTTTAGGCTATTGCAAATGGTAATAGCTACTGGAATATGTGGCAATTTATAATATAATTTAGAAAACATGGTATATTATAGTTTACTTCCAATTGGAAGTAAAGTATAATGATATTGGAAAAATAATTTGTTTTGTTTTGGGTCTCACTTTGCATGCTTAGGGCTTACTCCTGGCTCTGTGCTCTAGGATTATTCCTGGCATTGCTTAGTGGACCATATGCAGTGCCAGGGATCGAACTGGAAAGCGACAAGCAAGGCAGATACCCTGTTCCCTGTACTATCTCTCCTGCCTGGAAAGTAATTTTAAGGCAAAAATGTAAGAATACCAATTTATCTGCATTGTAGAACTAAATTAATAAATAAAAATAAAGAAACCTCTATCTAGAAGATCAAATTCAAAAGAAAATTGTGATTTGTCTTTTTCCATGTCTTTTGTTGATGTTGAAATTTCAAAGGTGGCGTTAATGACAATGCATACTCTTTTTTTTTTTTTTTTGGTTTTTGGGCCACACCCATTTGATGCTCAGGGGTTACTCCTGGCTAAGCACTCAGAAATCGCCCCTGGCTTGGGGGGACCATATGGGACGCCGGGGGATCGAACCTCGGTCCGTCCTATGCTAGCGCTTGCAAGGCAGACACCTTACCTCTAGGGCCACCTTCCCGGCCCAGACAATGCAACTCTTAATAAATTTAATTGGGGGGGGGCACTCGGCAGGGCTCAAGGGTTATTCCTGGCTCTGTGCTCAGGAATTACTCCTGTAACTGGGTGACCACATGGGATGCTGGGATCAAACCTGGGTCAGCTGCATGCAAAGCAAATGCCCTGCCCTCTGCACTGTCATTTTGCTTCCCAAAAAACTTTTTTTAATTCAATGATGTTGAATGATTTGGGTGGTTAAAATAACCAGACTAGATTATGATCTGAACTTTTTAGTTTTGTTTTAGGGGGTCATACCCAGCGGTGTTCGGGGGAAGAGGGTTACTCCTGGCTCTGTGCTCAGAAATCACTCTTGGCAGGCTCGGAATACCATACGGATTATGCCTGGGATTGAACCCGGATCTGTCCCTGGTCAGCTGCATGCAAGGCAAACACAGAGCCACTGTGCTATTGCTTTGGCCCTGATCTGAACCTTTTTTGTTTGTTTTTGTTTTTGGCCATACCTGGTGACACTCAGAGCTTACTCCTGGCTATGTGCTCAGAAAACGCTCCTGGCTTGGGGGACCATATGGGACAATGGGGTCAGTCCTAGGTCAGCCGCCTGCAAGGCAAATGACCGCTCTGGCCCCTGATCTGAACCTTTTGAGAGCTTGTTATATTTATTCTTATGTTGTTAAAAGCACAATGGAGAATTTTAATGTCAGCTACAGAAGTCAATTACATACCTTTTTTTTGGTTTGTTTTGGCTTTTTTCTTTTGTTTTGGCTCTTGAGCTATCCCTTGTGGTGTTGGGTCTGGGAGGCCACTGATGGCTGGTACCCAAGGACTGTACTGTGACAAGTCTAATGGAGGCTGCAGGGAGTAAATTATTCATCCCAACCCCTGGAGTTACGTTATTATAGTTTTCATTTTCATTTTTATTTTTTTGCCACATCCAGTGATGCTCAGGGGTTACTCTTGATCTCTAGCAGACTTTGAGAACCATATGGGATGCTGGGATCAAACGTATGTCATGCAATGCAAGTGCCCTACCTGTACTATCTGTACTATCTCTCTAGCTGCAATTTTTAATTTAAAAAATTGGAGGAGGGTTATCACAACCATCTGTGATCAGAGCTTTCTCCTGGTTCTGCACTCAGGCAATGCTTGGGGACCCGAACCCAAGGCAGTGTCCCAGATAAAACTGTTGCTGGCTGTGTAAAGGGGCAAATGAATTAACCCCTGTACTATCTCTCTGGTCTCATGTTGATAACCACTTTTATCAGGTGACATTTACGCATAAGGTGGCATTTATGCATAAGTGGCAAATTTTAAATATCTATGTAACATATACGCATATGCATTCCACTTACCAGATCTTTATTGTCTTTTATTTCATTAAAGTTTACTGAAACCAGGGGCCGAAGAGATATCATGAGGCAGGGCATTTGCTCTGCATGCAAAAGGATGGTGGTTCAAATCCCGGCATCCCATATGGTCCCCAGAGCTTGCCAGGAGCGATTTCTGAGCGTAGAGCCAGGAGTAACCCCTGAGTGACACCGAGTGTGACCCAAAAACCAATAAAGTGAAATAAAATAAAAGTTTACTGAAACCATATATTACTATAGATAATCTTGAAGTCACTTCACAGTAGATGATGAAGAGCAATATCTATCAACAAATATAACTGTGTATTAGCATGACAATGTTGAGAGTGGTGTGTGTGTGTGTGTGTGTGTGTGTGTGTGTGTGTGTGTGTGTGTGTGTGTGTGTGTGTGTGAGTGAGTGAGTGAGACAGTGCTGTGTGGAGCAAATAATCTGAATTCAGCTTCTGAAGACTCTGTCTGGAGCAGGTTCATTGCTCATCAGAAGTTCCAGGAATGTGATCTGGAGCAATAGTGCAGCAGGGAGAATGTTTGCCTTGCACTTGGTCAACCTGGGTTTGATCCCTGGCATCCTCTATGTTCCCTTAAGCGCAGCCAGGAGGGATTCCTGAGTGCAGAACCAGGAGAATGCCTTGAACACTGCTGGGTGTGACCTACAAAACAAAAATCAACAAAAATATCCAAGAATGACATCCCCAGTCACCCCCTGCCAGAACTGAGGACTTTGTGCCTTTACTCTGGGGTGCTTTGCTTTTTTGAGGGGCTCCTCAGGCTCTGTACTCCTTCCAGTTAGATGCCTGCCAAGCTCCCCCTTTTCTGCAGGCTCTGACTCCCAAGTCTGCTTCCGTTTCCTGTGCTGGCTCCTGCTCACTCTGGGCCTTCTCTGTGCCCAGCCCAGCCGGCTTCCTTCTCCCTTTGTTCTGCATATGCAGCTGCTCTGGGCTCTCCCTCCTCCATGGGGCTCCCTGCACCCTGGTGCCAGGATGGCACTGTTGGTTCTGATGTCTGCAACCAGCTCAGCTTAGGTTTGGAGGGGGGCCAAGAACACCACATGCCCACATACTCCCATCTTCACCATCCACTCTCTCCCATTCCTCTGCTTCTGTTCAAGTCCTCCTCACCCTCTTCCTCCTGAGTGGGACCCCTGGGAACCAGCTAGGGTCAGGGTCCTTTAGTTTAAGACCAATCACAACACCGTTGAAAAGGAAAATATTCCAGCCACGGAAATACCCAGTGTTGGGGAGAAATCTAGCTCATCACTCACCCATGGCCCTGATTCCCCCATTCTTCAAATTACAGCCCCATCTCTTTGTTTTCTGCAGGCCTATAGGGTGCTTTGGAAACCCACCAGAAGAAACAGGCTTGCTCCTCCCCATAGTGCTCCTGTGTGGTTATAACACAATGCAGGTCTGTTGTGGGGGTTGGTTTTCTGGAGGCCCCTGGCTTCTAGTTAGAATCAAACACAGGAGCTGGATAGCACAGCAGTAGGGCATTTGCCTAGCACATGGCAGACCTGGGATAGATCTGGGTTCAATCCCCAATATCCTTTATGGTCCTCTGAGCATGCCAGGAGCAGTTTCTGAGAGCAGAGACAGGAATAACGCCTGAGCACTGCTGGGTGTGGCCCCAAAACCAAAAAGCAAAAAAAAGGACCAAATACAAACATGACCACACAAGCCTGGCCTCACGAAGAATTTAGGGTGAGGAACACAGGGCAAGGAGTATATTGAGCATAGTTTCAAAGTTCCTACCCATCTTGATGGTTGGTTCAAGACTTCTGGGCCCCGAGGTCCCTCCTGTCCCATACCCAAGTGATTCAGGCCACCTTGGCATCTCTGGGGCACATGCATAAATTATATGCAGGGAGCACCCTGGCACTTTGATTTGGTTTTGGGGTCACCTCTGGCAGTGCATCAAGGTTGCCCTTGTTGTGGTACTTGGAGGTGAGTTTGGGCAGTGCAGAGGATTGAATGGAGCCTCCTTTGGGCTAGTTTGGTCCCCAGTTTGGCCTCACTGCAGCCAAGGTTCGAGCACTGAGTCCAGGAGTGTCACCCAGGGACTCCTGTGAGCAATGAGAGAACTGGGGGGGGGGGGAAATGTTGTTGGGGGTTTGTTATGTTAAAGGGAGGAGACATTGTCTTTAAGGAAAATAAAACAGCTCAAAGGCATGAAAGTCTTAGTCCATGGTAGGGAGCTTGTCACAAAGAGCAGGGGAGTGCAGTGAGGGCAGAGAAGGAAGCACTGTAACAATGAGAGTTGGGGATGACTACTGTGGACAAGAGTTGGGTTCTCAAAAGAGTAAAAGTGATATGACATTTTTTTTTGGGGGGGGCACACTTGGCAAGGTTAACTCCTGGCCCTGTGCTCAGAAATGGCTGCTGGCAGGCTCAGGGGATATGGGATGCCAGGGATCAAACTGGGTCTGTCCCCGTCAGCTGCATGCAAGACAAACATCCTACCCCTGTGCTATTGCTCTGGCCCAGGAAAGTCCTATGCAGAATATCCCTTCAGTACAATATTGCAAACAATGATATCTAAAAGAGAGTGAGAGAGAGAGAGAGAGAGAGAGAGAGAGAGAGAGAGAGAGAGAGAAGAGAGAGAGAGAGAGAGAGATGGATGGATGGACAGACAGACAAACAGAGACAGACAGAGAAGACAGGGAGAGAGGAGAGAGAGAAGAGAGAGGGAGAGGAGAGACAGAGACAGACAGAGACAGAGAGATGTTTGCTACAGAGGCCGGCAGGGAAGAGGACAGCAGGGAGGGCAAGAGGGCAACTGGGGACACTGGTGGCAGGAAATGTGCACCAGTGAAGGGTGTTGGACATTGTATGACTGAAACTCAATCCTGAGCAACTTTGTAATTGTATATCACAGTGATTCAATTAAATTATAAAGAAAAGAAAAAAGAAATAACAGGGATTAGAGGGCCAAAAGGACACAAGTATATTGGAAGTTTTAAGGTTTGGTTTAAATCTAAATATCCAAATCACAGAATCAACAACACTAAAGTCATGAGACTCAAACTTTAACAATCAAACTAAAAATAGATCCCGTGAATTTTTTTTTTTTTTTTTGGTTTTTGGGCCACACCCAGCGTTGCTCAGGGGTTACTCCTGGCTGTCTGCTCAGAAATAGCTCCTGGCAGGCACGGGGGACCATATGGGACACCGGGATTCGAACCAACCACCTTTGGTCCTGGATCGGCTAAGGCAAACGCCACTGTGCTATCTCTCCGGGCCCGAGATCCCGTGAATTTGTCAAGGCTGGGGTGGGGGTGGGGTTTGGATGAGTGGGAACTTGGGGATAATGGTGGAGGGCAGTCAACACTGGTGGTTGGGGTTGGTACTGGAACATGGTATGTCTAGAACTCAATTATGTGCTCCAATGCAATAAAATTTAAAAACAATAAAAATAAGGTTATGAAAGATGCAGAATTGTTGAACTCTGGAATGAGATGCCCACTCATCGATGGCTCAGAAGGAGGCTGTCACGGACTAGTATATGAGGATGGGTCGCTGGAAGTTCAGTGCTTTCCCTGTGCAAAGCCCAACCAAGTCCTATATGTGTAAAGAATTTCAGACCAAGACGATGATGAAAAATATTCATTTTTAACATTACCCAGAGTAATGAAGTGCTTTCTTTGCTCCAGTGATGCCTGAATACATATTTTCTTGAGTACAAAATACTTTTCCCTAGGATATGCCCCAAATTAACTTGTCTTCCTTCTCTTCGTCTTTTTCCTGAATTTCTTTCCTGCAAGGGCAGGCAATGGACCTCGAAGAAAGGAACACAGGTAGAGCTAGACCTAATTTTCCCCCCCACCCATTTACTGCAAAGAGCAGTTCCCGGTTCTGGCTGAGTTGCCTGTTTCCTGAGGAATGGGGTGGCCTGGGTGAGTCCCCAGGGCAGGCGGATAAAGTGCAACCCAGGAGCCGGGGATATGGAAGGTCCAGGCTTAGCAGGTAGTCAAGGAAGAGACTTCCAGGGCTCACCCTGGGTGAAGAGGAAGGAAAGGGGTACCCCTTAACCCCCCCACCGCAAGCTGCAGCTTTTGTCTCCGTCACTCAAGTCACCTGCAACAGCACCGCAGCGCCCCCTGGTGAGCATGACAGGCACAAGATGCACAAACATGACACCTGAGGGCAGCTACCACAAACACAAAGGAAAGAGAGAGAGAGAGAGAGAGAGAGAGAGAGAGAGAGAGAGAGAGAGAGAGAGAGAGAGAGAGAGAGAGAGAGAGAGAGAGAGAGAGAGAGAGAGAGAGAGAGAGAGAGACAGAGACAGAGAGAGACAGAGACAGAGACAGAGAAGTGTGAGAGATAGGGAGAGGTAAGTGGATGGGGGAGAGAGAGAAAGAGAAAAAGAGAGAAAGAAAAGTCTGGCTGTGTGACAACATAAAACAAGGGCAACTCTCTCTCTCTCTCTCTCTCTCTCTCTCTCACACACACACACACACACACACACACACACACACACTTTGACACCAACTTTGTTTTTTGGGGGCCACACCCCGCTGGTGCTCAGGGGTTCCTCCTGGCTCTGTGCTCAGAAATCGCTCCTGGCAGACCTGGGGGACCATATGGGACCCCTAAGTCCTCAAGGCTGAGAGCCCAGCAGGGCAACTTTCTGAACCTGGGGCAGCAGCTGCATTTTAGCTGGACTATTTATTTCGCATTTATTTGTTTGTTTATTTTTTTTAATAGCATCATTCACTTACCATTTTTTCATAGCATTTAGCACAGAGGTTCCCGTGGTGAAAGCCCAAAAGCCTGGGGTGAGAATCGGACCGCTTCCGGGAAGAAACAGTCTATTTCCTACTCTAGACCCTTAGGAGCACTTTCTGGAGAGCTGTTCCTTGGCCTGCAGCTCCCAAGTAACCCGATCCCCGGACAGGCCCAGCCTTGTCACCCTGTTGGAACGCGCCCTGGCGGGACCTCGCCCCTTTCTCGGGGGACAAAGTAGGAACAGGGAGAGCACCCCGACCCCGACCTGACTTCCCTTCCCAGGACAATGGGTGGGCCACAGCAGGGAGGGCCCCGGGGTTCTGGGTCACACACAAAGCGGCCCCAGTTTGGGCCTGGTTCTCCCTTGGGTCTTGCCTAGATTATTTTTTCCCCTGGCAAGGTTTTGCTTGGGTCTTGGGTCTTGGATGCAGCTGCAAAAGTCAGCGTGGAGGGGCCCGAGCCACAGCTCAGCGGTCTTGCAAGAGGGAGGTGGACCCTGGTTTGGTCCCCGAATCCCCTGAGCACCATCAGGAGTAATTCCTGAGCGCAGAGCCAGGAGTCGCCCTTAAAACTGCTGGGTGTGTAGGGGCCGGAGAGATAGCATGGAGGTAAGGCGTTTGCCCTTCATGCAGGAGGTCATCGGTTCGAATCCCGGCGCCCCATATGGTCCCCCGTGTCTGCCAGGAGCAATTTCTGAGCATGGAGCCAGGAATAACCCCTGAGCACTGCCGGGTGTGACCCCCAAAACACACACACACACACACACACACACACACACAAACCCAAAAACCTGCTGGGTGTCGCCCCCCAAAACTAACCCCCCCAATAGCTCAACTTGGAGGCGTGCAAGTTTCAAATCCTGACTTATTCCCCGCCCTTTGCTCTCCACAGCGCCCTGGTCTCCCCTGCCGGTCACTCTTTGTTTTTTTTTGAGGCCACTCAGGCCTCTCCCCTGATTTGAGAAGCGTTTGTTTCAGCAAGTCTGTCTCCAAGGACGCGGCTTCAAGGGCCGGAGTAATATAGCACAGTAGCAGGGCATTTGCCTTGCAGGCGGCTAATCCGGGACGGACCAGGGTTCGATCCCCATCACCCATATAATCCCCCCAAGCCTGCCAGAAGCGATTTCTGAGTGCAGAGCCAGGAGGAACCCCTGAGCGCCGCCGGGTGTGACCCCAAAACAAAACAAAACAACCCCCCCAAAACAAAACAATCTAAAAACAACCCCTAAAAATAAAAAATAAGAAACATCCCCCCCCCCCCAAAAAAAAACCCAAATTAAAACAAACAAAAACAACAGCCAGCACAGCAATTCAGTGACGACGGGATAGGGATTCCAACAAAAGGGGGAGCAGGCACGACTCTACATTCCCAACGAGTAAATGGGGAGCAGAGAGAGCTCAGCTGCGCGCCGCCGGATTGAATGAACCCCAAACCCCCAAACCCCTCCACTGGCTGGGAAGCGGGGCAGAAGAACCAGACAAAAGTGAGTCTGGGAGCAGCGCCGCGCTGTGCGAACTACAACTCCCGAGGTGCACCGCACAACAGGTCCGTCTCCAAATCCTTCTGGCCGCTTTTCTTCTTTCCTTTTCTAGCCGCAGTCCGCCGTCTAAGGAATCAAACGCAGAGGGTCATCTCCGGCGACAACGCGCATCCCTGGGACGGGCCACCGAGAGAGTCTCACCGGCGGGGGACTGTGCCCCATACGGGGCGGAACCTTCGGTGGCTTGGGCGGAGTTTCCAGGGGGACGCTGAGTGGGAGCGGACGCGGCGGCGCGGCGGTTTGATTCTCCGGCGGCTGCTGGAGCGGGGCTCGGGATGGTGGTCCCGGGGCTCATCGCGAAGCTCGGTAAAGCTCCGCGGGGGGTCTCCTGCCGCGTCGCGTGCCCTGGCGACCCCCCTTCATCGCGCCCTGGCTCCGCCCAGCAGCCCCTAGGGGACCCCAGTGGAACTGGCAGCCCCGCGGCCTGCAGCAGCGATGGCGCGCATCACCCTTGACGTTTGCACCGGGGCTGGGTTGGGGGGTCCCCTGGGGACGTGCTGAGCCTCTGTGGCGGTGTTGGGGGGTCCCCGGGCATTTGCTGAGCTTCCCCCCCAAATCCCCTGCTTGCCCCCCAGGCCACCCGCTGGCGGAGATCCGGGAGCGCGCGCTCCGGAGCATCCTGAGCAAGGTGGAGCACTGTTTGGTGAGCTGCGCCGACCTGGTGCAGGAGAAGCTGCTCTTCGTGAATCTGCTGCGTTGGTTCAACTTCCCCACAGTCCCGCTGCAGCCCGAGGTGCTGGGCCTGCTCGCCCGGCTGGTGAAGGTAGCGCCCCCCCTCCTACCCTCTCCCAAAGTGCTCCCAAAGCTCCAAGCCACAGCCCCCAAGGGGCAGCGGGGGGTGCCCAGGGACACCCCTTGGCTCAGTGTCTGTCCTGTCTCCTCCGGCCAGAGCTGCTGGGAGCAGCAGGTGGTTTTGCTTTCTTGGTGCCACACCCCTCCCACAGGTGGTGCTCAGGCATCATTCCTGGAATGGGGATCGAACCTGCTGGGTTCCTGGTAGGCTCAGTCAGTGTCCTGCCTGCCCTCCCTTCTCTGTTTTCTCTCCAGCTTTGGAGTGTGGTGTTCTTTGATACAGTATATTAGTTGGGTTTTGGGACACCCTCAGGGCTGGGGTCACTCCCTTGCAACGGCTCTCAGATCAAGCCAGGCCTCCTCCAGGTGGAATGTAAGGGCTCATTCCATTGAGCTGTTGGTTTGGTCCTAGACTTGTTTGGGATTTTAATATGAAACTTGATTTCCTTCCCTTTGGGTTAAATGTTATCATAAGGGACTTTAAAGCTTTCCCATGAATGGGAAAACTTTTTCTGTTTTTTGGTTTTTGAGCCACACTTGTTGGTGGCGCTCAGGTGTTACTCCTGGCTCTGTGCTGAGAAATTACTCTTGGCAGGCTCTGGAAATCATATATGGAATGCCAGTATTTAATCTCTGAGAATTGCATGCCTGTGGGGAGAAGTGATCCCCACAGTCAGTTCAAGTAGGGCTTAATGCTGTACTTTTTTTTTTTTTATTCTTCTTTTATAAAGTATTTCATGGGATGTGTTTCTATTTATTCTTGATTGGCCGCATGCAAAGCGAAAGCCCTACCTGTTGTGCTTTTTTCTCTGGCTCTGTTTGTATTTGCAAAAGGCAAACATTTTTTAATGGACAGCTTCAGTAAATAGTTTGTGTAGGTCGGAGAGCTAGAGCAACGATTACAGTGCTTGCGTTGTGGACAGCTTACCCTGTATCCCTTTCTAAAACCATATGGTCTTCTGTGTACCTCTAAGGGGCCTGCTGTTTTTTTTTTGGGGGGGCAGCTTTTTTACTCACAACCAACAGTGCTCAGAGACTACTCCTGGCTCTGTGCTCAGAGTTTGCTTCTGGGAGTGCTCTGGGGATTGGAAGTACATTGGCTGTATGGGAAACAAGTGTCTTAAACCCTGCGGCTTCCCACTGGGCCTCAGTATTATATGTTTTGATTGTGTGGTGTCTGCTCTTGTTTGTCACATGTTTTACGTGTGTGTGTGTGTGTGTGTGTGTGTGTGTGTGTTCTCTTGGACTGTTGATTTGGGCCAGTGTCTGAATCACATAGGTCAGTAGGCAGAACTCTGCCATCTGTCTCTGACTGTCATTGTTCTTGGGCCAGTGTAGGAGGAGCACAGTGAATGAGTATGATGTAACTCTTCAGCCCTTGGGTCCAGTTCTTGATACTGCCCTGCCCCTGGACCCCAGCTCTGTGCTCCATGTGTATAACTCTGGAAGCACTCCAGCATGCCTGGATGTGGCCCTGGTACTTCAGAACTGCCAGGACCTCACCAGATATACCCCTGGGCCCTCCCTGGAAATTCTCCAAAAAAGAAAAAGGGAAAAAGAAAGAAAATAAGTTGTTGCTGTTTAACATATGGTACTCCTGACTCATAGTATTATTGATAGCAATGCATAATATTCTTTTTTAAATTTTATTTTATCGAAACCATTGTGATTTACAAAGTTCTTCATAGTTGCGTTTCAGATATGCAATGAATTAGGGCCAATCCCACCACCAGAATCCACCTCCCTCCATCATGTTCCCACAGTGTATCCCAACCACCACCCTCTGTCCCCAGTCTTGTGTAACAGGCCCTTTTAAAGTTTAGATGATTAAGAGTTTGGGTCTCTTGATTCCATTGCTCTTTTTTGGTTTGGAATTTATCTCTGTCCTTTTTGTCTTCCTCCATCAGTGCATCTGAGCCTGCTTGGTCCCTGGCCTTCATCCTTTCATATTTTGTTTCTCCTCTGCTCAGTTTCTTTCCTTCTCGTTATACTCTGGGGCCAAGGGTGCTCAAGATTTAGACCATCGCCTTTCTTCATGCTGTTATTCTAAATACCATATTTAAATGTTATGATTTTGTATTTATCCTTCTTCTGACTTATTCCCTTTAACATAATGTCTTTCAGTTTCATCCATGTTGCTGCAAATTGCATGATGGCATCATTCTTTATAGCTATGCAGTTTTCTATTGTACATTTGTACCACATCTTTATGATCCACTCATCTGTTGTTGGGCATCTAGGTTGATTCCAAATCTTAGCTATTGTACTGAGTGCTACAATGAGTAGTGGTGTGCATACATTTTGGATGAATGTTTTTCTGTCCTGGGGATAGATACCCAAAAGAGGAAATGCTGGGTCATATGGCAGCTCAATTTTGAGTTTAATAAGAACCTTCCATACTGTTTTCCATAGGGGTTGGACCAGGCAGCATTCCCACCAGCAGTGGATAAGAGTTTCTTTCTCACCACATCCTCGCTAATAGAGATTGTTCCCAGTATTTTTTGTTTGTTTGTTTGTTTTTGTTTTTGGGTCACACCCAGCAGTGCTCAGGGGTTACTCCTGGCTCTACACTCAGAAATTGCTCCTGGAAGGCTTGTTGCAAATCAGCCCCTGATGAGGTTGACTGAAGGAGGTATGGAGGATGAGGCCTTTCTCCTCCAGCTCGAACCACACGTCTATTACCCTGTTCAGCCGGCGGTTCTGAGGTGAATGTGGTGGGAAGAAAGCCAACAGGCAATCAGGCTTCCAAAGAAAACAGCTCTTTATTCTGTGAAGAGGCAGAAGCCAAAAGGCCTAAGAATAGGTCCCAGGAAAAAAGCCCTTCACCTTCCACAGACCCTTGCTTTTATGCCCCAGAATCAGGTACCACCCAATGGTGGGAGCAGAATCGGGTACCATCCTAGGGTGGGAATAGAATGTTAGGTCATACCCTAGGGTAGGGCACAATCAGAGTAGAGTCAGTAACATAATAATCCCATAAAAATGTTTACATACACAACAAGGCTTGGGGACCATATGGATTGCTGTGATTCGAACCACCGTCCTTCTGCATGCAAGGCAAACGCCTTACCTCCATGCTATCTCTCCGGCCCCCATTCCCAGTATTTTTGATATGTGCTGTCCTCACCATGTAAGATGCTATCTCATTGTTGTCTTGTTTGTTTTTGTTTTTGGGTCACACCCAAAAACTCTTGGCTATGCGCTCAGAAATCGCTCCTGGTTTGGGGGACCATATGGGACACCACGGGATTGAACCGTGGTCCATCCTATGCTAGTGCTTGCAAGGCAAACACCTTACTTCAAGCGCCACCTTCCCGGCCCTCACTGTTGTCTTGATTTGGATTTCCCTAATGAGAAGTGATGATGAGCATTTTTTAATTTGTCTTTTGACCATCTGTTGGTCTTCCTCAGAGAAGCATCTGTTCATTTCCTCTTCCCATTTTTGATGGGGTTTTTAGGTTTTGTGGAGTTAACCTTTGAATACAGTGTATTCTCAAAGTAAATATGAATAAATATAATTATATAATGTATAAATATAAGGTAATTTATAAATATAATTAATATAAATAAAATACTTTTAGCATAACTTGTGTTTTTTTATTTTTTTAATTTTGGCATCAGTGGACTGTGAAATATTATCCTGTTTTCTTTTACTTGTTCACAGATGTAAAGGTGGAAAACCACCTTTAGTGTAGATCAGTACAGACTTTATCTTTGAAAGGAAACTGGCATCGCATATAGAGCAAACAGACCTTTCTGCTTCCTAGCGAGAAAGATTTGCACTTCAGTCATTCTCCGACATTCATTCTTTTCAGTACCCGCCCGCTGTGCAGCATTTGGTTGATGTCGGTGCTGTCGAGTTCCTGGCGAAGCTTCGAGGTAACGTGTCATCAGATCTTCAAGCTGAGATCGACGGGATCCTGGATGGGCTCTTCATCCTCCCTCCAGATGTGCCCGAGCTGTCTGCTGCCTCCTACCATGCCACTCCGACAGGTAATTTGATGACATCAGCTTGTTGCTTTCTGGGGCCTGAGCAAGAGGACATTGTGTCAGGCCTTTACCTCAGGCCTTTACCTTGCACGTGGCTGACCTGGGTTAAGTCCTCATTTTTGTAGAATTTTGCAGAATCGCCGCCATTTTTCAAGCTGTAGATACTGGGGGTAAGTTGCAAGGTTTCCAGGCATCTGCACGCTACTGCAATAAGCTGCAAGTCTGCCCGCTGCTAGGCTGCTGCTTGGCTGCAAGGGTTCAAGGATGCTAGGGCTGTAGGGCTTCACTCTGCAGGGGCCTGTGGGCCCAGCTTGCTGGGTGGGGCATCCTGTCCACTCAGGGATACCAATTTGTAGTGTCTGCCTGCCTGGGTCTGAGGGATGATGTAGAAACCAAGTATCTTTTCTTTATTCCCATCTGGAACCTGAGGCCTGGAGAGAGATGGAAATTCACTGGCCAGCGGAGACCCAGGTTCAAGAGAGAGAGATAGAGGGATAGATACAAAGCAGGCAGCATCTTGCTGATGCTTTATCTACGAGCTCCTACGGACCAGCAGACACTGCTCTGGTCACTACCCTGGGCCTCCCTCCAGTGGCTGAAATTTTTCTTTTTATACTAGCATGACAGAGTGCATGCCCAGGTGGTGTGTCCAGGTTCAACTGTCATCATTGTGGTGGGGCTAGCTAAGGGGCATGTCCAAGTCTAACTGTCATTACATCAACATCTGGCATAAATGATGCTTAGTGACGTCAGATCTCAAGATGTAGAAGTTTCTGGTGAGGTCGTATCTCAGGCAAGGAGATCACTCACAAAGAAGCTTCCACCAGCTACTTTGGGAGAGTAACTCAGTTTATTGTAGGTGGGAAAGGGATATTTAAATTAGGGCAGAGTAGAGTATGGACTCTGTCAGCCTATCACGTAGTATGTGAGGGGATTAAAACAGGGTGTGTACTTTTGTGTTTAGGGAAGATAAGGTAAGGGGATTATGGAAAGCAGAGTGTGTGCTCTGGGTGTTAAAAAAGGGTGTGTGCTCAAGGTGATTAGCTACACAGGCATGTTTATAGGATCCCTGAGTTCCACCATGAGTGATCCCTGAGCTCAGAGTTCAGAGGAAGCCCTGCCCTGAGCTCGGCTGCGTGTGGCTCAAACCACCCAAAACCAAACTAAACAAAAAAAAAACCAAAAGTAAAACAAACCCCCAAAAAAGAAAACGAAAAACTAGAGGCTTCCCATCAAAGCAAAAATATATTGGTCGTAAGTATTTACTGCCAAAGTAAAGAACCTTTAGATTTTGAACACACAAAAAACCCCCTAGAAACTAAACCATCACAACCTCCTGCCTGTTTTAAGGGCCATGAGTCTGGCCCTGACATCAGCCCTTTCTTGCTGTTCCCAGGACAAGTGTGCTTCTGCTCAAGGGGGCCTGAAGAAATGCCTTTGACCATTCATCTGTGGGGCTAGTTTGGCTTATTTCTTGGACAGTTGCAACACATTTTCACTAAGCATTGAATGCTTAGTAAGTTCAAGAAACTTATTTTTCATTTTTGATTTTGGGCCACACTAGGGGTGCTCAGGGGTTCCTCCTGGCTCTGCCCTCAGAAATCACTCCTGGCAGGCTTGGGGGACCATATGAGATGCCAGGAATCGAATCTCAGGTCCCTCCTGGGGACTGCACGCAAGGCAAACGCCCTACCACTGTGCTATGTCTCCAGCAGCTACAAGATACACTTCATTAACTGCAATTTGCTGTCTTTTATCTTAATAGGGCTTTATAAGTTCAGAGAATCCTTTTTGTAGACAGCAGCACAGAAAGATTTGCTAGTCAGTAGCACAGGTGGAGACACAGATCTCATATCCCGGTCCTGGTGTGTTTTTCTTCTCCTTGAACTGGCACCCCTAGAAGGAATCTCCTTTTCTGGAACACTTGAAGATACAGAGAAACTGTGGCTGTGCAGTGTGCAGGGATTAATGTGTATGATGCCTGCAATCAGTAGCTACTGTCGTCTTCTTCCTGTGTTTTGAAAATACTCCCCATAGTGTATTCAGTGAAACTGAAAATTGCTCTGGGAGGCATTTCCACGGACTGGAAGGAAAACAAATGTGTATGGTCTGTCTGTGACCGACTGGGAAAAATGTCCAACCTCCTCCTGGGTCTTTCTTGATCTGTTGAGATCAGCAGTAGCAGCTGCCAGACTCCAGGCTTTGGTTGCATGGTTGCATATTGGTGGCTCACTGTCTATCAGTGGCCTTTCTCTGAGCCATAGCAGAGCACATACTGTTCTGCTTATCTTAATGGTGAGTATTGAAGGTGATGGACCTTGCAGGGTAGGTTAGAGATGCAGAGGGTTCTTCTCAGTGACCTCTGCCTCTAGTTCCAGCTACAGGAACAAGGCAGTTCTCCTTCCACCTTCCTCTCATTCTCATTTCTATTGCCATGGAAAGGCAGACGTCATCACACGTCATAGGAGATGGTCAGTGCTTTGAAAAGGTGGAATTGCACCTTAGGTCTTTTCAAGAATTTTAGGAATGATATTAATGAAAATTGAAGAGAGCAGGAATTTTGTAATTGTGAGAGAGAGGGAGAGGGGAGAAGAGAGGAGAAGGGAAGCATGAATCTATAAATTAGGGGGTAGAGACTTACAATCCTTGAATGAATATGTTGTTACTGGGGAGAGGAGAGAGAGAGAATTAATTAGGGGGTAGAGACTTAGACTCCTTGAGTGAGAGAGAGAGAGAGAGAGAGAGAGAGAGAGAGAGAGAGAGAGAGAGAGAGAGAGAGAGAGAGAGAGAGAGAGAGGAGAGAGGAGAGAGAGAGGAGAAAGAAAGAGAGAGAGAGGAGAGAGAGGAGAGAGAGAATGAATTAGGGGATAGAGACTTAGAATCAGAATGAATACATTGTTATCAGGGGAAGGGAGAGACAGATGGGGAGGAGAGAGAGAGAGAGAATATGAGAATTAATTAGGGGGTAGAAACATAGAATCCTAGAATGAACACGTTGTTACTGATCCATGATATTCATACATTGTGGATGTTTCTAGCTAAATAGTTGCTAAGCGCAGTGGAGGAGAGAAACCCCATTGGAAATTCCTGGCCTTCCTGGACTAGGGCTGGCCTGGCTACATCATTTATCCCTCTGTTCCAATGCATGTTTCATCCTGACTTTACAGGGACTCAAAGTCCAGAGAAAACAAACAGTCCTTGCATCAGTCACGACTCACTTATCCGCATTTTTCTTTGCAGACTTGCCCCAGCCTCATAGAGCTGTACCCGGATATTTTCCCCAGGAGCAAGGTCGTCTCCCACGGATGGAGGAGCCACCCCGACCAGCCGGTGTGTCTGAGTGGGCAGGTCACCTGGAAGCTACAGTGTCTGTGCTGGTAGTCTTAAAGCCTGTGATCTGATCCCCTCTGGCTGGGTCTTAAGTGCTCAGTGACTAGGTTCATTCGGTGGCATTTGAGCAAGTCCCTTGATGGGCACAGCCAGGCTGTGGGAAGCAGCGTCAGCCCGTCTCAGCGCCCCGAAGGTTCTGTCCCATGTCCGGGTGCTCTCTTGAACCCTCGTGGCCTTTTCATCCGTCTCCACATCACTGGCCCCTGATCCAGTGAGGAAAGATTTTGAGCGGGGGGGGGTTTCGGGCCACACCTGGCGGTGCTCAGGGGCTACTCCTTACTCTGCACTCAGATATCACTCCTGGGAGGCTTGGGAGACCATCCCAGGTCAGCTGCATGCAAAGCAAATGCCCTACTGCTTTGCTATTTCTCCCGGCTGAGGAAAGACTTCTTATGTGGAGTTTCTCTTTCTGGAACCTCCCCCAGGTCCTGTTTCCTGTCTCCTGCCCACCTGTGCTTGGGGTTTGTTCCCATGGGAGCTGATCATGTGGGCACAGGTGCCTCATAGTCAACCTCCTGGGGCGCCTCTGCTCAGCACGGCTCTGTCCTGGGGGCCAGGGGTAGGGTCAACCCCTCACTGGTTCTCTGGGACTGAGCTCCGTGACCCTTTGCTGATGAAGGCTCAGAATGCCAGTACTGTCGTAGGCAGAGTCTAGTAGGCAGCTAGAACCATGCTTAGCACCCTGTCTCCCTTTGGAGACTTTTGCTCTGGTTCCTGGGTCTTTGCTGTGGGGTGATGGAGCAGCTTCCTGGATACCTAGAATGTGCTGCCCCAAGGTTGGGCTCCAGGCATTTATTAGGAGCTGCTGGGAAACAGCCTGGCTGAGCTGTGGGTGTGTCTTTATGTATGCATGTATTTATTTATTTGGTTTTTAGGGCTGTACCTGCATGGCAATGTTCAGGCTCTGAGCTCAGAAATCACTCCTGGCAGGCTTGGGGGACTCTGTGGGATACCAGGATCAAAACCTGGTTGACTGCAAGGCAAATGCCCTCCCCACTGTGCTAATACTCTGGCCTCATCACTATGTTTTTTTTTTTTTTTTATCCTAAATTTCTTTGTGACTGAAATCCAACTACAGTCATGTTTGTAAATAAAGTTTATTTTAAATAAAGATATTTAAAAAAATAAATTTCTGGGGCCGGCGAGGTGGTGCTAGAGGTAAGGTGTCTGCCTTGCAAGCGCTAGCCAAGGAAAGATCACGACCTCGGTTCTATCCCCCAGCGTCCCATATGGTCCCTCCAAGCCAGGGGCAATTTCTGAGTGCTTAGCCAGGAGTAACCCCTGAGCATCAAATGGGTGTGGCCCAAAAAACCAAAATAAATAAATAAATAAATAAAATAAATAAATAAATTTCTGTCACTAGAGATCTCCAAATCCTATTTCTGGGGCTTTAAATGGTGTTTAAATAAATATGTTTAAAAAAATAAATTTCTGTCACTAGAGATCTCCAAATCCTATTTCTGGGGCTGGAGTGAAGAACAGCAGTAGGGCATTTGCCTTGCATGCAGTAGACCCAGGATGGACTTGGGTTCAATCCTCAGCATTTTATATAGTCCCCCAATCCTGCCAGGAGTGATTGCTAAGCGCAGAGCCAGGAGTAACCCCTGAGCACTGCTGAGTGTGGTCCCCAAACCAATATAAATAAACAAAACTTAAAAAAAAAAAAACTCCAAAACAAATGCTGTTTCCCCTTCTGTAATATTTAAAAATCTCTTCCAGACAGTGCAGGGTCCCAGAGAAAACGATACCTGTGACAGTCACTTAGTGCTTTGAGTCTGACACAGGGTGCTTCTTTTGTGCAAGTCTGTGAGCAGTGGTTGGTCAAAAGAGGATTTTGGTTTTCTGGGAGGACGAATCAGCTGCTGGCCCCACTGCTCTGGCGTCCTCCCAGCCGTGTTAGCCTGCGCCTTTATTGGGGGACTGCCAGGGCTCCCCTCTGTCCCTGGATGCCTTAATTCCTGCCATTCCTTTCACAGCCGGTCAGACTGGAAGGAGCTGGAAGTTCTCCGTGTTCCCGTGGCTGCCCCTGACCACGACTGACAGACACGTGCTCGCCTCCAATGAAAGGTTAGGACTTGGGGGACAGTCAGCAATGGGGTCACATCTAGCCACTAGGAAGCATTTCGGCTGGTAGGAGGTAGCTAAGAACGTTGGGACTTGGGCCAGAGTGAGAGCTCAGCAGAGAGGGCTTGTAAACGGCCACTCAGGTTCGATCTCCAGCATCCCATAAGGTTCCCTGTACCCCTGTACCCCTAGCTTGCCAGGAGCGATTTCTGAACTCAGCCAGGTGTAACCCCTGAGCACCGCAGGCTTTGGCCCAAAAAACTAGAAAAGGAAGAGAAAAAAAAAAAAGACAAGAAAAAAATGCCAAGGAAGGCGGGACAGGGAATTGAGGAATTGGTGGATTGTTTTCACCATTTCGGATCCCGGCGAGGGGGGTAGCTCTGTTTTCACTTGGGACACTCGGTCCATTTCAGACTTTGTTGCTGGAATTTTGAGTATCCCTGGAGTCACTGTTGCTGGCCTCTGCTTAAGTCTTTGGTTAACAGGGAAGAAAAATAAGCTAAAAGTTTTTTGAGCAGATGACAATTTTGGAGGGATTTGTTTTTTGGATCCACCCGACAGTGTTCAGGTTATTCCTGACTCTGCATTCTGACATCATTCCTGGTGGTGGTTGGGGGACCTTGTGGGGTGCTCAAGATCGAATCAGGGTTGGCTACATACATGCAAGGCAAACCTCTTCCCCCGTGCTCTTATCTCGGGCTCTGAGCAGAGACTATAGTTGAAGACAGAGGAGGATGATGATAGGGTGTGGGGTGGAGGGAGAATGCCTGTCCAGTGTCCCTATGGCACCAGTCACTTATGCCCCCCCAAACATGACTGACTGGTGCATCTGTTTGCCGTGAGCCCTTTAGTCTTCACATCAGCTCTGGGATGAAATTCTGGTTTCAGTCACTGACCGTCCAAGAAAATGAGCTCCCCTTCCCGGGCGGTAATTTGGAGGGAAGAAGAGTTGGCAAGACTGAATAGTTTTGAGAGCATCAGATTCCCTCTGGCTTGAAACAAGCAGCTTGTCCTGGGCAGACCTGTGGCCTGGGGCCCCTCCACTTGTTTGGTCCCCCAAGAAGGAATAGCTGGTTTCTGCTGTCCACCTTCTGAGGCGTCAGTGTACTGAATGCCACTGAGCTGGGACAAGGGCCTTGACTTCTTGGGATGCAGCAGTTGCCTCCCAGATGCCTGGGAGGGAGAATATTGTCAAGAGATTGAGGGGAGCCCTCTGGATTCTAGGGGGGGTCCTAGCCTGATTTAACTAAAGAGCAGTAAGCGACTAAGCAGGTTCCTGGAATTTGACTCTCTGCTCCCAGTTGTTTTCTCCAATTGATGGACCCCCTGAATTCCATGCGCTTTGCATTCCTGGGTGACTCTCTGTAGTCTCTTGGATGTACCATGATGGGGACTGTGTGGTACCTGGCCCAGAGGGCCGTCCAGTGGCCCAGTGGGGGTCCCCAGACCAGCATGAAGGGGTGTAGTCGCTGTCTAGGTTCTTTGCAGATGAGGGGAAAGCTCTGGAAACTTGCCTGGGCCATGAAAAAGAGTTTCTTGTTGTTTGGTTTTTAGTTTGGGGACCACACTCATCGGTGCTCAGGGGTTTCTTCTAAGGATTTGTGCTCAGAAATCACTCCTGGCAGTGCTTTGGGAATCGAACTTAGGTCGTCTGCATGCAAGGCAAATGCTCTTCCCCTGTGCTGTCACTGTGGCCCCTGAATGAAGGGTTTTGATGTTACTAGTCTCAGCCTCTTTTTACAAGGAAAATTCTGTCTCTTCTTTATTTTTTTTTAGCTCTCTGAGAAGCAGTAACCACACTTTGATCTGGAATACCTGTGAACTCCTGAAGGATGTCATCATGCAGGATTTTCCTGCTGAGATTTTCCTGCAACGGCCCAAGATTGTCCAGGTATGTCTGCTTCTCCTCTCATTGCACTTGACCTGGGGATCGGGCACGTTGGGCAGGAGATAAATGATGCCTGGCTGGAGGCCTTGGGGAGAAAGTTAGCAGCTAAGGCATCCTGCCTATTGCCTGCACGCCCTGACCACCATCTTGTGGGTCATTGCCTTGCACTTGCTATTTCTGGCTCACCACAAGGGGAGGGTGGGCTGTGGACCCGCTGTGGGGGTTTCAGCTGTTTGAGAGGTGAATGCCTCATTGCAAATTCTCTTTTGGGGAGAATTGGGTATTATCCAGCAGTGCTTAGGAGTTACTCCTGTCTCTGTGCTCAGAAATCCCTCCTGACAGGCTCTGGGGACCATATGGGATCCTGGGGATTGAACCCAGGTCTGTCCTGGGTTGGCTGTGTGCAAGGCACATGCTCTATCCCAGGGGTGGTGAACAAGTTCGACACAAAGAGCCAAAATTTTAAACTGTGAGAGCCAGAGAGCCACACCACGCAGTGACCTTCCAAAACAGACAAACACACAAAAGCATATAATTTTAACAATAATATATTAAACACATATTGCACTTTGCCATTTTGAGTGAGGGTAAAAATCCTATTCGCCACCCCTGCATCCGCTGAGCTATTGTTCTGGCCTTCATTGTGATTCTTTTTTTTTTTTTTTTGGTTTTTGGGCCACACCCGGCATTGCTCATGTGTTACTCCTGGCTATCTGCTCAGAAATAGGTCCTGGCAGGCACGGGGGACCATATGGGACACCGGGATTCAAACCAACCACCTTTGGTCCTGGATCGGCTGCTTGCAAGGCAAACGCCGCTGTGCTATCTCTCCGGGCTCATCATTGTGATTCTTGAAGATTGGGAACCCTGACCTGAATGGGGAGACATTTCTATTTCTATCTTTTTATTCCTTCCTTCCTTCCTTCCTTCCTTCCTTCCTTCCTTCCTTCCTTCCTTCCTTCCTTCCTTCCTTCCTTCCTTCCTTCCTTCCTGTTTTATTTTAATTTTTTGTTTTTGTTTTTGGGTCACACCTGGTGGTGTTCAGAAGGTTACACTCTTGGCTTTACAGTCAAGGAATCAATCCTAGAGGGCTTAGGGGCCCAATGGGATGCCGGAGATCAAACTCGTGTTGTCTGTGTGCAAGGCCAGCACCTTTCCGCTGTATACTTGCTCTAGTTTTTTGATTGTTGTTAGACCAAACTCAGCGGTACTCAGGATTCCTCCTGCCTCTGTGCCCAGGAATCACTCCTGGCAGGCTCAGGGGACCATATGGGATGCTAGGGATTGAACCCAGGTTGACTGCGTGCAAGGCAAATGCTCTCTTTGTGTTATGGCCTCTGGCTGTTTCTTTGGTGTGGCATGGATTTGGCAGCTTTGCCGGACTTTTAGCCCTGTGTCTACCAACTCTGCTTGTGGCTTATCCCTGTATCCGGGGTTTATCTCTCATTTTCTCTTTTCTCTCTCTCCCTTTTCTTTCCTGTCTCAGAGCCTCCTGTCCCTGCTGCGAGTGGCTGTGGCAGGTGCTGGGAAGCAGGGCCTGGCCCTGCAGGCCGTGTCGTGCTTGCAGCAGCTCTGTGCCACCCTAAGGACAAGACTCGCCTGCCTTCGAGACCCCGGCTTCTTCTCCGGCAAACAAGGTACAGCTGCCCCCGAACCTGGTTCGCAAGTTTTCTGGACGCCGCTTCCCTGGAGGCCTCCAGCCCCGGTCTGGTCCCCAGCAGAGGCCTCACCTTGGAAATCCATAGTCTGTGCTTCGCCCTTTTGAGTCTTGGGCTTTGCCATTTGGAGGGGGCAAGGGCGAGTTTGGTTTCTCTTGCTCTGAGTAAACGGATGGTGCCCAGCCAGCATTAGGGTTTTGAGTCCAGCTGGTGATGCAGGACTAAAGGTAGGAGCAGGTCAGGGATTATCTGGATAATTTGCTTGCTTTGAAATATTTGGGTTGAGATTCATGTGGGACTGCAGTCACAGCCCTTATGGTCCCCCGATCCTGCCAGGAGTGATTTGTGAGCGCAGAGCCAGGAATAACTCCTGAGCTCCGCCAGCCAGGTGTGACACAAAAATAGAACCAAAACCAAAAAAGTTTGTACTCAGGCAGGACTGTGGTCTAGGACCAGGCTCACCAGTGATTTCAGAGGGGAAAACGCCACCTACTGGCTGGCCGGTGTACTGAGTCCGGAGCCTTATGACTTATTTCCCTGAACCGGCCTCTCTTTTTCTCTGCAATCGAGGTGGAGAGAGATTGCTACCATCTGTCTGTCATCTGCTTTGTAGCACTTCTCTGTATGACGGTTCATGGGGTCCTGTGCTGCTTGGCGTGGACATTCCACATTATCGGCTTCATTACAGCCGCATCTCGGAGGAGCCAGCGTTTGCTCTCCTGTTATTAAAACCAAGCAGTCGAGAGCTGGAGTGATAGCACAGCAGGGAGGGCATTTGCCTTTAATGCAGCTGACCTGGGTTCGATCTCTGGCATCCCCTATCGTCCCCCAAGCATTGCCAGGAGTGATTTCTGAGGACAAAGCCAGGAATAACCCCTGAATGTTGTTCTTTGTGTTAAAAAAAAAAAAAAAAAAAACCCGAAGTACAACAAAAAGAAAAAAAAAACCAAAACCAAGCATTCTGTGATTCATTGATCCGGAGAGCCTCAGGGCCCCTTGTGTTGACAAACACAGTTGCTCTCACTCCATTGTCATACACAATTATATTTTGATCCCTGAGTCCCATAGTAGGGAACAGAACTGATAGGGACCAGGCCAGTACAAGCTGATGCTTTGGGAGAAATGCACAGGAAATAAATAGGAATAGGGGTGTCTCTGGTAAGAGCTTGAAGGAGTAGGAATGGGGATGGGTTCCTGGCTTACTTGGGACAGGCCGGTCCCAAGCTTCTTGGAGGAAGAAATTGGGTGGCAAGGAGCTTGTTGTGTGTCAAGGTCTCTGGCAGCACCCAGGAGTGACATATGTCAGGGTCTGAAATAAGCTTCTAGGGGAGGTGTGGAGAGTGGAGGAAGGGAAGGCTCCCCAAAGCGAGCACAAGCTGAGACCGGGGAGTATCTTAGGTTTACTTTGTGTTTCTTTTCATTGGTGTTTGTGGTATTTGAGCCACACAGTGGTTCTCAGGGGGTTACCCTAGTTCTATACTCAATCATCGCTCCTGGTGGTGCTTGGGGGAACCCTATGGGATGTGCTTGGAATTGAACCCATGTCTCTTGCATGCAAGACAAGCGCTATCCTAGCTGTGCTACCACTCTGGTCTCTTCACATTGGGAACCTTTGGCACTAGGTGTGAGAAAAGGCTTCCCAGAGGGCCTGAGGCCTGGCGGGGTCTGGTCTGCTCTTCTGCTGATGTGAGTAAAGGAGCCCAGGAGGTTCTACATGACCTTCCGAGCTGGGAGCCTTGTGTGCCGCGTGGAACTCACTGGAGACATGGCCTAATTCTGACTCCTAGCCTGGGCCGGTCCACTGCTGCTGACTCTGCTCACTATGGGTTCTTGAAGCATTTTTAAGGACGATGCCGAAATGTCACGTGACTGGTGAGCTCACCCCTAACGCCCCTTCCTGCTTCCTTCCACAGACACCGTGTCACACAATTCCTCCCTCTCATACTCCCACGAGGCAAGACCGGCCCCGCACTCCCAGAGCCCATCTCCACGCAGCAGCAGCCCGAGGCCATCGGTGCTTGGCCGCCCAGGCCAGAGGCCCCGAGGGGACGGCCAGGACTGGGATGCCGGCTCGTCCAGGTGATCGAAGCCCGTGCCCCTCCTGGAGTGCCTGTGGGCCCCTCGCCCCAGGGACTCATTCGTAGCCCATCAGCCCTGACCTGTGGAGAGGAGCTGACGTGAGGCTGAGCCAGGCTAGGCCTTGGGTTTGGCCCCTTGCACCATATATCCATCCCCTGAGCACTGCTGGGAGCAACCCCGAGCTCTGACCTGGAGTGGCTGGTTCTGACCGGAAATTAGGGTGGAAATGGCAGCGCAGCTCTTGTGTGAGTGTGGGTGTGAGCACGACTGCTTTTGACTGTGATTGTGACAGGGAGCATGTTAGCATGAGTAGGATTCCTGTGTGTAAGCATGAGCGTAAGCAAGACTGAGTGTGATTGTGGGTGAGCATCGCTAAGTGAGTGTGACCATGACTGAACATGAATGTGAGTGCACATGACTGAGTATGTTAGCATGAGTAGTGTGTGACTGAGTGTGAGTGGACCGTGAGTGTGCATGTGAGCATGACTGAGTGTGAGTGTGACTGAGTGTGAGCATGAGTGTGAGCTGGACTGAACCAGTGTGAGTGTGAGCGTGAGTGTGCCCCATCCAGCGGAACCCCCACCGACACTGGGCAGGTTTGAGTGGCCCAGTGAGTCACAAGTTCTGTCCCAAGAGAGGCTCCCCCTCTGCTCCCACTTTTCCAGCCTCCCATGGGGAAGGCCTGATTGGGTGGGCAGCTCATTCCGGGACAGCAGACCTGGGGTCCCAGAAGTGCGTTCCTTGGTGTGTGAGAACTCAGTTCACACAACTGGTGTGGACGGGTGGCTGGGCTGGATTGAGCTGTGCGGGTATGGACGGGCGTGGCTGGTGACCTTACCCTGTGTTTCTCCCCAGTGTTGGCAGCGGTGTTGCTCCTGGGGACTCCCGACTCTCCGTTCATTCCCCCTTGGAGGTGACACGTGTGGAGTTGCCTGAGCTAGAGGCAGAGGACACCCCGGGGCTGCAGCTGCAGCAGCTGAGTCTCCCCCAGTTCTGCATTTCCATCCTTGAGACGGCCGTCCCACTGCTCCGGACTGGTGAGTCACTCTGCGAGTCTGCGTCCTGGGGCTCTGCCCTATTTCCTGTCTGCCCACCGGGTCCTGTCAAGTCTGTTTGTACTTAATGTGGGGTGGCAGGGAGCTAAGTCTGAAAGACTTGGATTCTCAGGGCGTAAAATCACCCCATGTGCCGTATCCAACCCCAGGTGAACGAGTCTGAATAAGGTTTGCACATGAAATAATCCAGACCAGGCTGAGGGTGAAAAACATATAGTCTGGCAGTCTTCTACCTCATATCTCTGTCCAGCTGTCTGCCAGAACTGCTGCTTTTATTGAGTCCAGAGACCACCCCTGGGTGGGACAGAAAGGCCAGTGCAAGGACGGATAGCTGAGGCAATCTTGTGCCAGACCCACCCAGGTTTACAAGTAAGACAATTTCTGTTTGGGGGTAATTCCAAGTTTAAACAAACATACAAAGGAACCAGGGGTGATCTTTCTTTTAGGTAAAATAAAGTGTAACTCAACACCAGAGAAATAGCGCAGCTGGAAGATGCAATTGCCTTGCACACAGCTGGACCCAGTTTGATTACTGGCATCCCATAGGGTTCCCCAAGCAACAGCAGGAGTAATTCCTGGGCAGAGAGCTTGGAAGGAAGCCCTGAGCATTGATAGCCAGTGTGACCTTAAAACAAAAAAGAAAGAAAAGAGATGAAAACTTTGACTGTCTCGGGATTCACTAGGTGTATAGAACCACTGGTTGGGCATCACCTTTTGCATAGGGACATATGCCATGTGGGCACTGAAAAAGAGTAATGCAACCGGTGTGAGTGGGCAGCAAAGCTCTGACCTTTGCCCTTTGGAAGCTTATTTGATTTGCACCCCTTGTTGGTTCCATCTTTCCACTCCCATGATTCTGAATGTTGGAAACAAGTCACACTCAAACCCAACCGTTGCAGGAATTTCTTTCTTCTTTTTTCTTTTTTGGTTTTTGGGCTATACCCCGTAGCTCAGGGTTACTCCTGGCAGAATATGGGGGACCATATGGGATGCCAGAGATTGAACCTGGGTTGGCCACATGCAAGACAAACACCCTGCCCACTGTGCTATCGATCTGACTCCTTTAAGAATGATCACTTTATTGAAACAATTGTGATTTACAAAGTTTTTTTTTTTTTTAATTTATTTTTATTTTTTATTTTTTACAAAGTTCTTTTTTTTTGGTTTTTGGGTCACACCCGTCAGCGCTCAGGGGTTACTCCTGGCTCTATGCTCAGAAGTTGCCCCTGGCAGACACAGGGGACCATATGGGATGCCGGGATTTGAACCACCGTCCTTCTGCATGAAAGGCAAATGCCTTACTTCCGTGCTATCTCTCTGGCCCCACAAAGTTCTTTTTAATTGAGTTTCAGACATACAATGTTTCCGGGCCAATCCCAGTACCAGGGCCAATCCCAGTACCAGTGTTTGACCTCCCTCCACCAATGTTCCAGGAGTCTGTCCCATACTACTTACCCCTGGCTCCGAGCCTGCCAGCACTACAGGCCCATTTTGAATTTTGGTTGTTAAAGTTTGGGTCTCATGATTTCAGTGTTGTTGACTCTGGCTTGGATATTTAGTTCTTCCTTCCTTTCTTTCTTTCTTTTTTTTTTGGGGGGGGGGCCACACCCGGCGGTGCTCAGGGTTTACTCCTGGCTGTCTGCTCAGAAATAGCTCCTGGCAGGCACGGGGGACCATATGGGACACCGGGATTCGAACCAACCACCTTTGGTCCTGGATCGGCTGCTTGCAAGGCAAACACTGCTGTGCTATCTCTCCGGGCCCAGTTCTTCCTTTCTTAACACCACTGGTGCCCCTGTTCCTTCCTTCCTTCCTTCCTTCCTTCCTTCCTTCCTTCCTTCCTTCCTTCCTTCCTTCCTTCCTTCCTTCCTTCCTTCCTTCCTTCCTTCCTTCCTTCCTTCCTTCCTTCTTTCTCTTGTTTCTCTTCCTTCCTTCCTTCCTTCCTTCCTTCCTTCCTTCCTTCCTTCCTTCCTTCCTTCCTTCCTTCCTTCCTTCCTTCCTTCCTCCCTCCCTCCCTTCCTCCCTTCCTTCCTTCTTTCCCTTCCTTCCTTCCTTCCTTCCTTCCTTCCTTCCTTCCTTCCTTCCTTCCTTCCTTCCTTCCTTCCTTCCTTCCTTCCTTCCTTCCTTCCTTCCTTCCTTCCTTCCTCCCTCCCTTTCTCCCTTCCTTCCTTCCTTCCTTCCTTCCTTCCTTCCTTCCTTCCTTCCTTCCTTCCTTCCTTCCTTCCTTCCTTCCTTCCTTCCTTCCTTCCTTCCTTCCTCCCTTCCTCCCTCCCTCCCTCCCTCCCTCCCTCCCTCCCTCCCTCCCTCCCTCCCTCGCTCCCTCCCTCCCTCCTTCCCTCCCTCCCTCCCTCCCTCCTTCCTTTCTCTTTTCTTCTTCTCTGGATTTTGGGTCACACCCGGCAGCGCTCAGGGCTTACTCCTAGCTCTACACTCAGAAATCGCTCCTGGCAGGTTCAGGGGACCATATGGGATGCCGGGATTCGAACCATCGACCTTCTGCATGCAAGGCAATTGCCTTACCTCCATGCTATCTCTCTGGCCCCAATCATTTCTCTTTCTTAAAACTCAAAGCTCCCCATGAACATTCTGAAACATTTTGGAGTTAATGTTTTCTCTCAGTCATGCTGGGCACAGGGGCTTGAAGCACTGGGATGTAGGTTGTTGTTTTGGGGAGAAGAAGTGAGGGACAGTGATGCCCCAGCCTGGCCACAGTCAGTCCTGGTAGAGACGGACTTTCTGCCTGAGGTTAGTGTCCCCAACTCTGCCTTAGCGTGTCATTCCCTGCATTTTCTCCCTCTGCCTGGCGTGAGCACTGCTCTTGCACAGGAGGGAACTGAGCTGGAGAGTGGCCTAGAAGTAAATCCATCCAGAGTCGGACAGCTGAGAACTGGAACTGAGCCCACTGGTTCTTCTGAGTCCAAACTGCTGTGGATCCTTCAGCCCTTAGCAAAGAAGAGAGAGAAAGGGGAGGTGGATTTCCAACCTAAAGTTGTGTGTTTATTTCCATGAGAGAGAAGCTTCTGGACCAAAAGATGAGATTTCTGGCCTGCTTTTCGTCTGGGGATATAGGCAGGAGAATGTCTCTGGCTCTGTGTGTTCACCTCTCTGTATCTCCCTTGTTATTCATTGGTTCTTTACGTCCTGGTACTATATTTTGTTTTTTGCAAGTGATAAGTTGCCAGCTAGCTGGAGCAGATGCAGATCTTCATCCTGAGGGAAGCTGTGTGCTAACACTGGTGCAAGAAACTTTCATTCATGCACTGATACTAGGGCAAGAAACATTCGTTCACGTACTAATACTGGAGTATGCAACCTTCATGCACTAATACTGGGACAAGAAACATTCATTCATGTACTAATGGAACATAAAACATATTCATTCAGATACTGATATTTGGATAAGAAACATTCATGCATTAATAGTGGGGCAAGAAACATTTGTTCACATACTAATACCGGAGCAAGACACATTCATTCATGTGCTAAGTGCAACCTTCGTTCACGTCCTATTCCTGCCGAAAAAGGAGGGGTAGATGAACTTTTGCCGCAGAAAGAATATGTTTGTCTGTTTGAGATAAAGAGAAGAACGATTTTGGATGTAATGATTCTGCATTTAACCTTTCCTTAATACGCTGTAAAAAGTCAGATTGATCATTATGAAGCCGTGTCTTGGTACAGAAAAGTTTCTAAATGTTCTCTTGCCCTTTTGTGGGGTAAATTAGTGCATAATTGATAGTTGTTCAGAGCTACAAGGAAGTCCCAAGAGAGTTCACTCCAGCTCTTCTAACTGTACAATGAATCTGGACCCTTGTTTACTGAAGCTGTTTCACTCTGAAAATTTAGAAACTGGCCTTTGGTCTGTGAGACTGGAAGGCTTTCCTTAACTGGTACCTCCCTGCCCCAGAACATCAAGATGGTAGGAGTCCTTTTCTCTGTCTTCAGGAAAAGTGTTTATGCTGAGACATACACAGCTCTGACAGTATGGGGTGTGGGTGTGGGTTGTGGATTTTTTTTAGTCTTGTTATTGTTTGTTTTGGGGCCACACCAGCAATGCTCAGTGCTTTCTGGCTCTTTGCTTGGGAATCACTTCTGGTGTGGCTCAGAGAACCATATAGGATACAGAGGCTCAAACCTGGGTCAGCCACATGCAAGGCAAATGCTCTCCCTGTTGTCGTCTTGTCACTCCAGCCCTGATAAGAGTTTCCTGAAGTTTCTTCAGTTCAAGCTGTCAGAGACAAGGATTCTCTGAGTTGCCCCATTTTTCAGGCTTAACTTTCTGGTCAGCTCCTATGTGGGAGAAGATGCTGACTGGTAGTGGCGATTAAGCTCCTTTTATTCCAAAGCAGTTGCTCAAATGCATCCCCTAAACTTGCGGGGATGGGGGAGCTTTACCATGCACGCTTGTGAGTGTGAAGGGTCATTTTTGTTGATCTCACAACACTTAGAGTTAGATTTCACTTTTCTCTTCTTGAGTATTTCTCATTTTTCACCCCCTTTGATAAGTAACAGTCAAATAATACCATAATTCTATGTCTTTCATAGGGGTTGTAGGTTGTGATTTCTCAATTTTATTTGTTTTTGTTTTTGAGTCACACCAGCAGCGGTATTCAAGGGTTACTCCTGTTTCTGTGCTCAGAAATCACTCTTGTAAGGCTCAGGAGACCATATGAGATGCCAGGGTTTGAACCCACATCAGCTGCATACAAGGCAAATGCCCTACCCACTATGCTATCACTCCAATCCTCAGTTTCCTGATTTCTTTATAAAAATTGAAAACAACAATAAAGTAGAGAAGTGGAAATTTATGGAGTGTGACTCACAGGGGAAAGGCCATTATCATGTTCCATCGTGTGCTCAGAGGTCAACTCTCTTTCCTCACCGTTCTCCTGCCTGTATCCTAGGTAGCAGACAAGTAATAATCCGAGTTCTGGAATTGCTGGCAGAGAACTTGATACTTACTGGTGAAGCAATTTCCGTGGCTATCTGGGAAGACAACAGTCTGTTCGCTATTGATCTGGTGAGAATTGCTGTTTTTGCTTGGACTGTGGGGAGTAGTATTTTTATTTGAATTTTATTTTGGTCCTTATAAAACTTGCTGTATTATCTTAGAAATTATTCTTGCATTTAAACAGTCTTATTTTATGCATGATCTCAAAGAGTTTTTGATACCTGGAATCAGGGACTACATGTCAGCACCAAAAACAGCCCAGTAGGGAAGCTTAAGGTTTTGTGAGCCTTCTTCCCCTCAGTACTGGAGCTAGGATATGTGTATCTGATATTAGAGGAGGCATGTTGCAGTTTCTGTGATTTTTTTTTTTAAAGTGTGTGTTTCTTTGCTTTTACTTGAAGTAACTCCTCGACTCTCTTAGTTCTTAGAAATATCAGTATAATTGCCTGTCCATATGGTCCCCTGGTCCCTGCCTGAGGTGATCCCGAACACAGCTGATTGTGACCCAAAAAGAAAACAAAACAAAGAAAGAAACAGAAAAAAGTGGTTGTGGAAGAGCAATAGCAGTATCACTGTGGTGAGGATGTCCAGGCTACTCCTTTCGACTTCAGTTAAATCTCACTCTGAATAGGCTCGCAGCACAATCCTGGCATCAGGGCTGTTGGTCAGTGACACATTTGTGTAGGGTGATGGCCTTAGCGGACCACACAGTGACACTCTCATGTATGGTGATAGTTTCAGTAGACTGCAGGGTGACATCCTCGTGTAAAATAAAACCCAGAGTTGTGACATCACCCCAGGCACCGTATCTCTAACCCCAGGTGAACTGGTCTGAAGAAGCAGGATAGCAGCCAAATTTAATAAATACCAAGCCAGGGGATGGAGCAATAGCACAGCAGTAGGGTGTTTGCCTTGCACATGGCAAACCCAGGATGGACCCGGGTTCGATTTCCAGCATTCCATATGGTCCCCTGAACCTGCCAGGAGTGATTTCTGAGTGCAGAGCCGGAAGTAACCCCTGAGCACTGCTAGATGTGACCTAAAAATAAATAAATAAACAAACCAAGCCAGTCAGGAGTGTCAAGGTGTCAGTGGCTTCTTGTGGCTTCTTCCTTGTCCTGTCTGCCAGTACCAAGCCAAAACTAACTTTTCTTTATTATCCCAGAATGAATTCACCAGGGTGGGACAGGGCAGATTGAGTCAGGTGGACTTTTACATATCAAAGGAGAGATTTAAAAGAAAGTGGAAGATGGGGGAATAGTTGGATGTTTTGGAGTTAATAGCTGGATGTCATCTTACACTCATGTAGGGTGATATCTCTTTAGACCACACAGTGATACCCTCATGTAGGGTGATGGTCTTAGCCTCTACAAATTTCTTGAAAAGAAAACAGGCATTTAACTCTAGGCATAATATGTTATACCTCTGAGTTTCAAGTTCTTCATTTTCTTTTCTTCTTTTTTTTTTTTTTTTTTTTTTTGGTTTTTGGGCCACACCTGGTGATGCTCAGGGGTTACTCCTGACACTGCACTCAGAAATCACTCCTGGCTTGGGGGGCCATATGGGACACCAGGGGATCGAACCTTGATCTATCTTAGGTTAGCCACGTGTAAGGCAGATGCCCTACTGAGATGCTTGCACTATCGCTCTGCCTCCAAGTTCTTCATTTTCTAAAAATAGTTCTTAACCTTAGATTTTTCTTTATTCCTCAAAGTTATCACACATGTTTTGTAATGCTTTTTAGAAGACCTTCACATATTGAAATTTTTAGCAAGTGAGATTTTTCCTAGAAGTGTGAAGACTGTTTAATCAGTTGTTTCCTAAATTAACTGGAATTTTCTTGGCCAGAACATTATCTGTAAAAGTTATTCCTTCACTCCTCTCTTTTGGATGCCGATCTTTTATGATTCGATGGATTCCATTTTTATTTTAAAGGTTCCGTCTGTTGTACAAATGCCCTTTGGTATGTTAGAAATGTTAGAGAAAGCAGGGCTGCTCAAAATTACATTTGATTATTTTTCTTCTTGTTTAAAAGAACTTTCTCCCAGGAAAAGTACATTCTTTGTGTATTAATTTGGAAGCAAACAATTAGGTAGAATTTCCTCGTGTACTTTTGCAAAAGAGAGAAGTTGGGACTGGAGTCGTAGCACAGCGGGGAGGGTGTTTGCCTTGCACTGGATTTGATCCCCAGCATCTTATACGTTCTCCCGAGCACCACCAGGAATAGTTCCTGAGCATTGCCAGGAGTGGCCCCAAAACAAGATACAAGACCAAACAAACAGAGCAATGAAAATCCTGAGCAGAATGTTTGTTGAATCCTGAGGGGACCGTCCTTTTGTGGGTCAGTGCTGGATTCAGGCTACAGGGCGAACACAGTGGGAAGGGTGCTTGCCTTGTCCTCAGCAGACCCAAGTTTGATTCCCGGCCATCACTGTGGTCCCCTGAACACTGCCAGCAGTGAGTCCTGAGTGCAGCTGGATGGGACTCCCAGACAAAGATCAGCACAAGCTGCATAGAATGCCTGGATTCTTGGGGTGGATCTGCCATCTGGGAAACAGAACATCAGAGCTGAAGAGGGTTAGTGGGAGGCGAGGGGCCTGTCTGGGGTTGTTCAGGACCTTTTTAGGATTGCCCAGTTATCAGTTGTCAGGCTAGCCCTTGGTCCGAGGTGGCTTCTGTGAAGAAGGCAGGATCAGAGGGACAGTATTGGGGGGCTGCTGTGGCCCAGAGCTTGGCAGCCTCAGCTTGTCTGATGCAGCCAGTGCAGGTCCTGAAGTGTGTTGTCCTCCACTGTCCACTTCCATTATCTTCCATGAACTGGATGGGTGTGGGTTTCTTTTGCTCCTTTTCTGGAAGCCACAGCCACTGTGGTTTGTCCATATTCATGGAGAGTTGGATCTCAATTGCACAGGACAGCTTAACTCAGGCCAAGAGGAGTTTATAGTGTTTTCAACTTTTGTCATTTATTTATATATTTATGTATGTATTTATTTATTTATTTGCCATGTTTTGGCTATACAACAGTAATGTGTAGTAGTGCTCAGGGTTTCCTCCTGGCTCTGCACTCAAGAATCACTCCTAGCAGGCTCGGGGGGGGGGGGGTGGGGGGACCCTGTGGGATGCCAGGATCAAACCCCAGGTCGGCCATGTGCAAAGCAAATGCCCTCCTGCTATGCTATGGCTCCAGCCCCCTGCCTTTTAGTTTTATCTCTAGAATGTGTTGCATTAATGGATAATGATCGGAGCACACACACATCTAGCTGTCAGACCATAAATATTACCTACCACGTGTACTGGGGTTGAGTTTACAGGGTGGGGAGACTTTTCTAGGCTGCAGCCTCCTGTGCAGGCAGGATATCTGGGTTTAGGCCTTGGTATCGAGTGGGGCTCCTGATTCACGGGAGCTCCCAGAACGCCCCAGGGATGGCATGAGACAAAAATGCAGATGAGGTGCTCGGGCGCTATCTGTGCCTGCTAGTGGCCAGTTTATCTGCCATCCCTGACATCGATGCTGGGCCTTGTTCTTGGGGTACTGGATATGCGCGTCTCTCCTCCCCTCCAGTGCTCATGTTTTTCATCCTGTGTACACAGAGAGATCGGCTGCTGGTGGTGCTGGGCACCCTCGGGGACATGGTGAGTCACCACCAGGCCAGCTGCAGCCTAGAGCAGCCCCCTGCAGTGTTGGTGCACCACCGAATGGCCTTCATCAGCCTCTCACTTTTTGCACTGCGGCTCCTGCAGACAGTGCTCCCCGTGGAGAAGGTGAGTCCCCTCCGTCACACATACTCTGCTCTGCTCTCAGGGCTCCGCTGCCAGTTTTGTGGGTGCTCACATTTTCATGGAGGGTGTACAGAGAAATCGAGACAAGGTTGACCAGCAGTTCTGAAGTTTGGACCTTTCCTTTGGGGGGGGGGGGGATGATGATGACAGAGATTATCCTTTAGGCAATTTATGAAATTGGAGTGGGTGTATAAATATTTCAATTTATTAAGAGGACGCATTCTTGAGTGTGGAGTAGATTTGCTGCATTACATGTTCTTGCTGACCCAGCCAACCCCTTTCCACCTTCTGTTCCTGCAGCCCAGTGCCTGTTTGAGCGTCTGTCTGAGTCTAGCTAATGTACTAAAGGCTTTCCTCAGTCACTCTGTTACGGGCTGCCTGGTTGCATGGGCAAGGATGTTGCCCAAACTTCTTTTGGGGGCCAGACTTTGGGGGAGCTCAGGAACCTTCTTGGCTTTGCTCTTGGAACCATGTGGTGCCGGGACCAGTGCCAGCACCAGATATTTGACAGGTGAACTCTTGGAGTTTGGGTGGACTGGTATCGACTGAAGCCAGACAACCAGAGTAAGATGTGTTTGGGTCTCACTCCGGCCAAGCCTGAGGTCAAGTGAGTGAGTTTTCTCAGGAGACCGTCTCTTAAGTTTTTATCATTAGGGACTTGGGACAGAACTTAGGAGAACAGGGTTTTAGTTTTGGGTGCAGGGAGAAAAGGAAAGAGCCAGCTGTGTGGCTTTTGGGGAAAAAAAAATTAAAATTTGGATTTGAGATACGCATTATAAATAGAAAATAGCATGGAATGACGCCAGGAGGGAGATGCGTGGGGAAATTAAGAGTAGATTTGATTGTAGAGAATGAATAAAAAAGGGTAGTGAGCTGCACAGTATCCTAGTCTACTATGTTTATGTCAAGAAATGTTTGCAGGTTAAAAAGAAATTTTTTTTAATTCATCAAGGCAAGCCAGTTTTTACCGGAATCCATGTCGGCAGCATTGTTCCTAATCTCTTTGGACATGCCTTTTTCTTTGGAATATCCAAACATTCACGAGTCCGCGGTGGCCTATTTGGAACAGCTGAATTCTGACAGCCACAGCATCTATAAGCGAACTGCAGAGGCTGTTCATTCCATTGAGTGTGCCTGTAACTTCCTGACTGACGTGACCAAAGAGGTAAAAGGGTTTGCTCATTCTTGTTCTAGCTCTTTCAGTCAGGCAGAAAATGGGGCCTTTGGTCTTCAGGCTGATGTGATAGGTATTTGACAGTGGAACTCTTGGAGATTGGGTAGGCTGGTATTGATTGAGGCTAGAGATCAGAGACACGTTTGAAGGTAAAAGGAAGACTGTAGAGATGATTCCTATTCCTGAGACCGGTGATTCTTTAAAAAGCATCAGTTCAGGGCCAGAACAATATAACACAGCGCAAAAGGCATTTACCTTTTATGTGGCCAACCAGGCTTTCATCCCCAGCATTCCGTATGGTCTCCTGAGACTGCTAGGAATAATTTCTGAGGGCAGAGCCAGGTGTAATCACTGGCATCTGCTGGGGTGGCCCAAAAGCCAAAAAGAAAAAGAAAAAGTGAACAACCTCGTAAACACAGTGTTTAAATAAACAGTAAAAGCAATAATTTATTTAAATGTCTTAATTTTAATAGGCTGTTCCTCTACCATGTGACTGATTCTGTATGTGCAGGGAGCTGAATAAACAGAATTATGAAAATGTATTATTATAGGTATTTTTTCCTTTGATATATAGATCCATGGCCTATACAAAGGATCTGATTTTTTTATATAAAAGTTACGGGCTAAATTAAAGACATTTTGGGTGCCATGGCACAACAGGAATAATCTATTGTAATTTATCCTTTCACTCACACTATTTCACCTAGTGAAAGTGTTTTTTGACAAGTTGTAAAATACACTGACAACAAAATTTTTTTTTTTTTTTGGGTCACACCTTGGCAGTGCTCAGGGATTACTCCTGGCTCTATGCTCAGAAATTGCCCGTGGCAGTCTCCAGGGACCATATGGGATGCCGGGATTCAAACCACCGTCCTTGTGTATGCAAAGCAAACGTGCTACCTCCATGCTATCTCTCCAGCTCCAACACAATTTTTTTTTAAACTTATTGGTAGGCTGGAGTGATAGTAGAGTGGGGAGGGTGTTTGCCTTGCATGTAGTTGATCCTGTGGCATCCCATAGGGTCTCCTGAGCCTGCCAGGAATAACCCCTGAGTGCAGGTCCAGACATAACCCTGACACCAGTGGGAGTGGCCCAGAACAAACAAACAAAACAAAAACTTAATGGGTAGGTCCTAAAGATTTTTGAAAATCAGGGACCGAATTCTGAATTCCATTGATAAGTGTCTTTGGTTTTCCATTATTGTCCTTTTCTCTTCACCACATCATCATTCTTCCTGCACTTAGGTCATGGTCCATTCCTTAATTCATCACCCTGATGGTCCGCCCACTGGCCATGATGTGAGGAGGGGACAGAAGGGGAGGCAGGGGCCAAATCGATGTCGAAAGTAGTAGGGTGTCTGCCTTACACACGCTAACCTAGGACAGACCGCGGTTTGATCCCCTGGCGTCCCATATAGTCCCCTAAGCCAGGAGCGATTTCTAAGTACATAGCCAGAAGTAACCCCTGAGTGTCACCAGGTGTGGCCCAAAAAGAAAAAGAAGGGGAGGCAGAGGTGGCAGCAGCTTTTCTCTTGAGTTGCCTGCACCAAACCGACCCCAGCTCATCTCACTTGACCTCAGTTCGCTCAACTGGGAGTCAGGGGCCTCTCTGGGCTTTCAACTAGGTCTTGTCCCTGCGGAACCGCTTTGTGCCTGCTGGTGGCTCTGGCTCACCCGTGAGAAAGTGCTTTGAGGCAGTTGCCGACAACCCAGGGTTTGTGAATTATCTTACTTTCTCAGAGATACTTAGTGGTTGAGTGTTTCCCTGTGCAAGACCTTGTCACTGACTGTCCCCTTGTGCTGCCTTTTCAGGGAGAAAAGAATCTCTTGGAGTTGGTGGAGATGGCAGACCAGGCCTTGCGGAGCTTTTCCTACCATCAGCACTTCTGTCTCATAAAGGAAATCGTCTGCATTTGTTCCAAGATGTAATATTATTTTTCCCATAATACGATTATCTCCTTATAGGGCATAATGTTTGCTGTGTAAACTTTCTTAATATTAACTTATTATCTATGTTTTCTTAGTATTGTCTTATTATAGGACATGATGTTTGAATGCATAACCTTCTTAATATTATCTTTTGTTCTGAATTTTATTATAGGATACAGTGTTTGGGTGTATAATGTTTGGGAGCAATGAAAACAAAACTGCCTTTAAATCTTAATACTGGATTGCTTTTACTTGTCTGAGTTGTAAACAGTGTTCAGTGTCAGGATAGTTAGCTGCTTTAAGAACTCAAACACTTATAATCAAAACAATTTATCCTTGGACTTTTTTTTTATACAATTGTTCAGTTTCCATCCAACCAAGTAGTCACTGATATTCTTTTATCTTTAAAGTTTGTCTTTGGCTTGAAAGCCAAAACTTTATATTTAAAGTTTTAATTAGTAGCATAAAATATAGATTCTGAAGAACCTAAGTTTCATTCCTTGCTGCTTTTTTCTCTGTGGGTCTGGAAGGCTCCATATTGGCTTATGTAGTTAGTTTTGTGTGTATGTGTGTGTGTGTGTGTGTGTGTGTGTGTGTGTGTGTGTTAGAGCATTTATCTCTCCTCACCAAATACCCAAGATTCAGTTCATTCTTTTTCTTTCTGGTTTTGCCATGAAATACTTTAGTTTGTGTGTGTGTGTGTGTGTGTGTGTGTGTGTGTGTGTGTGTGTGTGTGTGTGTGTTAGAGCATTTATCTCTCCTCACCAAATACCCAAGATTCAGTTCATTCTTTTTCTTTCTGGTTTTGCCATGAAATACTTTAGTTTGGTGCCTCTGGATCAACCTCTCCTAATTTCTTTATATCTCCTATATCCTTAACTCAGACTGTTCTATTCTTGGCTTCTTTGAGTTTGGCTTGTTTATATCTTATTTATAAGTGAGATCATGGGGAAGACATTTCTCTCTCATTATTTTTGTATATGTCATTTTACCATAATGATTTCCAGACATATTCAGGCTGTCACAGATGATAGTATTTTCTTTTTTTTTTTTTTTTTGTTTGTTTGTTTTTTTAGCTTGACGCTCAGGGGTTACTCCTGGCTATGCACTCAGAAATGGCCCCTGGCTTGAGGGGACCATATGGGACGCAGGGGGATCTAACCGTCCTATGCTAGCGCTTTCAAGGCAGACACCTTACCTCTAGCACCACCTTCCCGGCCCCAGTATTTTCTTTTTAAAGACTGAGGAATAGGGTCTGAAGCAATAGTACAAAAACCAAAAAGAAACAAAAAAGACTGAGAAATATTTCCTGGCTTGTTGATACCACATTTTCTTCATCCATTCATGTATCAGTTGGCCCTGGGTTATATATTTCCATGGGTAGATGATTTTCCAGTGATGAGGGTTTCTGAGTTCATTCCCTTTAGAGATAGTTACTCTCATAAGATCACTGCATTCCCTGGCATTTTCTGTTTTACAATTTTTGAGGACCCCCCCCCACCCCAGGTACTAATTTTCTTATAGTGCCTATCAATTTATAACTCAAATATGGGTTTTTAAGACACTTTCAACTCTGGGTGCTCTTGAAGAAAGGGTAGTCTCAGCCTCCAGACAAGTCATTGCTTGAACAGCACTAAGATGTTCGTGAGCCCTGATTCCAGCAGCAGAAATCAGAGTTGAACGTGCCACAGCCACTGTGCCTGTCAGCTCCTTGCTCTCTTAGTGACTGTCCCTCCATGTCTTGGGTGTCTCACAGCTGGAAGTCAACACAGGCCAGCCCGGTCCTGCAGGGCGAGAGTCAGAAGGTCTTTCTCCGGCTGCTCTCGCACCCCTGGCTGCAAGTCAAGGTGGAGACTTACCACTACTGCCTGGAAATGGTTCAGGTAGGTTGGTTGGTTTTTAGTGAGGAGAGTTGGACAACCAACAGTGGCTTCTCTTTGGTTACCTGACCACCTAAAGGGAATTTAAGAATCATTGCAATAGAAAACAGATGGTAGTTGTTTTTAGAAATTTGTGCTATTAAAATCCCTCAATTTGGGCCGGTGAGGTGGCGCTTAGCCAGGAATAACTCCTGAGCATCAAACGGGTGTGCCCCCCCCAAAAAAAATCCCTCAACTTAATATCAATTGAATTTCTCTTACTGAAAAATTAGGAGTCTTAGAATTATGTTTATATTCTGTTACTAAATGATGGAAAAGTGCAAGTTATTCAGAAGAAAAATTTTGTTTGTGGAATTTTTTTTGGGGGGGGAGGTGGGATATCACACCTGGCAATGCTCAGGGCTTCTGTCAGGCTCAGGGTACTTACTGGGGATTGAACCCAGGCCTGTTGCATTGGACTATTACTCTGGCCCCATAAAGGAAGTTTTAGATTATTTTGACTAAATGCTTTAGTTTCAGATATTTACACAGGAATATTTTTGAAACAAATTTTCAATCTCTATGTTTTTAAAGATAAGGTTTTTTAGCTTAGAGTATCATGTAGGACATTAATGATTTCATTATTGAAAAGAGCATTGTATGCGGAACAGTGTTGAAAAAGAAATATATTCCTGTCATTCTCCAAATTTTCCTCTGAATTTGTACTGGGTATTATATGCACATCAACTTTTTTATTGCTATTTTTACTTCTTTTTGCTTCTTTGTTATTTTTATTTTTTGCTACTTTTGATGTAGAAAAATAAAATTTTGTTCTAAATGGAGGGAACTCTATTCTGTTTTTCTTCTGCCAAGAAAGATGTCCATTGTTATAAAGTTATGCATTTCTATGTTTTATTTATTTTGGCTATCTAGAATCTTTATAGCTCAGATACATTACCTTGTGTATAAAGGCGAATGGTTTTGTACTGTTCTTAGCTTTTTATTTTTTTTTTTAATTTTTTATTTTTAATTATGAGAACAAAGATGCAAAAAAAGAGGACAAGGTAAAGTTACAGTGGAAGGACAATCACCCATAACATAATTCTCAGAAGTCCCCTTGCTGATATCTTAACTTTGAAATTTCAGCCAAAGAACATTAAGATAAATAAGACAGAATCCATGTACAATTACTTTGTCCCTCAAATCCCCAGATTGTAATACATTATAATATTTCTTAACAGCACACAAGGCAATCTAAAGCCATAAAACTTACGTAACTCCTTACATTACAGGCATAGTATTTTTTTACATTTCCATGTACATGCATATTAGCTTAAGTTAACCTCAAATTTTAAATGGGTTCTTCTTAAGGATTAGAGTCAAAGGAGCACAGTAAAAATGGTGTTAGAATGGCAATTGTTGTTTGCATAGGCCCACCAAAATATGAGGGGCATGGAAAGGAATAACCTTGGCCTAAATACAAAGAGACCCAACCCCTGAAGTTTCCTGGCACAAGACCACTCTAGGCTCCAGGCAAGCTAGATTGTCCGTTCCAAGACATTGTCTGTAGTGCCAACACACTTTTATTTTTCACACAGTTTGTTGTTGGTATCATGTTTCTGTATTAAAGATCCTGGAATCTGCATATCCTACATTGGAGTCAGGATGTGGAGCGTCCTCTCGTTTCACCTCACAATCAAAGGGCAATGCAGGGAGCCCTGTCCTGTAAGCAGGTCGTTGTTGTTAAGTCTTCTCAGTGTTAAGGGAAGTCTCTTTTGAGCAGGTCGATGTCTGAGCAGTGTAGGGTCTTCCGAGGTAGAGGATTGCTTCCAGGTGATGTTATAGACAAACCTGAATGTTTCGTGGATGGCTTCCCTGGTTCAGGGGTGAATGGAAAAAGACCCTTTCTTCTGAGGTCTGTGCCAGGTCGTTATGTTAATATTCAGAGTGTAAGATCCCTTTGCACTACAAGATTTGTGTGTTCCAGTCTCTATTAGATAGGATCTTATTTGTATGTATAGTATTTTCCCATTTTAATGTGCCTATGCAAAAAAGGAGCAATGCCACGTGGAGTTATTGGCGCATATGGGGGCCATAAGAACAAGTCCAGCGATTCCCATGATATGGTTCAATCATAAGCATTAAACTGGGGGACTCTTTCACCAAAATTCCTTGTTAAACAGCTCATAAAGAGAAGACAAAATGTGGTTAGAATCATCACTGTATAAGACAACATTTAGTAAGAATTATAGCTGTCAGAGAAAAAACACAAGATATTCTAAAGAAATACGTGTCCATTTTATGTATCTTGAAACAGTTTGGGGTTGTTACACACAATGCATGGCTTTGGTCTGTGATTAGGATTGTACAGTACTGAAGTTAAAAAGAGTAATGTAGGTTAGTGACGTTTGGGGGGGTTAGAGTGTTAAGGAGTATAAAAGAGCTTTGTAGAGGTGTGGCTCAGGGCAGAATACAAAATGAACATTCTGGATATACAAAACATAACATAAGGATAAGGAATACTCTTAATACATAAAGTGCGCGCAGGGGCGCAAGCCCCCGCAAGGTTCTGTAGTTTTTGGATGCATAGGAATTTCTTACCCCCTCCCCCCAGGGCCCAGATTAACCAGGCGTGGCCCTGAAGACCCGCCTGGTGTGGGGGGGATCTCGGTCCCCTGGACTAAGTGGTCAACCAGGGGGCCTATGGCTAGCTGTCCTGCCCAGAGCTCCCAACATATCAGTCGAAGATACCCAGAAGTCCTGGCATGTGGAGTGTTCTGAGCCCAGCCCTGCCTCTCTGTTCTTAGCTTTTTGCTTCTATTCTGTTAACCGTTTCCAAAATGGTCTCTTATCCCCACCTTGAAACTCTGTGACTCTATTTCTCTTCTTCCTGCTGCTGATAACCACCATCCTGTTCGTGTCTAGCTATCCTGATTCAAAGGAATCAGACTTTTTTCTGACTAGGTTATTTCCTGAGCACATGGTCTTCAGTATTTATTCATATCATAGCTTCCATCAGATTGTGCTCCTGCTTTAGGGCTGAATAATCTGCGTGGCTTGTGTTAATCACATTTTATCTCTTTATAAATGGACATTTGGGTTGTTGCTGCCCCTCACTCGCTTCTCTCTTTCTCCCTCTCCTACTCTGTTTATTATTATTTTTGGTTTTGGAGTCACTTCCAGCTGTGCTCAGGGCTTACCCCTGGCTCTGTGCTTAGGGATCACTTATGGCAGGTCTTAGGGGACCATATGAGTTGTCAGGGATTGAGCCTGGGTTGGGTCAGCGTTGTTCAAGGCGAGCGCCCAAAACTGTTACTGTTTTGACCATGACTCTCACCATGACTAGTGCTTCTTTGGACGTTCTGTGCAGATATCTGATGGAGTTTTGTTTTCTTTCTTCAAAGAAACATGCCCTGTACTATAGTTCCTATATCTGGTGATGTTTCTGTGCATGCTACTTTCCATAGTTGCTATACTATTTTTCATACTTATAAAAGTATTACACAGGTTTTTATTTTCTTTTCCTTTTTTTATTTTTGGTGGGGGGGGCACACCTGGTGCGCTCAGGGGTTATTTCTGGCTCTGTGCTCAGAAATTGCTTCTGGCAGGCTCAGAGGACCATATGGGATACTGGGAATCGAACCTGGGTCCATCCAGGGTTGGCAGCATGCAAGGCAAATGTTCTGTTGCTCTGCTATCACTCCAGCTCCAAAAGGTTTTTCTCTTTCTTTTTTCCCCCAAGGACATACTTGTTAATAATCGTTATTATTTAATAATGTCCATTTTAAGGGCCAGAGAAATAGCACAGCGGTAGGGTATTTGCCTTGTATGTTACCAACTCAGGACTGACTTGGGTTCAACTCCCGGCATCCCATATGGTCCCTGCAGCCTGCTAGGAGTGATTTCTGAACTCAGAGCCAGGAGTAACCCCTGAGGGCTGCCAGGTGTGGCCCCAAAACAAACAAAAATATAATTTTCATTTTAATCTCCATATAGTTGTTTTTAGTCATCAAGACCACTTAGGCTTTTATAATGTGCAGAGTCCAAGAAAAATTTCAATGAAGCAAATACTGAAATGGGAATAGAAGGAAGATCCTTTGGAAGAATCAGTGTCAGTAGTATCATTAATTTAAAATTTTTAAATATTTTATTTTATTTATTTATTTTTTTTGTCACACTAGTCAGTGCCGGGATTCAAACTGACTCTGGTGGGAGGGCCATGTGATGCTGGGGTGCTGTGGTTTGAACTCAGTCGCCCCTACCCCCAATTGTTCAGCCTTTAGATGTATCTTTCTTGTCCCTTAATAAAATTTTGTTTTCTTTTCAGGACTGTTTGGGAATCCATAATGTCAGTAAACCTGTGTCTTCACTTTGTACTGGGATTCACTTTCTCCTTCATCCAAAAGTTCTCTATGAAATTTCTGCATTTGGCATTCAAGAACCCAAAAAGGAGGTACAGTATAGCTCATCCACAGTAAATGCCCAAACCAGTTCCCTCTTTTAGGCCTTCATGTAACTTAGGTCCGAATCTAATTTGATTTGATGGTGTAGTAGGAAAGAAGCCTAGCTTTAAAATATAGGTTCATGGGGCTGGAGCGATAGGACAGCAGGTAGGGCATTTGCATTGCACATGGCCGACCTGGGTTTGATCCCTGCCATCCCATATGGTCCCCCAAGCCTACCAGGAGTGATTTTTGAGTGTAGAGCCAGGGGTAACCCCTGCACGTCGCCAGGTGTGGCCCAGAAACCAAAAATAAATAAAATGTGGGTTTAGTCGAAGTGTTTTATTTTAGGGTGCTGGGCCACTTCCTATCATGCTTAGGGGCCACTCCTGTTGGTGCTCAGGGAACCTTAAGTTGGGTGGGGGAGCCAGACTGCAGTCAGCTATGCATGGAGCAAGCTCCTTAATTCCTCTGTTTCTCTAGTCCTGAAATGGCATTTTATAAAAATTCTGAAGGATGGGGCCAGAGAGATACCATGGAGGTAAGGTGTTTACCTTTCATGCAGAAGGTCATTGGTTCGAATCCCAGAGTCCCATATGGTCCCTCGTGCCTGCCAGGACCAATTTCTGAGCATGGAGCCAGGAAAAACCCCTGAGCACTGCCGGGTGTGACCCAAAAACCACACACACACACACACACACACACAAAATTCTGAAGGATGGGCCAGAGTGACAGCACAGTGGGGAGGGCTTTTGCCTTGCCTGTGGCTGACCCAGATTCGGTTCCATAGGGTCTCCAGCATCCCATAGGGTCCCCCGAGACAGCCACGAGTGATCCCTGAGCTTAGAGCTCAAGAGTAACCCCTGAGCGCCGCAGGTATGGCCCGATGACCCCCACAAAAAAACCCCAAAACATAAAGGAAACAAGAATCCATAGCAGTGAGGTGCTCGTCTCTACAGCTCTTCAGATGAATCAGACAAAACTCTCTGCCTCTGTCCTTGTCCTTGACTAGTGCACAGAGACCTTACATCCCTTAGCACACAGGGCAATTTCTTTAAGGGACACCTTTTTTCAGTGGAGAAACAGTCTTTGCAGGTTAAATGAAGACAGGGCTTTGGGCAGGGGAGCCTCAGCCCTGGGGAGGCTGCACCCCTGTTGACTTTTCGCCATGTGCTGACAGGTGAGCTCCGCCGCCAGGGCCATTCTGACGTACCTGCTACAGGGAAGGCTGAGGATGACGGCGCCCACCTGGAACAAGTTCATCGAGGCTCTGTGTCCCGTCATCCCCGTCCTTCAGGTGACCTGCTGCTCCTGATCCCCTGGTTGCCCCCCTTTATCTTGGCTGGATGGGCTTAATTGATGGGTGTGTAGGTAGGGATGCTTTGTTGTGCAGGAGCACTCGACACGGAGCAGGGGAAGAATCGCTTCTAGAGACGGCACTGTTGTGGTTCTTGGTCCCAGGACCACGAGGTCGTGCAGGCAGTCCCAGTCCCCTGCACCCTGAGCCTGAGCAGGTGGAGGGAGGCAGCATGCTGACAGGCACAGGGATCTGCCTGCTGCTTGGGAGGCCGGGGTCAGCTCTGGCCTTTTTGATGTCGTCAGCCAGACAGAAAGCAAATTAGCTAGTGTGGGGAGTCCTTATGTTCTCCAATATTACTTTAAAAATTACTAGTTTTTAAGTTTCCTTTTTTTGATGTTTTTGTTTGTTTTCTTCTTTGTTTTGGGGCCATACCTGGATGTACTTAGGAGTTACTCCTGCAGTTACTCCTGACTCTGCTCAGGAATCACTTTGGGCAGGCTTGGGGGACCTTATGGGATGCCGGAGATGGAACCTGGGTTGGCCATCTGCAAGACAAACGCCCTTCCTGCTGTGCTATCACTCCAACTCTTAAATTGTAGTTTTCATTTATGTTGAGGGAGGAGTTGCTTCCCAAGTGAAACTTGGGAGGCTTAGAGGTCCCAAGCGAGATCTTGGGACCAGTCATGTCTACTAGCCGAGATTCGATGCAGCTTCGGCTGGGGATGCAGGGTCGCTGAGGTTGTTGAGGGCCACATAGTTGGTGCCCAAGGGCCACTGGGACTGTGTTGAGTATTACTGAGGACACCATGTGGGCCCAGGCTGGCAAGGTCTGCATACAGCTGACCATGGTCTTACCTCTGGTCTCCAGGTCTCCCTTTCGGTATGGAGTCCCCGCACTTCCACCACCCAGTTGGGCCAAAGACACTCGTGCTGAGATGGTTCCTGGCTAGCTCCTCCTTCCCTGAAAGCTAGGAGCCCCTTTCCTGCTGTGTGGGACCCTCAGTGCTGTCACCAAAGAGTGAGGGGTCTGTTCTCACCTGGTCCTGTTTTCTGGCTTTGTTTGTTTCCTCTGTACCATCCATGAGTGAAATCAGCTGAGTGAAAAAGCATGCTTCCTAGGACACTTACTATTCTTGACATATACATATATTTGTTATATATATAATTTCGGGGGCCCACATCTGACCATTTTCATGGCTTACTCAGACTCTGTATTCAGAAATCACCCCTGGCAGGCTCATCCTCTGGGGGATTGGACGTGGTCTGCTGTATGCAAAGCAAACACCAACATGACACCTTTTAAACCTCATGTACTTTGTAGCAAAGGCAAGCTTTGTTGTTTGTTTGTTTGTTTTTTTAGATTTTGGACACACTCAGCACTGCTCAGGACTCATTCTTGACTGTGCTCAGGGTACCACATGGGGGCCCGGGAATTGAACCTGGGCTGACTGTGTAAAAAGCAACTGCCTTATCTACTCTAGTATCACTCCAGCTCCCCAAAGACAAGATTTCATCTTTCCTTCTAGCTGAGTAATAGGACAGTGTGTCCCAACCAGTTTCTCTCCACTCATCTGTCTCAGGCATTTGTGTGGTTTTTATACCTAACTTTTGTACTTGGCAGTGCACTGATCACAGATGTATATAGGTCTGAAAAAGGTTCATGGTTTGTTTATTTTTTAATTTTTTTATTTAAACAACTTATTACATACATGATTGTGTTTGGGTTTTAGTCATGTAAACACCACCACCCATCACCAGTGCAACATTCTCATCACCAATGTCCCAAATCTCCCTCATGGTTTTTAAATTTTTTTAAATTTTCTTGAGACAGATGCCAGGCTGTTGGAGTAACTGGATATTATTCAGGATTGTTGGATTACTGGGTCCACCTTAGGGTCTGATCTGGTGATTGGGATTACTGGGTCTCTCTCTACTTAGTTATTCCTTCTCCACCTTGGGGTGGTCTGTTTCTTGCTAAGAGAAACCCAGGTTTCAAGAAGGCAATGCATTCATTCTTCAGTCTTTCTCTGTGAAATTGCTTTTCTTCTTAGGAGCAGAAGGCTAGTTTTGTGTTGGGATTCTTGGCTTGAGTGTTGAAATTCCTGAACTCTTTCTTGCCCGCTTTCACTGTGTGGATTATTTCCTACATCTGTGTTTGTTTCTAGACCCATGTGTCTCCAGGTCCTAGTTTTGAAGCCTGAGGTTTCCTTTACACAGGATAATTCCTCTCTATTAATGCTTGTCCCTTATGGGCGGGAAGTACCTCTGGATTGGTTCCTATTCATACTTGCTTCTGTGTGTGTGTGTGTGTGTGTGTGTGTGTGTGTGTGTGTTTGTGTGTCTAGCTCCAGCTTCTGGGGGTATCTTCAGCCAGACAGAAAGCAAATTAGCCAGTGTTGGCAGTCCTGTGTGTGTGTGTGTGTGTGTGTGTGTGTGTGTGTGTGTGTGTGTGTGTGTGTGTGTGTGTGTCTAGCTCCAGCTTCTGGGGGTATCTTCAGCCAGACAGAAAGCAAATTAGCCAGTGTTGGCAGTCCTGATGTTCACCAATATTACTTGAAAAGTTATTTTGAAAAGTTTCTTATTTTATTTAGTTTTGCTTTGCTTTGTTTTGTTTTGTGGCCACACCCAGTGACACTCAGGGGTTACTCCTGGCTCTGTACTCCATCACTTCAGGCAGGCTCGGGATGGTGGGATGCTGGGGATTGAACCCAGGTCGGCCATTTGCAAGGTACATGCCCTCCATGCTGTGCTGTAGCTCCGGCCCTTAAGTTTTAATTTTCCTTTAGGTTGGGGTTGGTCCTTTTCTTCCCAGTAAAAACCTCAGGTCAGAGAGACTTCTGGTTTCAGCCCCACAGTTAGCCTATGCCTGCTGGTACCTTCTGCCTGCTGGTACCCTCTGCCTGCTGGCAAAGTGCTTGTGGTGGAAGTTCTTGAACCTATTTTATCTCCCTGACCTGTGTGGATTGTTTCCAGTGTCAGTTTCTCTTCCAGACCCATGCCCATGGGGCATGAGGCTTCTACTACATCAGGGAGTGGAATCTCTTGGACATAAGATTTTTCTTAGGGCTGGGAAGGTGGCGCTAGAGGTAAGGTGTCTGCCTTGCAAGCACTAGCGTAGGATGGACCGAAGTTTGATCCCCCGGTGTCCCATATCGTCCCCCCAAGTCAGGGGTGATTTCTGAGCGCATAGCCAGGATAACCCTTGAGCGTCAAATGGGTGTGCCCCAAAAACCAAAAAAAAAAAATAAAAAAAAAAAAGATTTTTCTTGGGAATTTTCTGAGAAGACTCCAGATAGTCTGGCCCAGGTGACTTTCCCTCTAGTGGTGAATGAGGGGATGAGTGTCCCTTTTGACCAGAGCCTCTACCCCTTTTTAGTGGGTTTTTGTTGTTGTTGTTGTTGTTGTTAATGTGCTTTTTTTTCTTGGTGTTTGATTTTTGGTCACAACTGGCAGCGCTCAAAGGATACTCCTGGCTCTACACTCAGAAATTGCTCCTGCCAGGCTCAGGGGACCCTATGGGATGCCGGGATTCAAACCACTGTCCTTGTGCATGCAAGGCAAATGCCCTACCTCCATGCTATCTCTCCAGCCCCATTAATATGCTTTTAATAGTACATTGGACTTGTTTTGTTTGTTTGTTTTGGGGCCACACCCAGCGGAGCTCAGGACTTATTCCTGGCATATTCTGTGCTCAGGCATCACTCCAGACAGGATTTTAGGGACCCTAGGATCAAACCTCAGTCTACAAATGCCCCAGTTGCCATGGCCCCTTGGAGTTGCTTTTGTAAATATGTATAACCTGCTCTTTTCACTGGCGTAAGACGCCATCTCCTGGTCTTTTATGTTTCCCTGAGACCTCAACAATGACCAGCACATCCTGCCTGTCTGTTGTCTTGAAGAGTGATTCTAACCATTGAGCTGGAGGGGACTTATGAGCTTCTGGAAGGCCTGTCCAGTTCCATCTCGTAGGGTCTGGAAATGGGCCTAGGCACCTGTTGCAACTTTTTCCCCGCTGAACCCTCTTAGGGCTATGCCGACCCCGAGGACCCTCTGGGCAGCTGTATTCTCCTCCTCAGCAAGGGGACCTCGGATGGGGGAGCAGGCGCCCTCCCCCCCACCATCTGGCTCCAGTTCATCCTGCGGCTCCTGTTGGTGAAGAAGTCACAGTAAGTGTGACACTGCCGGGGTGGGGGCTAAGGGGAGTGGGTTCGAGACTAGGTGGGCAGACAGAAGCCCCTTGGCTTTATCAGGTTTATTTGTTTATTTTTTGTGGTTTTTTTCCTGGGGGGGGTGGGGAAGGTCCACCAGTGATGCTCAGGGGTTACTCCTGGCTCTGTGCTCAGGAATCACACCTGACAGTGCTCAGGGAACCAGTTGGGATGTTGAGGATTGAACCTGGGTTGGCCACATGCAAGGCAAACTGTGCAAAGCAAATGCCCTCCAAGCTGTTCTGTTTGTTTGTTTGTTTCTTTGTTTGCCACACCCAGCAGCACCCAGGAGTTCCTCCTGGCTCTGTGCTCAGAAATTGCTCCCGGAAGGTTCAGAGGACCTGATGCTGGGGATTGAACGCGAGTTCATGCAGGGTCAGCCATGTGTAAGGCAGATGCCCTCCCCGCTGTTCTCTTGCTTCGGCCCTGAAGACGTATTATATTCCATTTTGACCTCACACTGTAGATTATACTGAATTACTTTCTGGAACTTCGGTGTAGATTCTGTTTGCAGCCTGTTCTCACTTTCAGAGTGAAGCCTATCCTATCCTTGAAGTCAGGACTGAGATTTAATTTATAGAATCACTTTCCGAAGGTGACCATGATGTCCACTCACAGAGAGCCATTCCCTAACTTTATTGTCCCTCCTTTATTTCTTTTCTTTGTTTATTTTTGGGCCACACTTGGTGACGCTCAGGGCTTACTCTTGGCTGTGCACTCAGAAATCACTCCTGGCTTAGGGGACCATATGGAACTCTGAGGGATTGAACCTCGGTCTGTCCTAGGTCAGACGTGTGCAAGACAAATGCCTTACCACTGCACCACCACTCCAGCCCCATATTTCTTGTTTTGTTTTGGGGCCACACCCGGCAGCACTCAGTGGTTACTCTTGGCTCTGCATTCAGAAATCACTCCTGGCAGGCCTCGGGGACCATATGGGATGCCGGGAATGGAACTCGGGTCCATCCCGGGTCAGCTGCATGCACTACCACTGTGCTATCACTTAGGCTCCAGCCCCTTCTTTATTTCTGATCCTTGCTTTATATACATAACACAGAAAGAATGGCCGTGACTATAAACCAGGTACTCCACTAGGATCAGTCAGATGTCTCTGGCCCAGAGAACTAGCAGTGATGATTGTTCTGCCTCTCCTAGTTTGTGATTGTGGTTTTTTTTTTTTTTAGTAGATGTTTGTGTGCCCAGAACATTGACGGAAACACTCTTGCTTTCCAGGGTTCGTTTACTAGCGCTGAAGCATCTAGCAGCTCATCTTGCCACGGAAGAAGGGGCCGAGAGAAAGCGCCCTTCAATCAATGCCTGCATTCTCTCCAGAGCCACTAATCTGTTTCTGGTGAAGAACCCCATTGAGCTCCAACTGGATGAGGGGCGGGAGCTGATGATCAAGGTACTGATGACCGGAGATAGACCGGGCATCTCGCCTCCACTGCTCAGTCAGCCCATGGGCTGACAAGTCCTTTCTCTGTGTGCTGGAAAGTAATTTGAGTAGTATCTGCAGTGGGTCTTTTGTTTTGTGTAGGGGGACCTGGGGAGGACAAAGGGTTTGGGTCCTGGCCGGCGGTGCTGAGAGCTTAGTCTTCACTCTGTGCTCAAGAGATCACTCCCCAAAGTGCTCAGGGCAACCTTAGGTGGTGCCAGCTGTGTACATGGCAGCCCCCTTCACTCCTGCACTGTGCCTGGCCCCTTAGTTTTAGCCTGATTACAGACAGCAGCCCGGCTGGTCCAGAGATTCTGGGATGGCTTCAAGTTGGGCATCACAGACACATGTGGTAGCTTTTGGAATACTTCCTGCATAAAAATCGCACCTGCCAGCAAACAAAGTTTCTGTGATGCTTTCAGCTTCTGATTCTGAGAGGGACAGGAGTGTGGGAGATTCTCTGGACCGTCCGTCTGGGTTTCTGGGTATGGCCTGCAAAGGCGACTTTCTTTGGCTTCTGCCTACTGAACCCCCTCTCCCCCCACAGTTGTGACCAGGCCATAGGCATTGCCTGTTGCCCCTCAGCCCTGGGCTTTGCCCAGATAGACAGTGCTGAGTGGTTCCAGGGGTCTTTCGCTTCCACAGAGCAGAGTGTTCTTCAGCAGAGCCAGACCTGGGATCTCTCCTACCACAAGGGGGTCCTGTCCTGCTGCTTCTGACTGTCTTGCTCAAAGGTGGCACAGTGCTCCCAGCTTCCTGACAGTGTTCAGGGCTCTAGAGTGCTCGCTGAGAGGGCTCCAGAATGTGCATAGTGCTCCCTGATCCTTGACTGTGCTCTAGGCTTGCATGGTATTCCCTGACAATGCTTGGATATATCCAGTGTTTTCTGTTCTCTAGCAGTGCTCAGGGCTTGAAGGGTTTTCCTGCTCCCTCACAGTACTCAGGGCTTAGAGGGGACTGTGTTCCCCGACTGTTCTGGAGTTGTTCCAGGGTCCCTCCAGTGCAGGGTCCAGAAGCTGCCTGCATACTGATGCTCCAGCCCTTGTTGCAGCTGAGTTGGCTCTCCCAGAAGGCAGCTCCTCAGGTTCTGCGCCCTGAGCTGGTTCTTTGGACCATCATGGGTGCAGAACTGCTCATCTGATCGCTTCTTTTTTTTATTTGTTTTTTTTTTTTTTTTTTCTTTTTGGTTTTTGGGTCACACCTGGCAGGGGTTACTCCTGGCTCTATGCTCAGAAATCACTCCTGGCAGGCTCAGGGTACCATATGGGATGCCGGGATTTGAACTACCAACCTTCTGTATGAAATGCAAGTGCCTTACCTCTATGCTGTCTCTCTGGCCCCATCTGCCCGCTTCTCGGTTTCCTGGCAGAGATGGATTCTTCTGAGCTCTTGCTCTTTCGGCACAGGCCTAACATTTGCCCCTTGAATTCCTCCTCCGGGTCTGCATTCCCAGCTGGAGACGGTTGAGCGGGTCTACGAGATTTTTGTCTCCAGCGACGTGGACCTTGTGCTGAGAAGGTCGGCTGCGGAGCAGTTGGCGGTGATCATGCAAGGTGACATCTGACGGGCCAATCGATGGAGGGTGGGAGGGCAGGTGGACAGCCCTTCACCTTGCTGGTTTGGTGTCCAGTGCTGGCCGACTGCCCTCAGCTGGCCCAGCCAGGTCTTTTATACAGATGTTTGATTTTAGAGGTGCTGGGGACTGAACTCTGAGGTAGACACTGCTGCTATAGTCTCTTCTGCTCTTTCGTGTCCCCTCTTGTCCTCTTGAGGCTCAGGGTCAGTGTTGGCAGAGTCAGTAAAGGATGAGCAGCCAGTGAAACTGAATGTTTCTCCACTGGCTCTGTAGAAACAACAGTTTCCTCACTGGTCTAGACCTTGTTCCACCTGCTCCCCACTCCGACTTTCCTTTTTCTTCCCACTTTTCCTACCGTTTGTCTCCCTAATCCTATGCTGTAGCCTCCTTCATTTGCATCCTTTTTTACTGTGATGTACCCCTGGTTATATTCTGGGGTCCACAGCAGTGACATCACACCGTGGGTTGAGAGAGGCTAGAGATAATCATTGACACAGAGAAGGTCATTGATAAAATCATATTCCATTGGTGGTGTGCTAGGTGGGAATTTCATGTTTCTGTTTCACTCTCCCGGTTTGTCATGTCTCCAGGTGGTTCCCTCTTGCTTAAAGAAATCCATGAAACAGTACTTTTGTGGGGGCCGGGTAGAAGAAATCCAAGTGATCTTGTGTATTTTTCTTTTTTCTTTTTATATTTTTGGGCCACATTTGGTGGCACTTAGGTGATTCCTGGCTCTGTGCTCAGAAATTACTCCTGGCTCTGGAAGGCTCAGAGGACCCCTATGGGATGCTGGGATGTTGGGGATCAACCCCAGGTTGGCTGCATGCCCTACCTCCTGCACTATTGCACTGATCCCAATCTTATGTATTTTCTTTAAGAATAATGAGCAAATTTCACATGGCTTTCCCATTGGCTTTCGACTATTCTGGTTAGTTTAAAACAGTTCCTTTTGTGTGATAGAAGCGGTTTATCCTCTGATGGTTGGGAAATTGTGTATCTATCTATATACTGATATCTATGTGTGTATATATTTGAATCTATATCTATATTGTGTTTAAGAAGCTATAGATTTAATTGGTGTTTCTTTTTTCTTTTTGCCCACAGATATTAACATGCATGGCATGGTGAAAAAGTTATGCTTAATCGACAAGATAATTGAGTATTTGAATAAATGTGTGTGTCAGGATGGCCAGGTGAGGCTAATTTGTTGTCAAGGGTATCAGGGGTCTTCAAACTACGGCCCGCGGGCCACATACTGTATTTATTCCCATTTTGTTTCTTCACTTCTAAATAAGATATATGCAGTGTGCATAGAAATTTGTTTATAATTTTTGTTTTTACTATAATCTGGCCCTCCAACAGTCTGAAGGACAGTGAACTGGCCCCATTTAAAAAGTTTGAGGACCCCTGGTAGATTGTCGTTGTTGGGACAGTGTTTACCTTCTGGCTCTGACTCTCCCATCTTGTAGCCAAGAAGAGCATTTCTCCATTTGGAGAGATGTGATTTGGACAAATCTTATTCATTTAAATATAGTTTTTTGGGGGTCTGGAGCAGTAGCACAGCACTTCGGTATTTGCTTTGCATGCAACTGACCTGAGTTCGATTCCTGGCATCCACATGGTCCCATGAGCCTGCCAGGGTTGATTTCTGAGCGAAGAGTCAGAAATCCCTGAGCACCACTGGGTATGGCTCAAAACCAAACAAACAAACAAAAAATTTTTTAGGTAAGATCTATATCAAAGGCAATGAATTTTGGAATTTGTCTTTAGATATATAATAAAAATACAAAGGATTTTTTTTTTTTAAGGGAATGGCTCTGCATTCAGGGGTCATTTCTGGTAGTGCTTGGGGGAACATACGGGATGCTGAAGATTGAACCCAGGCCAGCCACATTTAAGTCAAACTCCCTGTGCTGTGTTATATAGCTCTGGCCTCTTAAAAAATTTTAAGGTCTATAAAAGGGAAACAAATCTTAGAATTTGTCTAAGATATCTAACAAAGATACACAAGGATAGGCCCTAGCCAGAGCACAGCGGGGAGGGCATTTGCCTTGCATACAGCCAACCTGGGTTTGATCCTTGGCATCCCGAGTATTGCCAGAAATGATTCCTAAGTGCAGAGCCAGGAGTAACTCCTGAGCACTGCTAGGTGTGGCTCATAAACAAACAAAATATACACAAGGATATTTGGGGGGGGAGGGGATACACTCAGCGGTTCTCAGGGGTTACTCCTGACTGCATTCAGAAATTCCTGGCAGTGCTTGGTGGACCCTATGGGATGCCAGATATCAAACCTGTCTGCCCTCCCTGTTGTGCTTTCACTTGGGCCCCTCATTTTATTCTTGTAGCATAAAGCAATCCTCATATCCATGCGCATTTTCCTCACATCCTTTGGGCGCGAAAGCCGAGCCTGTGGCTGAGCCTGCTGGTACCGAGCCTGCTGGTACTGAGGCTCTGCCTGCTGCAGGGCTGACCCTCTCACTTCGCAGGTGATGGAGGCCTTGGTGCAGCCCAGCCTGGTGCTCCTGAGGAAGCTCCTGTGTGCCGATGCGGCCGTGCGCACCTCCCTCGCCCAGCAGCCGCTGCTCCTGACGCTGCTGCTCCGTGGTGAGTAAGAGCCCCCCAGGCCTGGCCATCCAGTGAGCCCCAAGCATGTCTCTTCTACAGTCATGAACTCCTCAGAAATACACTTAGGTGGCTCTGGGGACTATATGGGATGCCGGGAATCAAACCTAGGTTCATCCCAGGGTGGCTGCATGCAAGGTAAACACCCTACTGCTGTGCTATCACTCCAGTCCCTGTTTGCAATTATTTTTATCCCCTGTTTGCTTTTAAAAAGTTTTTTTTACCACAGTTATCTGGTATTAATGTTACGTTGATTTTTTTTTATAATGCTACCACAAGCTTATTTTTCTCTTGTGTTCAGTTGTTTGATTTTATTTCTATCAATTCAGAATGGACTTAGGTAAATGAACGTGTGTCTGATTTTATGTAGAAATCTCACCCAACTTTTCTATCCCTTTTTTTCCTGATATATATATATATATATATATATATATATATATATATATATATATATATATATACATATACTCAGACACAGACACACACACAGACACACACAGACACACACACACACACACACACACACACACTATAACCTCGCTATGCAAAGCTTTTCTGTTAAGAGCAACTATGTTTTTGTTATGGACTTTTCATTGCTCTCTAAAAGGAGGGCCTTTTCTTTAATTGTTCCAAATTCAAGTTTCAAGTATACTTTTTCATACTTTTCGTTAAAATACAGTGTTGTTAAGAAATTTAGATGTTGGGAGGAGGGAGATTTGGGACATTGGTGATGGGAATGTTGCACTGATGAAGAGGGGGTGTTCTTTACATGACTGAAACCCAACCACAATCATGTTTGTAATCAAGGTGTTTAAATAAAGATATTAAAAAACATTTAGATGTTGGGGGCAGAGCAATAGCACAGCAGTAGGGCATTTACCTCACACACAGCTGCCTGGATTCAGTCCCCAGCATACCATATGGTCTCCCTAGCCAGGAGTGATTTCTGAGTGCATAGCTAGGAGTAACCCTGAGCGTCACCGGTTGTAGTCCATAAACCAAAAAATAGAAAAAAAAAAAAGAAATTTAGATCTTTATGTAGAGTTGATTTTTTTTGATACAGTTTAAAATTGAGATCTAAGGATATTTTTCTATATTCTATTACGTATTATTATATTGCTGTGGTTTCTGTTTTTTTTTTTTTTCTGTAGTAATGTCCTATGTCTTTGGAAGTATTGTGATATTGCTAATAAATGTCTTTTTTATCTCTCGTGGATTTATTTCTTTTCCTTTGACTGTCTTATATTTTTTTCTAATTTTCAGTTCTTTTTTTTTTTTTTTTTTTTCTGTTTTGGGGCCACACCTGGTGTTGCACATGGATCACTCCTGACTCTGTGCTCAGGAATGGATCACTCATAGCAGTCTTGGGGAACTACATGGGATGCTGGATATTGAACCTGGGTTGGCCACTTGCCAGGCAAACGTCCTACTCGCTGTGCTATTGCTCTGGCCTCTGCCTTCCAATTTTAATTACACAGTCACATCATGATGTTTTCTCCTTTCATATGCTTAGAAAACAGTTCCTTGGGGCCGGAGAGATAATATGGAGTTAGGGCGTTTGTCTTGCATGCAGAAGGACAGTGGTTCAAATCCTGCATCTCATATGGTCCTCCGACCCTGCCAGGAGTGATTTCTGAGCATAGACCCAGGAGTAACCCCTGAGTGCAAAAAAAGAAAAAAGAAAACAGCTCCTTTTCCCAAACTGATTTCATGGTGCTACTTCTCTGGATTTAAGTCCCTGTTCGTCCCTGACTGGAAGAGCCATTGTGCCTATGTGGTTGGATTCCACCACTTTCAGGCCTCTGGATAGGGACGCACTGGGACTTTTACAGAGGTAGAAACAGAGGGTGAGCAGGGAAGAACTGGACCGGGCTTCTACTAAAGTCATAAGTGCTGGTGCTAGTCTTATAGTTCTGAGGTCACAGTGCTTTTCTTTTCCATCATTTTCTTTTTTTGCAATAAACACGTCCCTAAGACTGAACATCACCAGCTAAACCCAAACTTCTCAATTCAAGTCAGAGCCAGACATCTGGTTCTATTTTATTGAAAGGGCAAAAACCATAAGAGAAGGAGCACTGGGCATGAGCACATGGTAGCTCAAGTCAAAAGACTTGGTAAGAACTTTCCAGAAGCTGGATCTGTTTGCGTCTCTGCCGAATGACCTAACAATAGCTTGTGAGCAGAGCGATTATCCAGCGGCAGGGCACTAGCTTTGCACAAGGCTGACCCAGGTTCTATCCCAGCATCCCATAGGGTGTCTACAAGCTCTGTTAGGAGTGATCCTTGAGTGCAAAGCCAGGAGTAAGACGTGAGCAACACCAGGTTCAGCCCCAAAACAAAAACAACACACCGAAATAGCCCATGAGTGGTTCTGCAGGCCTGGCCCTGGAACCAGCAGGGTCTGAGTCTTAGAAGCACCCCAGCTGATGAAAAGTGAGTGGGGCCAGCCCAGTCCTAGAATACTGCTTCGTCCTATTAAGCCACCTTCATTTTTTGAAGTTCTTTCTTCCTAAAAGTATGCACTTTAATTATTGATGCTGCTTTTTCTCTCACAGTGTCCTTGATTTTTCATGAGGATGGGACGGTTGTGACTGAGGTGGGAGCAGTGTTTTGCCTTCTGTTGTTTGATGAAGTCTCAAGAATGGACACGTGGTAAGCTGTGAAACCTTCGAAGTTTCTGAGCCTTGGTGATTTATTTACCTGAGGTTTTTACTGCAATATTCGCATCCATGCATTGAATTTCTGACTTACCAGGCTTATGCTTCCTTGGTGCATATAACTGATTTTGTTTTGTATAAGCAGTGTTTAAAATTTGATTTTTTAAAATAATTGATTTTATAAACATTGATTTTAATCATTTTTAATTAATTTTAAAATAATTGATTTTAAAAAATTGCCTTGAAGACTTATATTTGAATATGACCAAGTATAAAATTTAAAAATAGCTTGTCATTAATATGTTGTGTTTTGGTTCATACTCTCAATTTTGTGGATGTGTGTTTTTCCTTAATAATAAAATAAAAGTCATAGAGCAGATGCACAGGATAATAACTGATAACCTTGAGCCTTGAGCAGAAGAGCAGAAGCAGCTACCACAGTCACCCCCTCCCCCCCACGCAGCACTGAGGTGCTGTGAGTTGGTCACTGCATGTCCTTTCCCAGAGAAAAGCCAAGTTTGCTTTGCACAAGCTGGTCCAGCTGGTTACAAGTGTGTCGTACCGGTACTAATCGATGGAAGCTCTTTAAAAATTGTTTCATGCTGTTTTAATTCTACACGATTTTTCCCTTGTTGCTTTTGTTGAGAATAGTTGACATTGTCACCACCTGAATGTCTGAGACCAGCCAGTGGTCGCAGTTATGGGCTCCACTAAACTGTTTGATCCCAGGGATAAAACGGAGGAGGGGGAGGAGGATGGGAGGAGAGAGAGAGAGAAAGATTCCAGGTGAAACACACACAGCAAGAGAAGGAGAGGGAGAGAGGAGAGATTTTATCCCAGGTGAAACAGAGGGAAAGAAGGAAGGAGGGGGGGAGAGAGAGAGAAGAGAGAGATTAATTTGAGATTTTTCTCTGAAGGAACCAGTCTCCACCCTTATTGGCATCTTAGCTGGACAGCTCAGTGCATGGGCTGAGGCCGTATGTTTCTCTCACCCATAGGTCCATGGGTCCATCCCCCACCACTGCCACCACACCGCCCTTCAGCTTACCTGTGTCTGTGTTTCGAAGGTAAATGTGTTTGTTCTTTGATTTTTCTGAGAGCAAATAGTGTCTGTTCTGGGTTGTTGTTGCTTCTAACTCTGCCCACCTGTGTCAGGGTGGACTCATCGGGATCCAGCCCAGATGGTCTCTCATTTTTTCAGGGATACATTGCCGGCTTTAGGGGAACCCTGCTAGAACTCAGGGTGCCTTGGCCTAGACTGACATCCCAGCTAACACAGGGCTCCGGGCTAGCTCTGATTCTCCACATAACTGTTTAGTCTAGCATGGATTTACCCACATATCCTGGATACCTTAAATAAAATGAAAGGGAAGCTATTTTCTGTATTTGTTATAAGCAGATAGATTGTAAAATTACCCCACACACCATATTTCCTATCCTAGGTGAACGGAGTGAAGCAGAGTCACCACACAAAATAATTTAGACCAGGCTGAGGGAGAAATATGTCTGGCAATTTTCTACCTTGTACTGAAGAGTGAGCTGCCTGCCAGAAATTTTGAGTCCAGAGACCACCCTCTGGTGGGCAGTAAGGACAGAGTAAGGACAGATAGATAGCTCAGGCTATCCTGAGCCAGCCCCACCCAAGTTTACATGTAAGACAATATTTTGGGTAAAACCAAGCTGTAAACAAATAGATACAAAGGAACCAGGGATGATCTTTGTTTTGGGTGAAACAAGGTGTAATCCAACAATACATTGTCTACTTCTCTGGGAGGGACTGAATTGAGGCTTTAGGGGACTCTTCAAGGGTGGAATGAGAGATTGCTGGGCCCCTTCAGACAGGTATTACACACTCTGTGGGGCTGTAGATCATGGGGCCTGGGGCGCCCTCTTGTCTTTGGCTCATTCTGAGCAGCATAGGGAGAGGCGAGTCGTGACTGTCGCATCTTTTTTCAGGTTTCACCTGCCCATCCGTGTGCTGGGCCATCACGCCGTGAGCCCCTACGCCATTGTGCTGCCCTTATCTGCCGACTGCTTGGCCCTGAAGCCTGTCTCGGCCATGCTGAGAATAGCCTGGAACCTGGCATGGTACCATGGCAGTGAGGGTCTGCTGCAGCACCTGAGCGCCGAGACACAGGCCCATGAGTATGCACTTCTGGTCCCTGGAGTGGGTGGAGTGGGCGATCCTTAATCCTTGCATCCCAGAATGCCCACAGTTTACTAGAGGTTTCTTCCTTTATGTCTCTGGTAGCCTATATTTTTGTTTGTTTATGTTTGGTTTTGGTTTGGAGGCCACACCTGATGATGCTCAGGGGTTACTCCTGGCTCAGCATTCAGAAATTACTCCTGGTAGGCTCAGGGGACCATATGGGATGCTGGGCCTACTAGTAGCATTTTTAACATATTTCTGATCCTGTTGTTTTTTTTTAATTGCAAATGATAATTTTTACTTTGATTTAAAGAAGACCATTGTCTGTTATGTTGACAAAACCATGGCACAAGCAAATGGGGTGCAGAAGCATTGGGTTTTATGCAGCTTTAGAGATGCTTTAATAAATATTTTATTTTTTATAATTATTTATTTATGTATTTATTTATTATTGATGTACGAGCCATACCCTCCGCACTCATGGGTTTATGCCTAGCTCTTTTTTTTTTTTTTCTTTTTAGTTTATGGGCCACAGCCGGCCACACTCATGGGTTACTTCTGGCTCTGCGCTTAGCAATCACTCCTGGCAAGCTTGGGGGATCATATGGGATGCTGGGAATTGAACCTGGGTTTGTCCTGGGTTGGCTGCGTTCAAGGCAAATGCCCTACCACTATACTATCTCTCCAGCCCCGATTCCAAGCTCTGCTCAGAAATCACTCTTGGTAGGTTCTGGGGACCCAGTGGGATGCCTGGGATCAAACTCATGAAACTCATCAAACTCATTTGCATGCAAGGCAAATGCCCTCTCTGCTGTGCTATTGCTCTGGCCCCCAAGAGAGGTCTTAAATTTTGGGAAGTTACTATCTCCAGCCACGTAGAAAAATTGACAAGTTGGGGCTAGAACTTCAGGAGAGTATGAATGTGGTCAATGGTCATGGTCATCACTTAGCATGATTCCCGTATGTATAGATATACCTGTGGTTTCTATGTATATATTCGTGCTCCTGATTTGAGGGAAAACTCGACTTCTCTATGCAGCAGAAGAGCCACATAAGTACCTTGTGGGCTGGCGGGAGCACTTTTCAATGCTGAAGTTCTGCCAGCTTCTCTTTAGACTCCAACGTACTGTAGAATCTGGGGGTATAGCTGACAGACGGGGAGACGGTGGCAGCCCTGGCTTCAGCTGCCTGAGGCGGTTTCTTCTGTCTCCTCCCGCTCCAGGTTTCCCAGTGCCTTGTGGCTGTCTGAGCAGGACATTCTGGCCCTTAGGACCACCCACACGTCCAGTGGGCTGCAAGACTGTGTCTGCGCCATCACGCAGGCCGCGGCCCACAGGGAGGTGAGGGCTGCTGTCACCAGGATGGGCTTCTACCTGCTCAATGACAGGTGGGCTCCCAAGGAGGCCGGGGACCGCTGCGTGCTGGCCTTGAAGCCTCTGGCCTGGCACGTCCCCCTGAGCAGGTCAGTACACTACGTGGCTGGGGGTAAAGGGGATACCCAGTTTCATTTATCTGGGCTCATCTGCAGGTACTTAGAGGCCAGAGAAGAGCATGTGTTCTTCTGGGTGCTGTCCGGGGGGCGCTTCAGAAGATGTTATTAATAATCATACAGTGGTTTAAAAAAACATTCCTCTGGGGGGGTTCTGTATATAGGTGTGGCTTATGGGGGGACCCAGCTTGGTACCGAGCATTGCTGGAGAGAAGCTCGAGTGAAGCCCAAGAAACCTCAGAAATTAAAGCTCCCCTGCTGGTGCTGTGCCAGCTACCTTAGAACAGTTACCGTGAAAGGTCTCAAGAAACTACCCAAATATCTCTCTTCCTGTCTATGTTGATGGTGCATAAGCCGAGACATCAGGCGCTAATGTGGGCGCAGGGTACTCCAGCTATTGATGTTTTATTCCTTTTTTTAAAATAACAAAAATTTTAATTTGGATTTTATGTTTTAGTAGAATTTTATTTTATAATTTAAAAAATATTTTTCCTTTCATTTAAACACCATGGTTTCAACGTCATTCTCATTGGGTTTCTGGTCATTTTTCTGGCCTTTTGCCAGTGCATGTTTTCCACCACCAATGTCCCCAGTTTCTCTTACACCCTCTCCCTGCCTTTCTGTAGGGCAGGCATGGCAGGCATTTTACTCTCTTTCTCTATTTCTCTTCCTCCCTTTTTTCATTTTAGACACTGTGGTTTGCACTATTGTTAATGATGGGGAACCACACATTTTACTTTCTCTCCTTTCGGCACCCAGTTCTAGTCCAAAGTTATCAGTTTCAACTCTCATTGTCATACAGCAGTAAGGAATTTGCCTTTCATGTGGCCAACCCCGACGGACTCCAGTTCGATTTCTGGCGTCCCATATGGTCTCCCGAGCCTGCTAGGAGCGATTTCTGAGCACAGAGCCAGGAGTAAACCCTGAGTGCCACTAGGTGTGGCCCCAAAACAAACAAACAAGAAACACCAAAACCAACTCTTCTTATAGTGGTCCGTTCTCTACCTAACTATATTGATCCACTATTTGTGTCAAGCTTCCTCCCATGAACTGGTCCTCCTGTCCCTCATATCTATTGCCTCTGGATATTATTAACATACTGTCTTTTATTTTTCTTATATCTCACATATGATTGAGATTATTCTATGTCTATCTCTCTCCCTCTGACTCATTTCATTCAGCCTAATAGTCTCCATGTCCATCCATGCATAGCCAGATTTCATGACTTCACTTTTTCTAACAGCTACACAGTATTCTATTGTGTAGATATACCACAGGTTTCTTTAGCCACTCATCTGTTCTTGGGCACTTGGGTTGTTGCCAGATTCTGGCTATGGTAAATAGTGCTGCAGTGAACATAGGACTGCAGAGGGCTTTTCTGCATGGTGTTTTTGGCTTCCTAGGGTTTAATAGAATTTTTAAATTGCGTCACCGTGAGGTGGTTATAAAGTTGTTCTGGTCGTGTGTCAGTCACCGTGCTTCATTCTGAAGTGACTCATCTCCTTTGTGAAGTTCTTTGAAATGTGGGCACGGCTCTGACCTTTAAGTCTCAGTTGGTACCAGCTGGAAATGGACCTGGACATGGACCCACTGCCAGCAGCCCCCATGGCTACCAGCCTGGGCCTGAGGCATGATTTGAAGGGGTATTTGTTTGTTTTGTTTGTTTTGGGGCCATACCTGTCGGCACTCAGGAGTTAACTTCCTGGCTCTGCTCAGAAATCACAACTGGCAGGCTTGGGAGACCCTGTAAGATGCCAGGTATTGAATCCAGATCAGCCATGAACAAGGCAAATGCCTTCTCTGCTGTTTTATCACTCCAGCCCCTGGAAGGGGGATTTTATTACTTAGGGAGCTTCCAAACTCGGAATTCCTTTATGGAGTCAAACTCTTAAGATTCAGATGTTTAGTTTGGCTTTTCTGCTATGGGGCACACTTTAGACAGCTGTGCCTTTAGAGAGAACCACATGGGGTAAACATGTACAGATTTGCACATTGGTTGTTACACAGAGGAGCTTAATCAGGTGGATTCTTTGAAACACAGAGCAATCGCGTGCCAGGGTCATTTCTTACCATGCATTTTCCATTCTCCACAGTGTGTTAACTGCATGATGGTCTCTAGTAGGGGTACTAGGTATTACTGTCCACCCCTGCCCTGTGGCATTGTGCCAGCACCCAGCACATCTCTGCAGGGCTGGATGTGCTCACAGAGCCACTCTGCTACTCAGGGCTCTTTAGCGTGCCCCATCGCTGAGAGCTGGAGTCCCAGGTGACCATCTCCGAAATCGCAGGTTCTTACAGGTGCTTCCTGCTTGTATGGAGGATGAGAAGCTGCTCCTAGACATCCTGCAGTTTCTCACCAAGTTCCTGAAGGCCCAGAGGAAGCATGCACCCCTGCAGCTGCTCACCTGGCTCCTGGAATCATTGCTGCGTCCTGTAAGTGTTGAGGAAGGGGGCAGTAGGCTCATGTGTGTGTCTGAGACTCCATGTTCACATATTGGGGAGAGATCTTGGTCCAGGAAAGCTGGGCTTGGCCTGGCCACACTAGAGGTCAGAGCCTTGAGCTCACTCTCACTGGTAGTAGTATTTTTCTTTGAGTCTTCACAGTGAATGGGGCTGCCTGAGTTGAAGCAGCACTGCCCCTACTTGCCTTCTCTGCTGCCCACCCGCTTCCCTGGGACTCTGGGCACAGCAGGATGGTTCCACTGGGAGTGGAGAGAGAACATAGGGTACAGGGGTGCTGAGGATGGGTTGGTGGAAGTTACGTGGGGCATTTATACCCCTCAAAGTATGGATCTTCGACTGGACTATGTTTTTTGTTTTTTGGCCACACCCAGCAGTGCTCAGGTATTACTCCTGGCTCTGTGCTCAGAAATTACTCCTGGAGGGCTGGGGGGGGGGGCTAAAAGAGATGCGATCAGCACATGCAAGGCAGATGCTCTACCTGCTGTGCTATTGCTCCAGTTCCTCTGACTAGACTTGTTTTACACTCCTTTGATAGGTCTGTATTTTCTGAAGAACTATATTTTTTTAAGTATTATGAAAGACCTTTTTCCCTAATGAACTTAATTTTTCTGATGATTTTTACTACTTTTTGGTACTGACCATTTTTAATACTTTTTGTGGGGAGGGTACATCCGCCAGCACTCAGGTTACTCCTGGCTCTACACTCAGAAATCTCTCCTGGCAGGCTTGGGGAACCATATGGGAGGCCAGAGATCGAGCCAGGGTTTGCCACACAGGCAAGACAGACAGACGCCCTCCTCACTGTGCTATCACTTAGACACACACACCCTTTTTGGGGGGTAGACTGATTTTTTTTTAATCTTTGTGTTTTTTTTTTATTAACATTGTCATAATAGTGTAGTCATCTCTATAACTACACTCACCACTCTTTGTGGTGAGCTTAGTAGATTGATTTTTAATGTATAAATTTTTTTTTTTTTGGTTTTTGGGCCACACCCGTTTGACGCTCAGGGGTTACTCCTGGCTATGTGCTCAGAAATCGCCCCTGGCTTGGGTGGACCATATGGGACGCCGGGGGATCGAACTGCGGTCCTTCCTTGGCTAGCGCTTGCAAGGCAGACACCTTACCTCCAGCGCCACCTACCCGGCCCCTAATGTATAAATTTTTCATAGCTTTTTTTTTATACTCTTTCTCATTTGAGGAGAGATTTTGAGTTTTTCCTGGTACTGTAGACACTTCTGGTCTTGACTGGTCAGGAGGCGGTCTGGGGTACCTGGAGTCTGGTGACCGTGAAACCTCTACAGGATACGATGTTGGAGCAAATCCGGTCCCACAAATTTTCTCTCCAGAGTCCAAACCCACTGTTAGACCTGCTGGTGCCTGCAGAGTCGGCGGAGCCCCCGGCCCAGGAAGATGCAGGCGATGCCCGGACACGCAGCGCCGTGCGGCAGCAGCTGCGGAAGGAGCTGATCGCACTGTACAGCGCTCTGCTGCTCGGACCCGGGGTCGGGATGGACAGGTAAGTGGCCCAGGACACATAGACAGAGATAAGACAGAGAGACACAGCAAGATACACAGACTCGGAGACATGCAGACACATGCAGATACACACACACACACACACACACACACACACACACACACATAGGTACACACAGATAGACACACAGAGGCACATGTTGACAGACACAGACACACGGAGACACACACACTTTTTTTCTCCACAACTTCCTTCTCATCATTTCCATTTCTGTGATGGTCTGACTCACACACTGCTGGTCTTTTAATACCGATCTAGGTGTTTGATTCCTATTAAGCTTTTTAAACACTCATTCCTCGACTATTTTGAAATGCAAAATGCAGTGGTTTCTGGCGTTTTCACACTGTTGTAAGATTGTCTCTGATTTCAGAATATTTGGTGATCTTACAAAGAATCCCACCCCATCAGTCAAGCAAGCAGTTCCTGCCCTTCACCTCGAATCCTGGCCCCTGCACCCTCAATCTTTTTGCCATTTACAGATTCGTGGCCTGTCCTGGGCCTCTGCCCAGGAAGGAACCACCCAGCACACGGCCTGTGGTTACTTCTTTGATTCATCATGTCTGTCCAAGGACCTTCCTCACAGTAGCACAAGGAACTACTGTTTCTTCCTGTGTCTGAGTCTCTGGTCAGAGCCTAGGTGTAAAATTAAAAAAAAAGGACTCACATGTTAGGTGAGACTGCCCCAGACACCGTGTTTATAATTCCTTTGGTGAACAGGTCTGATGAAGCAGGGTAGTGGTGGAGAAATAATACCAAGCCAATGAGTTAAAGTTTTATTGGAATTAATCTGCTTTTTCCTCATGGCCTCTCTTTGCCATGCGCTTCCTATATTGAGCTCCAGCCAAAAGCCAGACTCCTCTCTATACAAACCAACTCCCAATTCCAGGTGGAGGAAGGTCAAGACAGATACTAAAGCAACTATCCAGTTGGATTTTTACATCTCAAAGGAAGAGGTGAGGGAAAAGGAAGTTGGGGAAAGGGTTCACCTTACACTGGGGACAGCCTAGGCCGCTGTTGGCTCTGCTTCATGGCTCCAGATTGCAGACTCAGCTCCTGCCTGTGACTTGACCTGGGATTTCTGCGCATAGTCCTAGTTGATGCCATCGCAGCCAGGATGCCCCTCGCCCATCCTGGTCCTGGTCTCTGACTCTGTTTCTCTCTCCTCTGCACCCCCAGAAAGTGCCTGGAGCTTCTCCGAGTCTTCCAGACGCAACTGGCCCTGAAGCTGCTGCAGTGCTTGAGGGTCACAGATGCACCCCATTTTTATGGGCTGCCAGCTCTCGAGAGGACCCTGCGGGGGATGGTGCACCTCACAGCCTCACCTGGCTGGAGCACACACTCGCCCCTCACACAACCCCTGGACATCTGTGTCAAGTACTTGTCGGGGCTCCTTGAGGTAACTGCAAAAACCCCCCTTCCCAAAGGGGAGCAGCCAGATAGCTCTGTGCTGTGGATTCAAGGCTCCTCATGCCTGACTGTTGATGCCTGTTTCAACTAGAGATGATTCTCTGACAAATCAGATTATCGTTATCCAAATACTTAGCCACCCAAAACATTCCATCTGTTAACAAGGCTCCTGTAAGACCTCTTTGGAATTCGATGATTTCTGGGGAACATAGGCCAAAGGTTCTATTTGTTTGTTTGTTTTTGGGCCACACCTGGTGGTGCTCAAGGGTTACTCCTGTCTCTGTACTCAGGGATCACTCCAGATAGACTTGGGGTATCATATTGAATGCCAGGGATTGAACCTGTGTTGGCCATGTGTAAGGCAAGTACCCTTGCCACTGTGCTATCATCTGGCCCCAAGACCAAGGCTTTATTGATATTAAAGATTCTTCATGTTTCCTTTATTGACTATGTGTGTGTGTGTGTGTGTGTGTGTGCATGTGCATACTTGACGGTGCTCAGGGGTTATTCCTGGCTCTGTGCTCAGAAATCACTTCTGGCAGGCTCGATGGACTCTATATGGGATGTAGGGGATGGAACCTGGGTTGGCCACAGGCAAGGCAAAAGGCTTCCTCATTATGTTACTGCTCCGGCCCCTCATTAACTGACTTTTTGTTGACTTTTCATTGGTGTGATACAAAACACGTATAATATGCACAAAGTGAACATACATTGCTCAATCGTGACTCCAAGATGAGAGCTGGTGGGTTAGAACACTGGCCTACCCAAGGCCTCTGCCTGGGAAGTTTCCAGCACTTCCTGTTGGCATGTTCTGACAGTTTTCACCAACCCTTGTATCTGTGACTACAGGAGTTTACTGTTTACTAACCTGTGCATGGTGGTTTGACTATTGCTGAGCTCCAGGAGCTCTTTCCCTGGTCCCTGTGGGTGGATTCTGGGCTTTCTTGGTCTCCAGGCCTCTGCTTTATGGTCTGGACCCCTTTGCTCCCTCTTTCAGATGAGGATGCTACTGCTGGCAAAATTCTTGCCTCGAGGAAACAAGAAGGTGGGAGCTTTAAAATTCCTCTGCTGACTCCTATGGCGTGTAAAAGGCATTTCCATCTTTTAGAGCTTTGTTTTGGGACCCTTGATTCCCCTTGCTGTGGTGTCAGGGTCTTGTATCACACCTGCTCTCTGAGTGTTTGCATCTCACTTCTACAGTCCTGGGTGGGGTCCTCCTTTCTCCTCCAAGCTGCGCTTCCCACGAAAGACCAGGTCACACTTTCTGATGACTGTGGTTTGTTGTTGTTCAGCTGGCACACTGTTTCTTTTTCTTTATTTGGGGGTGGTTGGGATTTTTGGTCACACCCAGCTACACTTAAGGGCATTCCTAGCTCTGCGCTCAGAAATTGCTCCTGGCAGGCTCGAGGGACCGTATGGGATGCCGGGGATCAAACTGGAGTCTGTCGAGGGTTCGCCGTGTGCAAGGCAAATGCCCTACTGCTGTGCTATCACTCTGGCCCACAATGTTTATTTATTTGTCCACCTTCCAGAGCTGCTCTGTGTCTGTCCTTCTGTTCCCAAATCCCTTCATCCAGCATGACTTTCTCGATCTTGCTCTCCCTGGGAAAAAAACTTTCTTGGGGCATCTTTCAGGGGCTTGTTTCCCACATTTGCTGTTAGAAAAAACTAGGAGGAAGGATGTTTCTTTTCACTTTGATAATGGATTAAAAAAAAAAAGTATGTTGCCTTTTCTATATCTTTTAAGATAATCACTTATTAAGGTGATGGATTATGTTGGTTAAAAATATAAAATTTGGGTACAGCAGGGAAGGCATTTCCTTTGCTCATGGACAACCTGGGTTTGCTCCCTGGCATCCCATATGGTCCTCCAAGACTGCCAAAAGTGATTTCTGAGTGCAGAGCAAGGAGAAACCCCGCGCACCTTCGGGTGTGGCCCAAAAATAAAAAAGAAATGTTTAACTTTGGTGCTGACGAGATATTTACAGCCGGGTGGGCGTTTCCCTTGCACTTTTGACCAGGGTTTGATCTCTGACATCCCGTAACGTTCCCTGAGCATGCCAGGATTGACCCCTGAGCACTGCCAAAAAAAGCCCATAAACAAAAAGAAACTCATTAATCTGGGAATCGAAGTGATAGTATAGTGGGGAGGGTGCTTGCCTTGCACAAAACCAACCCAGGTTCAATCTCCATCATACCTGTGTATTTGTGTAAGCATTGCCAGGAGTAAGTCCAGAGTGGAGAGCCATGAGTAAGCCCTGAGCACTGCTGGGAATGGCCCCCCCAAACAAAAACTATAAAATAAAAATGTATACTTTGCATTTCTGTAACATTTTTAACTAGGTTAGGATCTGCTCTTTTCTACAGGAACAAATGTATTTGGGCTGGTGTTGGTTTTGAAGGCATTCTACCTATTTGCTTAGGCAGAAATACTTTGAGAATTATTATGTCTGGGGTTTTTCTTATAAAACTTGTCAGGCTTTATTGTCAAAATCAGTTCTGGTTTTCTCCTTATATAACTTAATCCTTTTCTCTTCTTTGTTCTCCACAATGGTTATTTGAATTGGTATTTCTTCCTTTACTCTTTAATTGAGTTTGATGGCAAAGTACACTGAGGCTGTTGTTTTCTTCTCCGGGAAGATTGTGGACTAATTGAATTTTATTTATTTACTTTTTTTTTTTGGCCATATTTGGAGGTGCTCAGGGGTTACTTCTGGCTCTGTGCTTAGAAATTTCTCCTGGAAGGTTCAGGGGTCCATAGGGGATGCTGAGAATCGAGCTCGGGTTCTTCCTGGGTTGGCTGCATGGAAGGCAAATGCCCTAACCACTTGTGCTATCACTCCGGCCCCCTAATTGAATTTTAAAGTGGGACTAAGTTTTACTCAGATCTTTCATTCCTGTGTGTCAGTCTTGGAAAGTCCTGTTTTTCTAGAATGATATCTGAATTGTCAGAGTTCTTGCTTCAAATCATCTGATTTTTTAAAAAATAGATCCCTCTCTATTGGGAGATTCTGTTTTATGCCAGTCATTGATGATTTGATTTCTTCGCTCCAAACTACTCCGCAGAGTTCTAGAAAGGTTTGTATGTTTACTTTGAGAATGAATCTTTTAACTCCTTAACATTTCCTCAGTTATTTATGATTTCTGCCTGTATTTCCTTTTCTTCTGTTTTGACTTCTGGCTCTTGTTTCAGTATTTTCAGGTGGAATCTTCTTCCATTGATTTTGTTTTATAAAACTTTCCTTAGGCGCCCTATTCTCTCTCAATACTTTCTCTTTTTTTTTTTTTTTTTTTGGTGGGGGACTACACCCAGAAGTGCTCGGGGGTTACTCCTGGCTCTGTGTTTAGAGATAACTCCTGGCAGGCTTGGGGGATAATATGGGATACCAGAGACTGAACCTGGGATGGCTGCGTGCAAGGAAAACACCCTCCCTTTCTGCTGTACTATCTCTATGGCCCTCTCATTACCTTCAAGCATGGCCTGAGCTTTATTCCACACACATACTTACTTGCCTTATTGTTCCTTTCATTAACCTGAGTGTGTTTGCAGGCAGGCTGTGGCTGAGGAAACTTGCCTGAATGTGGCCACATACATGTGCAAGACTCACCACGTTATGCCTGCCCTCTGTGGTGCATCCCACAGTTTTTCCCAGCCAGAGCCCAAGGCACCAAGAGAAGTTCTGGGCTGCTCCTTTCGCCTCTTCCTGAGTGCTGAGCTCTGCCTTGTCCTCACCATCTTCTGCTCCTAGCACTCAACGATGGAGGCAGGTGGAGGTGTAGGGGTGGCCAGAGGTTGGGACCGAATATTCCAGAGGGTGATGTTCCCCCAGAAATCATCTCTCATTCACACCTTGTTCTTCCTACCCCTTTCTTAAATCCCATCTTTCCCCCAGAAACTGAGGCAGATAGAAAAAAAAAAATCTGTTTTTAGGTGCCAAAAGACTCTTGGTGATCTTCATCCGTTTGCTTGATCCTCTTTAGAAAAGCCTTATAGTGTTCTCTGCATTTGGCATGTTGTCTCCATTGGAGTTTCTCCCACATCTCTGAAGTTGGTGTTTATTTCTTATTCGATACCTGATTTCTGGGACTAGAAACGGAGCCTGTGCAGTGAAGCTGCTCTCCCTTAGTTGGTCCAGAATCCATCCCCAAGTCCCTTTGGTTTTGTGAAAGGACTTTGCCTCAAAATGCCGCTGTAACCACACATCCCCCTGTCTGTTTTAACTCGTCTCTGTTAAGGACTCATTTTTCTCTTGAGGAAACATTTCTTTCATTAGCACAGGAAGAAACTCATCCCCTTCTTCCAGTGGAGGGATGTCAGTAAAGGTGAGACCCAGGTATTTTAATAATAAACCTAGACTTGACAATGGAATACACATCTGAGATTGATCATAAGTTTCCAGTTGTTTATTTATGATTTGTGATTCTAGAATATCTACCCTGACCCTGTCATTGATAAGAGATTTATATAGCAAGATTTGTTTTGTGGGGGCATACAACTGTGCTCAGGGCTTACTCCTGGCTCTGCATTCAGTGATCACTCCTGGCAGATCTTAGGGAGTAGGGTTGGGGAATGAGAGCATTTGGGGTGCCAGGGAATCAAACCTGGGTTGGACACAGGCAAGGAAAACACCCTACCTATTACTCCACTGTTATTTTTGTTTTGTTTTGTTTTGTTTTACTCCACTCTTCTTTGAATCCTTGGATAGCTTTTCTTTCTTTCTTTCTTTTCTTTCTTTCTTTCTTTCTTTCTTTCTTTCTTTCTTTCTTCTTTTCTTTCTTTCTTTCTTCCTTCTTTTCTTCTTTCTTTCTTTCTTTCTTTCTTTCTTTCTTTCTTTCTTTCTTTCTTTCCTTCCTTCCTTCCTTCCTTCCTTCCTTCCTTACTTCCTTCCTTCCTTCCTTCCTTCCTTCCTTCCTTCCTTCCTTCCTTCCTTCCTTCCTTCCTTCCTTTCTTTCTTTCTTTCTTTCTCTTTCCTTTCTTCCTCCCTCCCTCCCTTCCTCCCTCCCTTCCTTCCTCCCTTCCTCCCTTCCTTCCTTCCTTCCTTCCTTCCTTCCTTCCTTCCTTCCTTCCTTCCTTCCTTCCTTCCTTTCCTTCCTTCCTTCCTCTCCCTTCCTCCCTCCTTCCTCCCTTCCTTCCTCCTTCCTTCCTTCCTTCCTTCCTTCCTTCCTTCCTTCCTTCCTTCCTTCCTTCCTTCCTTCCTTCCTTCCTTCCTTTCCCTCCTTCCCTCCCTCCCTCCCTTCCTTCCTCCCTCCCTCCCTCCCTCCCTCCCTCCCTCCCTTCCCTCCTTCCCTCCTTCCCTCCCTCCCTCCCTTCCTCCCTTCCTTCCTTCCTTCCTTCCTTCCTTCCTTCTTTCCTTCCTTCCTTTCCATCCTTCCCTCCTTCCCTCCCTCCCTCCCTTCCTCCCTTCCTTCCTTCCTTCCTTCCTTCCTTCCTTCCTTCCTTCCTTCCTTCTTTCCTTCCTTCCTTTCCATCCTTCCCTCCTTCCCTCCCTTCCTTCCTTCCTTCCTTCCTTCCTTCCTTCCTTCCTTCCTTCCTTCCTTCCTTTCCCTCCTTCTTTCCTTTCCCTCCTTCCTTCCTTTCCCTCCTTCCTTCCTTCCTTCCTTCCTTCCTTCCTTCCTTCCTTCCTTTCCCTCCTTCCCTCCCTCCCTCCCTCCCTCCCTCCCTTCCTTCCTTCCTTCCTTCCTTCCTTCCTTCCTTCCTTCCTTCCTTCCTTCCTTCCTTTCTTTCTTTCTTTCTCTTTCCTTTCTTCCTCCCTCCCTCCCTTCCTCCCTCCCTTCCTTCCTCCCTTCCTTCCTTCCTTCCTTCCTTCCTTCCTTCCTTCCTTCCTTCCTTCCTTCCTTCCTTCCTTCCTTTCTTCCTCCCTCCCTCCCTTCCTCCCTCCCTTCCTTCCTCCTTCCTTCCTTCCTTCCTTCCTTCCTTCCTTCCTTCCTTCCTTCCTTCCTTCCTTCCTTCCTTCCTTCCTTCCTTCCTTCCTTCCTTCCTTCCCCCTTTTTTTTTTTTTTTTGGTGTTTGGGTCACATCTGGTGGTGCTCAAGAATTGTTCCTGGCTCTGCACTCGGGTCATTCCTGGCAGTATTTGGGGGACCATATGGAACACCAGGGATTGAAAACAAGGCAAATGCCTTGCCCACTGCTCTTGCTTTGGTTCCTGGCTATTTTATTTCTATTTATTTATTTATCTATTTATTTATTGGGTTTTGGGCCATACCTGGTGATGCTCAGAGGTTACTTCTGGCTCTGCACTCAGAAATTGCTCCTGGCTTAGGGGACCATATGGGACACTGGGGGATCAAACCACAGTCCGTCCTAGGCTAGCAGTTTTAAAGCAGACACCTTACTGCTTGCGCCACCACTCCGGCCCCATGGCTAACTATTTTTATGTATCTTTTCAACAAGGGATTTATACATTTTTGCTGAAAAGTAAAATTTCAAAACTCACGAACTTATATTTGAAGTGGCAGGGCCCTTGGAGTATATTCCCCATCATCTGTACAGAGGGAAAGAACATAAACCAACTATTTGTTTTCATTGCTGCAAAGTGCACAGAACGTGCTCCCTGCCCTCCTCCTCACTTTTAGCTGTGTGAACAAGGGGTGTCGTAGCATCTGGTGGGGACTCATGTGACGAAGGTGTTGGCCTGTGAGCTGCTTCAGTGAGAAGGATGCTGTGAGCTCATTCTGTCTGTCTTGCAGGTCATCACCTCCTTCTACGTGGAGCGTGGGGGAAATGCCATGTCCTTCATGGGAAAGGGCGTCACCAAGAGCACTGTCCTTTGCTTGCTGCACTTGTCTCACGAGATGCTGGCCCAAACCCCGAGCTCGGTGAGTGCCTTGCTCGATGCCTTTCGTCCCGTTGAACTGCAAGGGAAAGAATCTGAACCTGATCCAACCCCCACCCACCCCGCAAGCTTTCCCGACTTTTCCCATCACAAATGGGGTGATCCTTTAGACTGGGCTATTTCTTAGGCCTTGTCTGAATTTTATCGGGAATCTTTATCTGAATTTTATCCTGGAATCTGCATACTTGGAAAGTAAATGTGTCCAAGTCATGGCAAAAATAGCTGTTTTGAATAAAAACGTGTTTGCTTTTGAAGTTGGAGAAACAGGAGTTTGTGTTCCCTGTTTTTCATTCTGTAACAAATGAGAATCAGGCATGTGGCACCTGGTCCCTCTTTGCCGCCTCCTATCCCATCTGATCTTGGGATACAGCTCATCTGCCCTCCCCCTTGTTTCCCTGGCAGGACTGGGTGTCTCTGTGGTTCCTGCCTCTAGGCGGTCAGAGAGAGGATCCAGCCCTGATCCAGCGTGGACTCACGTGGCTGATCCCCTTGTGGGTGGACCGAGACCCCGAGGTGAGTTTGTAGGAATGGGAACAAGGCCACTGGGCGTGGTTTGGAAAAGCAAAGGGCAGCGTAGAAATGTTTTGGACCGGACGAACTGTCTCTGGCAGGATGTGTCATGACTGAGCTCTTCTGGGCCCCTCTGGTCTACCTCAAGGTTGTTGGTGTCAGCCCAGAAGGAAGCATGATGTATCCTTCATTGTCACTCTCTAGGGCAGTGATGGCTAACCTTTTTGACCCTAGGTGCCCAAACTGCCGCACAAAACCAAAGAATTTCCTCAAAAGTGCCAGCACGTCAATTAAACCTTAATAACAAGATTTTAGTATCTAAAAACTATGCAGCACATGCTGCATATCTTAATTGTGGACCTTCCTGCGTGCCAGCTGCAAGGCCTTCGCGTGCCACTGCTGGCATATGTGCCATAGGTTCGCCATCGCGGCTCTAGGGAGACCGTCTCCGCATGCCCAGCTGGTACCTGTCTTCCCATGTATCCCTTTTCTCAGTGGGTTTTCTTTTTTTAAAAAACAAAAACAAAAACATTTATTTATTTATATTTTGGGGCCATACCCGAAGGCGCTCAGGGACCATGTGGGATGCTGGGAATTGAACCCAGGTTTGTCCCAGGTCGGCCACAATCAAGGCAAATACCCCACCACTGTGCTATCGCTCTGGCCCCTCTCAGTGGGTTTCAAGGTCAGGACAACTGGGCGAAGGTCCCATCCTCCTGGCAGATGTTTCTGTGTGGACTCTGGTGCTGTTAAGGATGGGAGCTCCACAAGACATTTATTTTTTAATTTTTAAAATTTGCTTTACTTATTTATTTTTTTGAATTACAAGTCTTTCACAATTATATTTAAAGTACATAGTGACAGTGAAGTAGGGCCATTTCCACCACCAGTGTTGACCTTCCTCTGCCACTGTTCCCAGTGTGCGTCCATACCCCCACACTTAGCCCCCTGGACAGCTAGTAGAACAGGTCCTTTTCTACAACACTTTATTGATTTGCTTGTTGGTGTTTGGGCTACACCCAGCGGTGCTCAGGGATCACTTCTGGTGGTGCTTGGAATACCATATGTGGTGTCGGAAGTCGAATCCCAGTGGGCTGTATACAGCAGGGCAGGTGCTTCAAGTAAGACATGGTTTTAGAGTCTGCTGTCCTTAAGCTCATTACTTGTAGAGTTATTTATTTATTTTTTTTTATCTAAACCTGGAGGTTTCTTTTCTTTTTTTTCTCTTTTTTTTGACTATACTTGGTGATGCTCAGGGGTTACTCCTGACTCTGTACTCAGGGATCACTCCTGGCAATCCTCTAGAAGACCTGTATGGGATGTAGGGGATCAAACTCAGGTTGGATGCTTGCAAGGCAAGTGCTCTCCCCACTGTGCTATTGCTCCAGCCCCTGGATTCTATTCTTTAAGCACATTGAACTTGGTCTGGTTTGACTAGGGAATGACCACATTCATTTTCATTACCTTGCACTTGCACTTTCAGCGGCACTTTTCTGGAATCAGAATTCAGGTGTTCTCAACATAACATGCATACTTGAGTCTGTTGTACTGTAGCTGATTTGTTATACAGCTTCTATCTTATTTGAAACATTTTTCTTTAAAAAATAATTCTTTTTTGGAATAATACTAAGTGCCTTATAAGAAGGTAATTCTCAATGATTTTTTTTTTTTTTTTTTTTGGAAAAAAGTTCAGAGAAGTTGAGCTTGAGCTGACTTAGAGGATATATTAAAAGATGAAAGTAAGTAGAACATAATAGGCACCATCTTCAGACACTGTGGACAGATAGTTCTTGTTCTCACAAAATATACAGGGTATCTCTACTTCCCTAGGAAAAAAGACTCCTGAGCTGGCTTTCTTATTTATATTTAACCTAGTTTGGACTTTCATAACACTTGGCTTTTACTTAACTTTTATTTTCCACATTACTCATCTCTTGAGTTTTTGAAGAATCTACCTTTACTCCTAAATTTAGGATATTATTTCTAAAAAGTGTCTTTCATCACTTAGGGTTTTCAAGACATGGCATGTGCTACTAAGTGGGATTTTTTTTTTCTATTTTTATTGGGTCACCCAGCAGTGCTCAGAGGTTACTCCTGGCTCTATGTTCAGAAATCGCTCCTGGCAGACTCGGAGGACCATATGGGATGCCGAGATTCAAACCTCCGTCCTTCTGCATGCAAGACAAATGTCTTACCTCCACGCTATCTCTCCTACCCCGTGGGATCATTTTTTGCAGCAAAGAAATTTCATGTTGATGCCAGGAGGAGGGCTTCTGCGTATGACCCTCTCCTTTCTCTCTTCTGCCCAGGTCCGCTTCACTTCTCTGGGTCTGGGAGCTGCACTGACCACCCTGGAAGCTGGCTGTGTGGCCTTGGCAAGCAGCTGCCAGAACATCTCTGGTGGGCTCTGGGGGACGGTGCTGAGCATCCTGCTGGACCAGTCTGAGTGCAGCTTGGTTCGCCGGGAGGTGAGTCTTTCCCTGGGCCCTGGACCCTGGGGCTTTCTCTAGTCAGAGAAATTCATGCTGGTAGGACCCTGCTTAACCCAATCTTGACTCCCCTCCAAGATCTAGGGACTCACCATTGGCCATTCTATCCTGTTGCTAAAAAACCAAAGAGCAGAAAACAAAGGTACTTGGTCATGTTTAGAGTCCTTTTTTCTGATTAGGTCATAGGAGATGGAAGGAAAGCAGAAGACGATCTCTTTTTAGCTTGCTATGCATTTAAAAAGTAGTTCCTAGGAAAAATAATACTTAGGGATCAGAGGGATAGTTTTGTATGGAGGGCACTTGCCTTCCTCAGGGCCGATCTGGGTTTGATCCCTGAGCACAGAGCCAGGAGGAGTTCTGGAACACTGCTGAGTATGGCCCCTGCCCCTCAAAAACCAAAATAAAACAAGTTTAGATTACCTTAACATTTATGGGCCTCTGATGTTTATAAAACTTGAATTAGAATAGCTGTGGTCTTTCTATTACACTAAGAAAAATTAATCTCTTAGAAATTAAATCCTCTTTAAATTCTTTTTGATCAATGGGGGTTTTCTTTCATGGCTGCTTTCACCTAAGTGAAGATCAAAGCAGTAAAAAAGAAAAAAAAAAAAACAGGGCTTAGAGACTTCAAGAATTGAGCCCAGGGGCTAAGCGACAGCACAGCAGATAGGTCATTTGTCTTGCATGCAGCTGACCAGGGTTTTATTCCTGACACCCCATATGGTCCCCTGATTACTGCCATGTGTCACTCAAAAACCAAGGACAAAAAATAAGTAAGCCCAGCATGAGCAACCTTGTGCTCCCAGATCAAATGGACTAACCTCCCTTCATAAACCTCTTACTTAGTTGCTGCGATTTCCAGGGAAAAGCATCTATTTAGACCCTCTACTGATATCTTTCAATTTGATATTTTGTTTAACTAGCCCATATTTTTAGTGTTAAGTTCTAGGATTCCTATGTAGATTTTGGACATGAACCCAAACACAAGTATCTGCTCCAGTCAGCGAGATTATCATCTTATTTTGATGTTTTTCATCAGCTGTGTTTCAACATGTAACTTTCTCTTGATCAACTTGAGAGGTGTGTGTATGTCTGTGTCTGTGTGTGCGTGTGTGTGTGTATGATCTATAAAGCAGTGAGCATCATTCTTAAACGGCTATAAATGCTATAGCACCAGCTCCACCTACTGAGCGGGTCAAGCGAGTGGGAAAGGTCTGGTCCCTCTCTGTCACTGCACATGCCCTGAGCATAGAGCCCAGCCTGTCCCCTGAGCACCACCCCCAAGCTGTGGCCCCCAAACCCAACACGAACCAACCATACAACAAATAGACCCTCCAGGAAAAAAAAGTTTTGAAAATAGGAAAAATTTTAATTCCTGAACTAATGTCAGGCTCTGTTAAGTCACCTCCTAAAAACAAGTACAGTTGGTTAGTTTTCATAGGACAGTTCAGCAGGTACCATCCATTGGGCAGGAATTACTTTCTTTAAAAACTAAACGATGATATATTGGTTATTTCAGATCTGACAACAAGGTGGCAGTATTGACATGTTTTTTACTTTTTTTTCTCTAAATCTCAGGCTGCATTTATTCTGCAGAATCTCCTTGTGCTTCCAATGCCTTCAGAAACCGTAAAGGATTATACTTGGCAGGTGAGTGACTTAAAATAATGACCAGCTCTGTCATGTTCAAAGTCATTTTATGTGGGAATAACAGCAGCTAAGATCCTTCACTGTGTACTAGGAACTTTCTGGGAGCTTACCAATGGTTAAAGTTGTGTGACGGCTTGAGTTGAGAACTGTTTGTCCTCTTTCCATCGACCAAGAAAGTTGAGCTTGGAGGGTATTGAGTTAACCCTAAGCCTTGCACCATAATTCGAGGCCAGAAATTATTTTCCTTCCCTCATTGTGACCACTCAGACTTTATAATGTGAATGCAAGTAGAATTAGAGTCAATTGCATACTGTTGTCGACACTGCTTTTTTCTTTTCCTGGATAAATACGCAGGGAGGGTTTGAATCAATTTGTTTTTCTTTTAATACAAAGTTGTTTTTTTTTATGTTAGATGATTAATTCCTAATTTTGGGGTGGGGGGTTGGGCCACACCCAGCAGTGCTCATGGGTTACTCCTGGCTCTGCACTCAGGGGTCATTCCTGGTGGTGCTTGGGGGAACTCTGTAGGATTCTGGGGATCAAACCCGGGTCAGCAGCGTGTAAGGATGCACCCTCCCCACTGTGCTATCGCTCCTGCCCATCCTAACTTTTTTTTTAATAATCTGCTACTTGATCATCTAAAAACTGCAGCCAGCAGGCTCTTTTGTAGTGCTCATGAGAAAAGTCGCTTAGCTGGGCCATATCCTGGGACTGTCGGGGTTTAGGGGGCCTCTGGCAGAGAACAAGTTGGCTCTGCCCCTCTCCGAGCAGGGGAGCCCTTTTCCATGGGTCCTCAGCTTTGCCTTCATCCAGCCTGGCCTGTGCTCCAAGAACCACAGTCACAAAGCTAGGGGAGCATGCTGTGATTTTGCTGGCTCTGAGCCCGCTTCCAGGGCTCAAAACTCGTATTTGGGGCCTCTGATCTGGCCTCTCTCCAATCCCATTGTTGATAGAGAGCTGTATGCTCTGTGTTCTGGCTAGCGAACGTGCTTCTCACTCCTGCTTTATTTCCTTTCCACATTTCCATTGGATGATTAAATTAGTACTTTTATGGTGTTAAGAAAAAAATTTTTTTTTAATTTTATTAGAAAAATAAGTTTGGGAGGCTGGAGCGATAGCACAGTGGTAGGGCTTTTGCCTGGCACGCAGCTGACCTGGGACAGACCCGGGTTTGATTTCCAGCATCCCAAATGGTCCCCGAGCCTGCCATGGTTGACTTCTGAGTGCAGAGCCACAAGTAACCCCTGAGTGCCCCTAAGTGTGGACCAAAAACAAAACAAATAAAAAACAACAACAACAAACATAGGTTTCATAGAAAAGTTGCCTGGGTTGTATGAGAATTTTTAGGTTTGTTTTGTTTTGGGGCCACATCCAGCAAAGCTCAGGAGTTACTCCTGGCTCTGCACTCAGGGATCATTCCTATGGGAGTGAGCCTGGGTTGGCTGCGTGCAAGACAAGTGTTTCCCCTCTGTGTTATCTCTCCAACCTGCACGGATATTTTTTATATGCCTTCCTCATACATCAATTCCCTTAATGTTCTAATTTTATGAAATTAATATTAATACTGTCTAGTATTTTTTCCCTGAGCTCTGAGCATGGCAGATATAATATTCCTTTTTCCCGACCCACTGAAGTGTGCAAGTCTTAGACACAAGCCTTTTCCTTGAGCACAATTAAAATTCTTCAAGGTTGAAAATGATTCAGATGTTCCCAGTTGTTCCACTAGTGCCCCCCCTTCTTGTGGGGGGTGTGTGTGCTTGGACCTAACCCAGCAGTGCTCTAGCTTGGGCACTGCCCTGAGCACTTGTGGCCCCTCCTAGTAGGGCTGGGAAGTGTCATTATGTCCTGGACTACTTGGCCCACTGCATCCCAAGAGTCTCTTTGGCCCTTGACAACAGAACTGGGGGTCTTCTTAGAGAGGCCTTTTCTCCAGGTCCTCCCTATCTGATGCTAAAGTCAAGGTATCACTAAAGTCCACCTGGATTCTGGGGCTTTGCAATGTGTCAGTCATCTGTGCTTTATAAGTTTTGTTTGTTTGGTTTTTTTTGTTTTTTGGGCCACACCCGGCGGTGCTCAGGGGTTACTCCTGGCTGTCTGCTCAGAAATTGCTCCTGGCAGGCACGGGGGACCATATGGGACACCGGGATTCGAACCAACCACCTTTGGTCCTGGATCGGCTGCTTGCAAGGCAACGCCGCTGTGCTATCTGTCCGAGGCCCGCTCTATAAGTTTTGTAACTTGACTTGCGTGCTCTGTCCTGCTCAGACTTTGGAGCACGTGTCCTCTTCCTCCTCCTTTTCCTCTTCCTCCTCCTCTTCCTCAGGGGATATGAGGGACATATTTTGTCTCCTTACTCCTGTGCCTAGCTCCTCTGCATGTGGTGTTTTTGGGTGCGGGGCCTGTCTTTACTGTGAGTTGTTTTTCTTTCTCAACTAGGGCTGCTGAGGGACTTTGCTGATTGATACCCATTTCCCATCAGCCTTTCTCTCGTGGTGGGCCTTGGGGTTGTGACCAAGTTCGAAGCCCCTGCTGCCTGGCCAGCATCCCATACTCTTTCTGTATTCCTTTCTGCCCGAGTATCTATTGTGGGTATGTTTACACCCGGTGAACCGTGGATTCCTTGTTTCTTTCAGGCCTTGGTCTCTTCCTATCATAGTGTATGCAGATGTTGGGGTGCGCCAGTGTCCTAGAAGGTGCCTTTGTGAAGATTGTGTGTCTGCAAGTCTGCATCAGGGTTTGAAACTGGGGGCCAGAGTTAGTACAGTGGGAAAGGCACTTCCCTTGTGACAGACCTGGGTTCGATTCCTGGCATCCCATATGGTCCCATGCCAGGAGTGATTCCTGAGATCAGAGCCAAAAGCATGTCCTGATGGCCCCCCCAAACATCACGCTTCTCCACAAAAACAATTTGCTTCAGCTCCTCTTTGCTCTCTGATATAGCAGTATGTCCCAGACTTCTCCAGCCTCAGTTAAAAGCCACACCCAGCTGTGCACAGGGCTTATTCCTAACTCTGTGCTCAGGGATCATGCCTGGCAGAGCTTGGGGGTTTGTCTGTCATGCTAGGGATCAAAGCTGGACTGGACCATTTGTGTGTAAGCAAGTGCCCTCTCCACTAACATTTCCCTGATTTGTACAGCCTGCCAGTTTACCAGTTTAGTGTTTCTTTTTTTTTTTTTTTTTTTGGTTTTTGGGCCACACCAGTGACGCTCAGGGGCTATGCACTCAGAAATCGCTCTTGGCTTGGGGGATCATATGGGATACCAGGAATCGAACACAGGGCTGTCCTGGGCCAGCTGCATGCAAGGCAAACACCCTATTCCTGTAGTATCACTTTGGCCCCTACAAGTTTAATGTTTCTAAGAGTTCTTGTGCAGTCTAATTTTCTAAGTATATGTATCACCTGCAAATATTCATAGTCTGACTTCTTTACCTGTTTAGGGATTAGACAAGAAAGAGATCATAAGGGGGTACAGTTTGGGAAAGAAGTCAAACTCTTAACTATGCTTTTTGTTTCGCAGAGTTATTGCTATCTCTTCATGCCCATCTTTTTTTTTTTTTTTTTTTTTTTTACCATCTCTGCATCTGGGGATTTTTGTTGTTGTTTTATTGTTTGTTTAGGGACCACAGCCATCCATGCTCAGGGAGCACTCCTGGCCTTGTGCTCTGGAATTACTCCTGCTGGGTTTGAGGGACCCATATGGAATGGCTGGGATCGAACCCTGATTGGTCCCATGTAAGGCAGGTGTCTTCCCTGCTGTACTGTCACTCGAGCCCCACATCTCATCTTTGATATTCTGGAATTATAATAATTGAGCCCTTTCTTCATTTCTTTTGTGTGACATTCAGTAAGAACCTTAATTTTAAATAGGAGCTTTCTTTTTAATCGTTTGGTTGCTTTTGACAATTTTTTTAAGTATTTATTTGCCTTAAAAATGACATTTTCTTTGTGTTGGTTCTGTTTGATCTTTTGACAAATCATACGAGCTCTCTTTGAATTGAATTTTCTTTAACATTTCTATTTCTTAGTCTTTATTTTCTGGGATATTAATTCCTTTGTCACATCAGAATTAGTTTAACTTCTTCAATAGACTGGATAATTTGCACCATGATTTATAGGCAGAGGGGGGGAAAAACAGGCTCTAAAGAACTAGTTGGTAGATTGAACTTTAAATTTATGTCTCTTCCCAAGAAGAATCTCGAGACCTGATTACAGTCGTGGTTCCGAGGAGTGGGGGAGGAAGAAAGGGCCGAGAGATCCCTTCCATGGCTCCTCTTCCTGGAGCTTTGGAGCTGGGTCAGTGAGCCTATGACTCACGTAAGCAGAATTCCTGAGTGGCCTGACTTTCTGGGGTATCGTAAACAAACAATAAATCAGTGTTCATCAATAAAAAGGGGCTGGAGCCATAGCACAGCAAGGTGGGCAGTTGCCTTCCATGTGGCCGACCCAAGGTTAAGAAGACACATGCGGGACTTCAGAAATAATGTAAGCCCCCGGTTTGTGCTGGTCTGTGGCTGAGGTCACCAGCTTCTTCTTCAGACATATTCTTGTCACTTTTTTCACCCTCAAGGACCATTTTTCTGTTACCAGACTGTAAATTTTTGCTTCTTAATAATATATATCATATGGCTCTACACTCAGAAGTCACTCCTGGAAGGCTCGGGGAACCCTATGGGATGCTGGGATTCGAATTGGGGTCTGCCCTGTGTTAGTCGCGTGCAAGGCAAATGCCTTACCACTGTGCTATCGCTCCAGTCCCTTCATAACTGATACTGACAGCAATAAGATAATGTGCCTTATTGACTACCTTGTGTTCTCCTGACCGAGTCTTTTCTTTAGTAACAACACAGAAAACGTGATTTCTAGGAACACATTACTTAGGAGTAAGTATACTTAATGTTCACGAGATGATCTGTTATGTTAACGCAACAGGCTGTGAAGCTCTACCTCAGTTCTGCTTTGTATTCACAAGTAGAATTCCTCATATGGAAAACAGTGTCAAACCAAAGGTGGGTTTCTTCTGAACATTCGGCAGCACCTTCTCCAAGCAGATGGTTGGACCCTTACAGGCCTTTGCAGAATCAAGACTCAAGCAGATTTAAGAATTTTCAGAACCTGTTTCCTCTATCCTTGCAGTTTCTATTCCTTCCGTTACTTTTGGTAAATCTTGGTGAATTTTGGACCATGGCTGTAATTCAGCAAGTAACAGTATAGTCATAATTCTGCCATTCTGTTCAATGAACAAAATAATCTGACTTAATTTGTAATCACATATTACAGTATGTTTCTGGACATGTTATGACGAAGTTTAAAATAATTCTGTATTACTTGGCATTTTATTTTGTTTATTTATTTATCTATTTATTCGTTTGGGGGCCATACCTAGTGGCGATCAGGGATTACTCCTGACTTTGTGCTCAGAAATCACTTCTGGCAGGTTTGGGAACCATATGGGATGCCCGGGATCGAATGTGGGCAAATGCCCTACCCTCTGTGATATCACTCTGGCCCTTTCTTGAGAATTTTATCTTAGTTATTTTCCTTTTCTTTTTCTTTTTCTTTTTTTTTTTTTGAAGTTAAATATAGCTATTACATAAACTTAGCTAAAACAATTTCTCTTTCAATATCGGTCATTGGTGCCTTCCTTTGAAGTATCTTTGAGTGTGTGTGTCAGACAACTATGGTGATTCTCGTGTACTCGACTTGATGTAGAATGTTAAATTGTGATGTGCTTTGGGGTAAATCGCTTCTTGCTAAGATAAATAATCAAGTGAGTGGCCTGTTCTTGTGGCAGAGACCATGATTGCTAAGTGGTGCCGAGTGCTCACTCTGCTCATTCTTGCCCTGTTTCTTCTAGGCCACTGAATTTAAGGTGACCCCAGTGGCCAGCACATGCTGGTGCTTCATTAGATAGTTGTGTTTCTTATTAAGGGTACAGGTTTGTCTCTTCTGAAATGGAAGTGCACAGGGTCGGGCAGGTTTGTCCAGACACAACAAAACATTGTAATCGTAAAAGGCTTCTGCATTGGAGCAAGGTTAAATGACAAGCAAGGATGTTGCCAGAAAGGAATATTGGTGGAATAACGTGTCCTTGGTTCACTCTGCTTTGCAGTGAGGCACTTTTTCTTCCTGGTTACTATGATCCAGCATATCTCTCTCTCTCTCTCTCTCTCTCTCTCTCTCTCTCTCTCTCTCTCTCTCTCTCTCTCTCTTTCTCTCTCTCTCTTTTGCTGGAGAGAGAGTGGTGAGAAAAAGCATAATCACACACAGTTTGAATCATAGTGATTCAAAGGTTTTGAGTATATTTTGAATAGGTTTCCTGTGGACACTTAGATTTCTCTTTTCTTTCTCTTCTGTTTTTCTGCCAGTTTCAAAATCTTTATTGCTGTTTTTTCAAAATGAAAAATGAACATATAAATATAAAACATGTCCATTCACACATGAACACATAACATATTCACACACGAACATATAATGGGGGAGTTATTTGGAAATCTTCAGCCAATTTCCATTTGCTTGCTTGCTTGATTTTCAGTCAATATTGAAATATTGATTGAGCCATTCAATATTGCAGGGAAAGTAATGAAAAGTTAGGATAGTATAGAAAAGTTTATTTTCTTTTTGGTTTGGGGGCCACATCTGGTGGCATTCAGAGACTACTTCTGGCTCTGCATTCCTTCCAGGCTTTGGGGACCATATAGGATGCCGGGGATCTAACCCAGGTCGGCTGTATGTAAGGCAAATGCCCTACCTGCTGTGCTGGTGTTTTGGCCCTATATAAACTTATTTAAAGGGGGGGAAAAATGCCAAGAGAGAGATGAAAACTGCCTTGGCAGAGCTGTCCTCGGTTTCCTTGGGGGAAAGTGTGTTAGCACCTTCGCCCACATGTGTCCCCGTCAGGGTTGAATGATTATACCCGCAGAAGTGGAATTAGCAGCGACCATGCTCTTAACAGTGTTCGAGGTTTGAAAAACATTGTCTTGGTTTGATAGTCCAGGCTGAAAACGACTCTTTGTGCAGTCTCTGTGCTTCCATACTGGTGGCGATGCCTTCCCAGCTCCTAGAAACTCAGAAAGCTAACTGGCTCCTCCAGCTCTCGAGATCTCAGCATCAGCACCACACGGGGACTGAGAGGGCCAGGGGCATTGGCTGCCCAGGATCTTTCCACTGTGACCCTGGGAAAAGCAGAATGCAGCTGGGGGCTTGGTGCAGCGACAGGGCACTGCCCGGGTGTGCCCGGGCAGCGCTGAGTGGGTGTTCTCATCGTCTTCCTCTCTCCACCTTTCTCACAGGGCCCCTGTGTGCACGATGAGGACTCGGGCCTGGCGCTGGTGGGGTTGCCGGCCCTGCAGGTGCTGCTGCGCCACTGCCGCTTCTATGAGCACCTGGCCCACATGCTGCAACATCGCTTCCTGGGTTTGTCCACGCTGCCACCGCCGAGGCCCGCTGTGGACAGCACCTCGACAGGCCGTGACCCTGACGGTCAGTCCATCCTCCTCTGGTACACATGGGAAACTGGCCACTCCACCCCACTCCCCCTTCAAACCCGCACCCCCAAGTCTTCTCTCTCTGCAGAGATTTTGTTTGTTTTACCCGATTGTCTTCATTGATTATGTACGTCGTTGTTCTCCACTTGCACTAAACATTGCAGAAGCTTTTTGGAATGTTATGAATTCTTTATGGAAACCATTTTTAACGGCGTATTAATGTTTCATGAGTTTCTTTGGGCATGCCCTTCAGAAAATTTACGTATTTTTCTTTATTTTATTTTATCTATTTCCTTCTATTATACTGATACTTTAGGGGAGGTATTTTCTAGGATGCCAAAAATGTGGCCTGTTTCTGCATTGGCTACTTGGTTTTGCCAGAATGTGCCAAGTGATGTGTGTTAGCTGTGTTGCTGCACTGATCTGAATATCTTGCTGAAGCCTTTTTGTTTCTCTCTGTTGATAGTCACTTGGATTTCCCAAGTATGTCAGCGTAGAGTATTTAAATGATGATCATGCTTTTACTAAGTACTTTAATGACAGAACTAATATTTTAAATTAATTTTGAAGTAGTTTTTAAAAATCTTTGGCATTTTCATATATTCGGGGAAGGTGCAAAATTGTGGAAAAGGTTCTCTTATATTAATAGCAATTTATTATATTTGCCCTCTCCTGCCATGTCTGTACATATGTGTGAAGGAAAAAAATCTATATACTTGATTATAGATATGTGTGTTTTCAGGGGGGACAGAGGCTGGCCAGTTCTCAGTCATTACTCCTGACTGTGTTCAGGGATCATGCCTTTCACATGATGGGATGTTGGGGATTGAACCCAGACCGGTCATGTGCAAGGCAAGCACCCTACCTGCAGTACGACCTCTCCAACCCCATATAGATATTTTTAAGCTATTTCAATACAAGTAATTGCTGACTTGAGTGAAGTTCACGTTCAATGTGATGTTTAACTTGCCTCTGATAACTTATATGTGAAATTTTCACTCGTTTTCTTGCTTACTTGTTTTAGGAATTCATAGGAAATAGACATTTGATGAATTTATTTTTGTGTGTGTTTTAGCCACTTAAAACAAATGCCCCTTTTAGGAGTTCTTCTATATTTGTGTTGCTCAGCCTTGAACTCAGTTCTCTCACCATCTTCTGTGAGCTTATTGGAACCTTCTTCTAACCCTGATTTGGGCAGTTGATAACTTGGATTGGGACTCTGGAATCTACTTTAATAACTAGTTTGATAACTGTTTGGTGAGGTTTTCAATGATTTTTATGCCTGTTCAAATTGAAAGCTGGTGTTAGATTAAGCTAAACAAGTCAACAGTTATGAAATTCTTTGTAAGGCTTGTGTATAAATATATATATAATTAAGAATATTAAGAACTAGCCGGTCTCTCTCACTCCTTAGTCCTTGAATGGTTTCATGAGCGGAATCCTCTGTCCAGAATTAATTTCAGCACCCAGAGCCTGATTCTTGTCATTGTTTCTCTTGTTCCAGGTTTAGACGACTCGTTCAAGTTTTGGGGTACCCCGTCCCGGATGTCCATGCATGACCAAGACCCCAGTTCTCTCTCCACCTCAGAAACAATGGTATCTCTAAAGAATGTCCACTTTGTGTGCTTCATTTTGAATGTCAAAAAAACCCATATCTGAGTTGACAGAGTGGCAAGATCAAAGTGGGCCTGGAATTGGAAGATCATGAGGACAAAAGTTGGCCTGGATTGAAATCACTGCGTTGTCCATAGAGCTATACTGAACATTCTATCAGAGGAAATGGCCATTGCTGTTTGGAATAGAAGTAGAGCTTAGTAGTGTAAGGAATCAGATCTCACATAATTAATTATGATTTTTTACTATGAAATTGGGCATAAGGGCAAGCCAATTTACTTGTTATTTTATAATTATTGTATATATTGTTTTGTTTGTTGGCACATTTGCCGGTGTTCACACACCACTCCTAACATGAGGGATGTTGGCCCCTTGAAAAGCAAGTGCCTTATCTGCTGGACCATCTCTGCAGCATCAGGACAAGACGGTTTAGAGAATGATAACCCAGTCAAAAGATTCCAGTGTGGCACTGAGATTTTCAAACATATTTCTAAATACTTGTATCAGAAACTTTCTTGAGGATCTGAAATGTCTAAATTTTTATATGCCTGCCTACCTGTTTTCTTCGTTTTACTTATTCAGATGTTTTAGCACATGCAAGTTGTTCAAAATAATGACAGATATTAGGCTTTATTTTTATTTCCCAGATAGATGAAGTAACTTAATCTCAACTGGAACATATAACTTTCCATTTTAAATTTTAAAATGTTCTTGGAAGCAGTTACTATATTTTAGGACCTTTTCAGAGGGTATCCTGTTTTCAGGAGAAAATAAAATAGGAGATTAAATAATGATACAAGAATGAATAAGATTCACCTCCTGCAGTTTTTCAAGTGATGGGTACATATTGCTGTCATTGTAAGAGATCTTTCTGGTTTTGGAAGAGTTTCTGTTGATTGCTAGATTGGAATTGTTTGTCCAGAAAAGTAGATGGTTCCACTAGATGTCATGCTTTCCTTTTCAAGCTCAGATGGTATGTATCTTTGTTTCCAGAAGAGAAATGATGATTTTGGTCAATACAAGAGGGTCTTATTAACTGCATGTTTATCCCACAGAAGGGCATGACAGTGATTCTGCTTGTCAGAAGGTCTTTATTCTAACCTTGAAATCAGTGCACTCCTCAGTTCTTTGGTACTAGCAAGTACTTAATAGGTATTTGGCTCTGTTTAACAAATGACTCTAATTACTCTTAACAGTAAGTTGCTGTTATTTTACATATAAAGATAGGTAGGAACAACAAGGAAATCAACATTTTTGTATTTATTTTATAGTAGCATATATATTTTAGAGGTCAAGATATGAGCTTTGCCATGAAAAGCTTTAGAAATATTTATGCTTGTTATTAAAACTCATTTTCTAATGACAGCTCAATATCTGGTGGCACATAGACTTTTAGCAACATAAGCCAATAATGTCATTTATAAAAATAAATTCTTACCTACAGTTCTATCAGCTGGGCTTCTTGCAGCTTCTTATAAGCTGACATTATTTCTCTGAGCTCAGGGGGTGGTTTGCCAGGAGGAATTTGGGCATGGTGACTGCATCTCTCAGGCTAAAGAAGAGAAGGCAGCTTGTTTGTATGTCTCTCTCCCCATATTGCTTTTCTCCGGAGGACACTACCTTTCGCCCACGGTTTTGACTGACATTGAGCCTACTGGCCTTCTTTTTCTTTTTTGTTTTGTTTTTTGTTTTAGGGCCACACCTATCAGTGCTCAGGGCTCACGCCTGGCTCTGGACTCAGAATTTACTCCTGGTAGGCTTGAGGGACCCTGTAAGATGCCGGGGATTGAACCCAGTCAGCCACATGCAAGGCAAATAAATGCCCTCCCTGCTGTGCTGTTGCCTGGCCCCATGGCCTCTGTTGTCTGTTTTGTGCCTTTAGTGCTTGCTAGGAACTGCCTGGGATTGTCTGAGGAAGACGAGCCTAGCTGCTTGGCAGAGGCTGGGATCAAGATGGACGGGCCTTGTCACCATAAGTCATTTCCCCAGTCCAGTGGCTTTTGTCCAGCTCAGAGACCTGGTCCCCTGCGGTGGAGCTGGGCATTTTGGAGGCCCCTTATTCTGTCGCTTTTGTACATCTCCATTATGGACTATGCTAGGTCTTTTTCCCCATGTTAAGAAGAATCCTATCAGGATATTTATGTTTTATTCTCCAAGTACAGTACAGGGGTGAAAAAGGGGAAAGATTCCAGGGCCTACTGGCCTCGCACACAGTTCTGGTGTAGTCCTGAGGCCTCTAGAACCTCTTGGGTGGTCTGGGGAACCCCTAGCAGCTATGCTCCCTCATCCTCATCCCTAGGTTGGACCCATTGACCTGCTTGGCTAGGACCCTCCAGGAGGGCCTCTCAGGCCGACAGGATTCTGAGGTTGTTTTAAGTGTCAGAGATTCAGATAAGAAGGATATGGACATACCTCTGAGTAAAGAATTCGGCTCCAGTGTAGGAATGACTCTGGCCAAACAGCGGTTTTTCTCAGAATGGGTTTATAATAGGAAGGGGAGAAAAAAAGTCAGGAAGCCAAAATCCAGCAGCTTTCAACCAACCAACAACAAACACATCTAACCAACCAGCCCACCAAGGTTGGGTTCGTACTCCCCACACCCCTTCTCACATAGATACCGGAATCTCTTAATGAGTGGTTTCTTTGCTCTTAGAAGGATAGACCCCTTTTTCGGGAGTGATATCTCAGACCTATGTACATTAGTAATGGGAATCAGGTGTCCATTAGCAGTTATCATCAAGTGAGCAGCCAGCACAGAAGCATTCAGATGTTTCTGTCTTGTTAAAAATATATTATAAGGTTTTGTGGAGGACAATAAAATTTTTATATATGCTTTTGTGACCCCTGGCAGTATTATGGCTTGTTCATTATTTATTCTTGGCTCTATGCTCAGAACCACTTTTGGTGAGATTTGGGGGAACCACGTGTACCTGGGATTAAACCCCAGCACATGCCAGCCATATGCAAGGGGAGTGGCCTGCTCTGAGCACTATCTTTTCAGCCCCTAGAACAAGTTAATAAAGCAAACGTTGTAAGTATAGCTAGGTTAGTAGGAATAAGTTGTCCTCATCAATTTGTGAAATATAATATGTTACTATATAAAAATTATATATAAAGAACTTAAAATTTCTCAGTCATGTGCCATCAGTCACACTGTTAGGTAGATACTTTCTAGAACCATAAATTCCATTTGGTTTTGTTTTGGGGTGAGACTGAGCAATGCTCTGGGGGGGTCAGTTCTGGCTCTGCTTACTTCAGGGACCAGGTGGGATGCCAGGATTCAAACTAGGGGTTTGTCTACTAGCCCCGTCTCTCCTGGCCTACTCCTCCAACCTCTATAACCACACATTCTAAACATGTTTGTCGCTTCCTTGAATTGCACTGAAGAAACCGCGGCTGTGATTGGTATTTCATCACGAATTACATGCCAGGGAGAGGACCCTAGGAAATGTCCTTCCTTGTCCTGAGAATCATCCCTGGTCTGTCTGTCAGATGTCAGGGGCTGCTGGAGGCAGCTAGAAGGCAATGGAGAGAAAAGTGAAAGGATTCCACGGTCTGATCTGAAGATTCAGTCCAGAGCTCTCCGTCCATGGGATGTTCTCAGGATCTGTTCTCGTATCGAGGAAGGCATTTAATAGCTGCTCACTTAAAGTAGGTTTGGGTTGCTCGGAGCATACCTAGTTGTGCTTTTGCCTTTAGTTCAGGTTAGGTCTTGGAGCTCCAGCTTCCAGTCACTTAAATCTTGCCATTCTTTAGGCAAGTGAGGCCAGAAGTGTTGCAAAAGGGGTTGGCAGTTTAAGCTGAATGGTGGGTCACTAGACTCCTTTCTCCAGTTTGCTCCAAGTTTTTTCTTTTCCCTGAAACTGTAAGTTAAAATCACCTTGGGTCATGATTTCATTCAGTTAGTCATAGGAGCTCTAGAGAACCCACCTTTTTCAGGCTTAGGGTAAGAGCTACGGAGAACCTGAGTTTGAGTTGAGTGTGCTTTCCAGACATGTATGTGTTGTCTTCATGAACCAGCACGGAGCCCAACCTAGAGATGGAAGTTTTTGCTGTCTCAGAAAAAAAGTAACTTCACACTGAGATTGAGCTGACTTTGCCAGAAAAGGCATTGTGTTTTTTTGTTGTTTTTTTTTGTTGTTGTTGTTTTTTTCCCAGAGCAATCTCCCCAACACATAAGCCTGCTCATTTTTCAATAGCTCAGGAGTCCACGCGGTCTGCTCACTCGCTTGTCATCCGGCAGGAGGTGAAATTGTGTTTGCCGTTACGGAATCTGTTATGGTTAATATTTGCATGCTTGCATTCTGCTGAGCATTTCCAAAGCAGTTCTTTTGTGTTGTGGGTAAAAGGGAAAGAAAGATCTTTCTAAACTTCTACAAAGTTCTACTAGGCTTTCTGTCAAAACCTGGTTTCTTTGCAGAAGTAACAGTGCCACAGAAGAAGTAGAGAATTATAAGTAACTATAAGTATAATATAACATTATACTTATATTAGTATTATAAAACTATAACATAAATCATAACTACATAGAAAATTGGGATTACAAGCAGAGAATGCTAACTATAAGTTACAATTTACAAGTTATAACAATACAAAAATATTTAGTGAATAATATAAAGTAACAATACAAAATAGGTAGAAAATTGTAATTCTAAGTAGAGATTGTCATTGAAGAAAGCTTGCTCACTCCTAAGGTTTCTAGTTCTGCTAAGGCATCCAGTTTGAAGGTATTTTGTTGGGAACCCCTCCTCTTTCCTTGCCTGCCCTCACCATGAGGAAGGAAATAAATGACTCTCTTTGCTCACCCCTAGGTGAGCCCTTCATCAGGGGCTGCTGAGTTCCCGTCGCTCGTCCCCGCAGCGATGCTTCTGCCTGACGACTCCCCTCTCCAGTTTGTGGCTCCAGGTAATCTCTCTGGAGGGCTTTGCTGCTTTGAGAAAGTCAAAGAACCTGCTCAGATCAGATAGATGCAGCTATGTGTCTCTCGATACAGACTGGATGAGACATTGTGTCCCATGGTAGCTCAGAGCAAAGAAACCAGAAACTCACCAAGCACATTACTTGGGCTAAGAACTGGGAACTTGGCTGTCAAAGCAATGGTCTGATGGCCAGAGGGTGTTCTTTGTGCCTGGGCAGAATTCTTTTTTTTTTTTTCTCTGAACTGCAGAACTGATGACTTAGTTCAGTTTATTTATTTTCTCCTTCTGGGAGAGCAGATTGGTTACAGCCATCCAGAGAATCTGGCCGTTGGTATTTTTTTTTCAGAGGAGATGCTTTGATTTCAAAGCCCACAGAATGGCTCAAGTCTTGTTCAGTTATGAATGCTGGGATTTTAATGCATCGATGATAACTTGGCTTGTCGTGTTAGGGATTGTTTCCAGCTCTGTTATGCTATAGACTTTATTATGAAGAAGATAGACTTAGCTTCAAATATGTAAATCTGTTTTCAGGAACTTCATGTTCTTAATCTGCAAGGAAAACTAAATTCCTTTTAAATACAGAAGTATTAGCAGCAGAAATGCCTTATAAAATTTTTAGGAATATTTGCTTATTTAGGTAGTTTGAATGTACCCATCAAAAGTGATGGGTTAGAGAGATAGCAAAGGGATAAAAAAAAAAGGAATATTTGCTTAATATTTTATTTTGAATTTTCTTGTTTTTTAAGAAATAAAGATATTTTATGGCACTATACATTTTTTTTATTTTTTTATTGAGACCAATGTGAATTGCAGATCTTTCACAATTGTATTTAAGGCACATAGTGACAGTCAATTAAGGCCATTTTCACCACCAGTGTTGACCTTCCTCCTCCATAGTTCCCCATCATACATCCCAAACCTTCATCCTTAGTCCCCTGGTCTACCAGTGTAACAGGTCCATTTTGTGTTGAGCTTGTTATAGTTTGGGTCTCTTGATTCTATTGTCATTGACTTTGGCTTGGGTATTTAGGTCTGTCCGTTTTTATTTCCACTCAGTGCTCCTGAGACCACTTGCTTACTGGGTCCCATTTACTATTTTTTGTTTGTTTGTTTGTTTTTCCTTTTCTCAATATGTAGCAAGACTTAGAACTATGAAGCAGAACAAGATGATTTATGTTCTGTGGTTCTGTAAAAAAGGTGGGAGCCCCAATCTAGAAGCTATAAATACCGTATTTGCCGGCATATAAGACGACCCTTCAACCCATGAAAAACTTCCTAAAAGTCGGGAGTCATATTATATGCTGCTATACGGCATGCTGAAACTTGTTCCAGCTTCAGGGACGAGTGATCCGCACCCCTCTTACTTTTTCTTTTTCTTTTTTTTTGGTTTTTGGGCCACACCCAGTGTTGCTCAGGGGTTACTCCTGGCTGTCTGCTCAGAAATAGCTCCTGAAAGGCACGGGGGACCATATGGGACACCAGGATTCGAACCAACCACCTTTGGTCCTGGATCGGCTGCTTGCAAGGCAGACACCGCTGTGCTATCTCTCTGGGCACCCCTCTTACTTTTAAGAAGTAACTTACTTTTAAGACTTTTAGGAAGTTTTTCATGGGTTGAAGGGTCATCTTATACTCCAGCAAATACGATAAAATTAAAAGAAGAAAAAGGGGAGGGGGGCAGATGTGGTAAGTTGTTGTGTTCATTGGTTTTTGTTTGTTTGTTTTTGCATAGGCTCAGTAAACATTGGGAAAATTAGAAAGGAAATTCCTTTGGCCTAAGAAATACTTGCGGCACTATACTTAATAGGAATATATCTTCAAAGTCTCAGTATAGTGAATGTTATATTGGATAATAAAATCAAGTCTAGTATTAAAAACCAGTAAATTTCTCAGAGACAATTGTTAGGACATTCCTATTTAAAATTATTTTATATCAAGATTTGAAAACATTTACATTTTAAAATTACATCTTATAAAATATTACATGTTTTAAAATAGTAATAAAAACCAAGCAACATGAACTTTAAGTTAACATATTTCTTCTCTTTTCTGTCAATCTCTAGTTGTAGATTGAAGTATTAACTAACTTAGTAAGAGTCCTTGATGGTGGTGGATGATGAGGCCTTTCTCGGCCTGCCTGGTGCCTACAGCTTGTTTGGCCTGGTGGGTCTGAGGGATCAGGATAACGGTGAGGAAAAGACTCACAGCCAGTCAGTAGAAGTCAGGAGACATAAAGCTTTATTATTAATAGGCCCTAGTCACCATGTGTGGCTTCAAAGCTAACCTTTAAGTAGCTTCCTTCAGCTGCACTGTGTCTATCCTATCTCTATCATCTCTCTATCCTGCCTCCTTCTCCTGCTGAATCTCTCTCTCACCCCTGAGGCAACCCCTTAAATTACCAGCCAGACCCCTCCCAGCTATGGAAGAGTCTCCCTCTCCAGGGGAGATAGGAGGAAGTTGGGGGAAAGGGTTACAGTAGATAACATGAGTAATTCTTTAAACTTTTCTACTAATACCGCAAAACACAAAATACTAGTCTCATACATACCTTGCTTCAACGTTGTTTAAAATATATCTTTTCTTACTATTTTTGTACTTTATTTTTTGGTGGGGAGAAGTGAGAGTGCACAAGGATAATGCCTGACTCTGATCTTAGCTACTGCTTCTAGCAGGGTTTGGAGTATGGTCATATGTGGTGCTTGAACTCTGGTTGGATGGTATACTGAAGGCCATGTGCAAGGAAAGCACCATACCCCATTACTATGCTTTTGGTCCTTCTTACTATGAAAGTGATAAGCTAGCCCTTGTTGTTGTTTTTTACTTTCCCTCCCAATGATTGTTAATTACTAACAGCTATTTCTGATACCTAACTAAAATAATTCTCAATTATTGAAGTGTCTCTGATAGCATCATTACAAAGAGAATTTGAAATTTTTATTTATCAAATTTGCTGTAAGGTCATGACTTTCTTGATCTCAGTGTGTCTCCTTTTACAAAAAAAAAAAAAAAAAACCCACAATTTTTAACTCCTTATTATTGTTGAACCTGCCACAAATGTCCTTGAACAATGAATGCTGCAGAGAATTAAATATATATTGCAAGTGGACCTTAAGGTTTGAGTGCTGAGAAGTGGGATAGGACTGGAGAGATAATTTAAGGGTTAAGGTACTTGCCTTGTACACATCCAGCCTTGGTTTGATCCCCAACACCACATATAGTTTCCTGAGCATTACCAGGAGCGATCCCTGAGTACAGAGCCAGGAGCCTGTCCTAACAACATGTGGTCCCAAAACCAAAATACCAAAAAAGTAGTGGGGGTCTCCATTATATGAAACTTAACACCAAGATTGGTGAGTGCAGTTAGAGAAATAACCACACCAACAACCATCATGACAATGGTAGTGAGTGAGAGATAGAATGCCTCTCAGTAAGAAAAGGGAGAGAATGGTGCATTGGTAGTGGGAATGTTGCACTGGTAAAAGGGATATTCTTTTTATGACTGAAATCTAACTACAAACTACAAATAAGTTTGTAATCATGGTGCTTAAATAAATATATTAATAAAAAAAGACATTTCATAAAAGTAGTGGGGTTAATTCTAGTTAAGATAGGGTAATTGTGTTAGACCAGGAATGTACCTTAGTACCTTAGTGGTAGAGTCCTAAACTTACATAATTGAGGTCCAGGACTGAATCCCCAGTACTACAAAATAAAGCATTTATTAATTATCTGAATTATTTTTAAATTTAAATACGGAGCTCTTTTATTTTATAAGCTTGGCTTAAAAGTGCTAAGATGTTTAATATTGATTTTGTGAATAAATTTTTTTCATTTTAATTGGTTTAATTGTTTAATATTTCTCAACTGTGGCTATGTTCTAGAAAAGCTATTGCTTAGAGATTTTATTTTCAAATTTTGTAAAAAGTTTTCTTCCTGTTATGTCCACAAGAAAATTAAGAGGTTTTTAAGGTAGTATATACTGGATAGACATACTGTCTCTGTCTGCCCTTTCATTATCTTTTTAATTTCCACCCACTCTGTTCATTTGCTTTTCCTTTTCTTACAAAGGAGAAGAAATTCAAGGTCATGAAATGATTAGAATTTGACCTTGGCAATTTAGAAAGGTTGGTGGTATTGTGGAGGAAGAGAATAAAAGACATTTAAAGTAATGAAAAATTGTTCCACAGACTAGGACAAGCTTGAACCTTCTATTTCACATATAGAAGATACTGGCAAGGAGATTGGAATGGAATTGAAGAGTAAGATCACTCAAAAATTAAAAAAAAATCTTGAGAAAAAAGTAGGAATTGATGGTTATTATACCTTAAAGTGTGCGTGTGTGTGTGTGTGTGTGTGTGTGTGTGTGTGTGTGTGTGTGTGTGTGTTTGCATATGAGCAAGGTGTAAAGTCTAGAAAAGGCTCCTAGAGGATAGAAGATCTTAGCATCAGGCTCATCTGAGTATTGAGCTGTTGATTCTAACAGGCCAAATCCCCCTTTTAGGCAAATTCTATTTAAATCAAGATTGAGATTTCTACCTGCAGCATATAGTTCCTAAGAAGAGAGGTAAAATAAAGTAAAATCTCAGTATTTAGGAGGTTTAGGGAAGTCTTGAGGAGAATTTTTGTTTGTTTTGGTTAGGTTTTTTGGTCACACTCTTGCTGCTCTCTCCTGGCTGTGCTTAGGGCTCACTCCTGGTGGTTTGAGGGGAACCATCTGAGGTACTGGGGATCAAACTCAGGTCAGCAACATGCCAGGCAGATGTTTGCCTGTTGTGTTGTTTCTCCTGCCACAGGAGAAATATATTCTTTTTTGTCGATTTGTTGGTTGTTGTTTTTTTGGGTCATATCCTGAAGATTATTAGGTGTTACTCCTGGGCTTTGCACTTAGCAACACCCTGAAGACTATCAGGCATTACTCTTGGGCTCTGCACTTAGCAGTCACTCCTGGTGGACCATGTGTGATACTGGGGATTGAATCCGGGTACAGCATGCAAGGCAGACACCCTCCATACTGTGCTGTCACTGCAACTCTAATCTTTGTATTCTTATACTTTAATTCTGTATTTATTCAACACATAGTATTTCTTTAAATAACAACAACTAAAGAGTGAGTTTCCATGAACTTGCTTTTTAATGGTCTTTTCTAAAAGGTGTGCAGTTCCATATCTTCAGTTTGAAAAATCCCTAATCTCTAGAAACCGAAGTTTCCCTTAGCCATCCCGTGGAAACAACGAGGCTGCAGGTTCTAAATTGAGGCTCTCTGCAGGCCCCTTGTTGACATGTTTATGAGTATTGTTGGTGGGGCTAAGGGGTGGGGCGGGAGGCTTCGGATGCTGGAAAACCACGAAATCTATTGTAGGGCATTACCCCAGCTCCCATGGGCCTATCAGTCCATGCAAACTCCTGTACCCCATTACTTTTCCTCGTATTTGAAGTCATGTCATCCTCTGGCCCTGGGGTCTTGGCTGGAAGCCAGTGGCACTCAGTTTGTCTTTATGTATGACTGCATGGAGCACAAACTGTGCTCTATCATGCTTGACCCATGGACTTCCACTGAAGGCAGAGGCATGCATCCCATGGCCCATGTTCATGGCTGTTCCCACATGTGCACACACAGACACATTCATGTAGGGGTGACCAGGCCCTCTTGTCTACTCTGAGGAACTCGACAAACAGTCTGTCACTGTCGCCTCATCCTGGTAGGGGAGGCTGACAGTCCGAGTGCCTGCACTGTCTCTCTCCCATTCTAGGTCAGCTTGACGGGACGTCTCCCTGGCTGCCCCATGATTCCTTGCTCTCCGCACCACAGCCCAGACCCCGGGTACTCGTGACTCCGCCGCTGCTGTCAGCTGTGTGCAGCCTCCTGCATAGCCTCATGGCCGTGTCCCCGAGAGACACCGTGGATGCATTACGACAGGCCCGCCTGCTGGAGCTGCTGTGTGGGTAAGAGAGACACAGCCCAAGGTCGGGAGAGCAGTGAGAAACCTGGGGTTGCAGCTCCACCCTGTCTTGGGGTTATGCTCCTGTCTCAGTTGCCTTGTGCTGGAGACCCACTAAACCACAGAGACTGCTGGTCCGAGTCATTGATCATCAAGTGCTTACACTCCAGTTTTTGTTTTAAGATGATTCTAATTGCATATGTCCTCTGCCACACCCAAGCACTCTAGCCCCCTTGGTTACACTAGATGGAATGGTAGAAATGTGGGGTTTCAATTCCCCAGTAGTCAGACCAATGCTTTGCAAACTATCGTGAACATTCATCTCTGCTTAAGTGACCAAAGACTAGTTGTTGGTTGAAAATATTTGATAAGATATCAGGAATTCTTGGGGCTGGAGTGATAATACAGCAGGGAGGGTGTTTTTCCTTTGCATGTGGTCGACCTGGGTCTGATCCCTGCATCATCTAGGGTCCCTTGAATCTTCCAGGATTAATTTCTGAGTGCAGAGCCAAGAGTAATCCCAGAGCACTTCTGGGTGTGGCCCCAAAACCAAACAAACAGACAAAAACATGTCAGGAATTCATGTTTTGTTTCTCCTATCTAATACTACATACCTCACCCAAAACTTCCTGTCTTTTCCCTCAGGGCTGTGTAGGATGGTGCACGGCCTCTGGGTACTGAACTTAGTCTGACTCAAAGAGTGGATGATAGTTTAATTGTTCAATGTTGCTGCAGTTTTTGGAAATTTCTGCCTCTGACAGAGCAGTTGAGTTCCTCAGTTTCCCTGTTGTTCTTTGATTTTTGTGTGTGGGTTTATGGTGAAGGTTTATATTCCCAGTAACTTAAGACCTGATTGGCTCAGTTGTGACTGATTATCCAGATTGTTTCCTTGACCATGTACTGCTATTGGAGTCAGGCAAGGGGGTAGGGGGAGGTGTCCAAGAGTGAGTGAGTCATTCTGCTTGGTTCCCTGAAATTTAGGATTTATAAGGCCAGTGACTTTTTTTTAAATTTTTTGTTTGTTTTTGTTTTGGGGCCTCACCAGGTGGCACTCAGGGGTTATTCCTAGTTATCTGCTCAGAAATAGCTCCTGGCAGGCACAGGGTACCATATGGGACACCAGGATTCGAACCAACCACCTTAGGTCCTGGGTTGGCTGCTTGCAAAGCAAACGCCGCTATGCTATCTCTCCAGCTCCTTAAATTAATCTTTTAACTAAAATCCAACTACAAACATGTTTATAACCATGGTGCTTAAACAGACACTATTATAAGAAAAAATTAAGGGCCGGGCGGTGGCGCTAAAGGTAAGGTGCCTGCCTTGCCTGCGCTAGCCTTGGACGGACCACGGTTCGATCCCCCGGTGTCCCATATGGTCCCCCAAGCCAGGAGCAACTTCTTAGCACATAGCCAGGAGTAACCCCTGAGCGTTACCAGGTGTGGCCCAAAAACCAAAAAAAAAAAAAAAAAAAGAAAAATTAAAAATAAATCTTCAGTCCATTTTCTTTTTTTCTTCTTTTTCTTCTTTTCTCTTCTTTCTCTTCTTTTTCTCCACCTCTTCTTCCTCCTCTTCTACTTCTTCCTCTTTTTCTTTCTCCTCCTCTTCATTTTCTTCTCCTTCCTCTTGTCTTTTTCTTTTTTTCTTCTTCCCCTTTCTACTTCCTCTTCTTTTACTTATTCCTTTTTCCTCTTCTTCCTCCTCCTCTTTTCTTTTTCTTCTTTCTCTTCTTCTTTTTTTTTTTTTTTATTCTTTTTTTTTTGGGGGGGGGGTCATACCGGCTGCACTCAAAGAAAATTCCTGGCTCTTCACTCAGAAATTGCTCCTGACAGACTCAGGGACCATATGGGATGCCCGGATTTGAACCACCGTCCTTCTGCATGCAAGGCAAACACCCTACCTCCATGCTATCTCTCCAGCCCCTCTTTATTCTTCCCCTTCTTCCTCTTCTTCTTACTCCTCTTCTTCTTCTCACACTTTCTCCAACTCTTCTTACTATTCTCTTCCTGGGTCTCTGGAACTCCAATGATTCCTGTTGTTTCTGTTGAGTATATTAAAGACTTCTGTTTTCATCTGTTCACATTTTTTGAGTAGTTTATTCATTGTCTAATCATTTGCTTTAAGGTTCTTTTCTAATCTCTTCTGCTATATGGAGTTGTTCTGCATCTCATCCTTTGGCTCACTGACCCCATTGTCAGCTGCTGTTACTCCCTTGGAAAGGCTTTTCATTGAGGTTTTCATTTCATCTGCTGAGTTTTTCAGATCTGTTATTTGAGTTTGGAGTTTTCTGAGTTCTGTCATTGTGTTCTGTTCAGCTCGATCTATGCTTGCTTTGAGATCGTTGAGCATCCTCCACATTAATGCTCTAAACTCCTTATCTGAGAGACTTTTCAGTTCTTCATACTCTATGCGTGGTGTTGTCATGCATTGTTTCCCCATTACATAGAGGTTTTTACTATGTGCTGTGCTGGGTTAGAAGTTGCTCATGGCCGCAAAACTCCAGCTTATTGGGTGGGGCCCTTACTGGGTTTGGGCCCTGGAGATTGTGTTCAGTGGTATCTTCTTGGCTGTATTGTGCAGAAAAGCAGGCAGGGAGCAAGGCAGCAGTCCTTATAATGGTAGGGATCAGCACCCACCTTATTGGGTGGGGCCCTTACCAGGTTTTAAGGTCAGTGAATCATGAGTGTTGGAACCATCAGCTTCAGTTGAGGTGCGTGTTCAGTAGGAATTTCACAGTGTTGCACTAGCAACTAGCATACGTACCTGTGTGACATTGGGCCCGCTATTGCAAGTTCAAACTTCTTTTTCTTACACATGTTCTTCCTGCAGTAAATCTGGGAATGTGGGAATATAGCCACCATCTTTTTCTTGTTTGCTACCCCTCTCAAGGGGGAATGAGGGTGGTTGTATTTATTTCTGCTTACCTATTAAACCTCTTCCTTGGATACATGTGTCTCTGGGTTTCTTCTCACATTTGTTCTTGAGATTTCTCCCTGTTTTATGAAAATATTATTTTATTTACTTTCTTGTGAGGGCTCTTTCTACTGAATTCAACTCAAGGTTCCCTTCCAACCTCAGGTTCTGATTTCTTGGGCCCACTAAGCTCATAGCCCTTTAACTGAAAGATTTTTTTTTTCTTTTCTCCTCCCCTCCAGGACAGTGGACACGGCCCTCATTGAGTCCTGCGTCCGGGAGCTCAGGGCCTCTCCACAGTCCTGTCCATCACTCGGACACACTCGGGCCCAGGTAAGTGTCACCCGTGGCCCCTCACTTGAAGGGTCTGGAGCTTAAGTTCCACAGCATCAAAGAATGGAGTAGGAAAGTGATGGGAACAAACCTCTTGGGTATATGTGGCATGTGTGTGAAATTACATATGTGTGAAATTGGTAACTCAGCATTTTCATTGGAGGTGAGAGAGAAACATGCTAGAAAGTTCTAGATTCTCTTCCCAGTTCTGTCCTTAAGCAGATTCATGAAGGTTACCTGTTATCTCACCAGAGATTTCAGAAACATTGTCCACCCGCCAACTATGTCTCTGGAGTTTGAAATTCTGTCATTTTGATCCCACTTGAAGTTAAGATACTTTGTGACTAAGCTTTGTGTGTTTTCAAAAATCCAACTAAATGCATTCTTTTCTTTTTTATTCCTTCCCTAATAATTTGCCATCTCCCATCCTTGGCTTTAACGGTAATCTGCATATAAGATATGTCTCTACCCTTTTTTGTGTAGCTGTTGCTCATAGAAGCCTTGTCTGGAAATGGACATTGTCTTAGAGCCCTGAGATTTGAAACAGCAGCTAGAGGTGGGCCAGATGGGGCTCCCTGAGACTGAGACATCTCTGCCTTCCTGGGAAGCCCTGGTGACAAAGTTGGGCTGTGCCACGTGCCAGCCCTGAGCCACCTGTCCCCAAGCAGCCAGGGGCCTCAGAGTATCCTTATTTGTGCCGTTTTCCTCTCCACCCCAGTTGTGTCAATGGAGGCCTTCATAAGGTGCCAGGATCTCCACTGAACAAAGCAGACCATGATGCAGGTGGGAGGATAGGTGCCCTCAGCTGTTGGACCTGAAAGTACATAGAAAGGCACTTTTGAAAGGAATGAAATAAGGGGCTAGCAATGACATCAGGATTGGGGTATCTGCATCAGGGAGTTTGGTGATGGCCTTGTTCAGCACCTGGAGGAACTGAGGCAGTGGCTTCTTTGGCTCAGATGGGCCCTTGGTATTTGGGGTTTGTGTCTGGTCTGTGCAGGAAGACAGCAAGGTAGGCAGCTGGGCTGCACCAGAAACTGTGGCAGACTGGGAAGGTCTAAAATCACCATGAGCCCATCAACAACTGGACTTGACTGAGCTGATGTGTCGTTGTGTCCTTCGAAGGCCCCCACCCCAGAACCACTTATTTTTGTTCGTTTTTTATTTTGGGTTTTGGGCCACACCCAGCAGCATTCAGAGGTTACTCCTGACTCTGCCACCAGAAATCACTCCTGGCAGGCTTGGGATGCCCAGGATCAAACCTGGGTCTGTCCTAGGTCGGCAGCATGCTGCTATGCTATCTCTTAGCACCACTTGTAAGTGCAGGAGTGAGTCGCTGTCAATCCCGCATGGCTGCCAGTTTGTACCAAAAACACATCACCCTCACAACAGCCCCAGCAAGGGCTGATTGTGAGTTTGTTTTGTAAAGGCAACAGCCCAAGTCTCAGACAGACACTTCCCCAGGATTCCTCCGGGTTCCGCTCCAGAACCTTCCCTTTCTCGAAGCCTCAGGCGACTGAACTTTGCCTCTGGGCTGTTTCCCCTCATGGTGCCCCTGCTTTGGATTATTTCAGATGCAACCCTGATTCAGACCCATTCACTGGAGTGGAAGATACAGTGGGGTGATTTTACAGCCCTCTACTTGTGCACTGGAAAATGGGAATCTTTCTCTGTAGATTCGATCATTTGCGCTTGTCTCTTTCTGCCTCTTCTCAAATGCTAATTCCACTGTTTAATGACATGACAATTATAAAGACACCCCCCCCATCTCCCATGGAACTGTTTGCTGTGCTTGCTGTGACAAGAGTCAACCAAACTTCTCTCACCTTTAATGCCTGCTAATAATAGAGATTAAATACAATGGTCTTGAAGGGGCGGTGTTCTTTTTAGGACTGAAACCCAACTACAAACATGTTTGTAATCATGGTGCTTAAATAAAGATATTATTTTTTAAAAAAAAAACTGACCAGAAAAAAAATAAACACAATGGTCAGTGTGCTGTGTGCTCATCTGAGGTTCTTAAGTTACGCGATGCTTTTCCTTCATTTTGTATTAACTTGTAAAATTAATTCTGATGCATGCAATGTGAAGTTTAGAAGAAAGTCTTCTACTTCTCTTAGTTTTACACTGAGATGAACTTTTCATTGTTTTGTGTCTCCCTTGTCTTGCAGGCATCCTTTCTCCTCGAGTTCCTGTCCTCTCTGTCCAGGCTTCTGCAGTCATGTTTACTGGTGGACCCTGACCTTGTGGTGCAGGAAGAGCTCCTGCGACCCCTCAACTCAACCGTTGTGGGTGTCCTTGTCATAGGCACCAAGGACATCGCAGGTGAGCACAATAAGTTCAGGGTAGGAAAACCCATGAGTTATATCAGGGAAGAGGAAACTCTCCCTGCAGCTTCTGTTCTGGGCCGGTTTGTGTCTTCTGGAAGATCTTTATCAAGGATTTTCTAGTTTCGGTGCTTGAAAACAGTCCCAGGAGACCATTCAAGGCAAGTTTTGCTCTAACAAAGGAGCATTCTCTGCATGTCAGTCAAATGAGGGTCAAGTTCTTCTGTGATGTTATGAAGCGGGTGAGTTCATTATCTCAAGGAACTAGGGTGGAAGCCAAATGACCTCATTCATAAGAACAAGTATCTGGGAGCCTGGCAGAGAATATCACAATTTTGATTAAAGTTCTTATTTATTGAAAAAAAAAAAAGGAAATATGAGTATAGTGCTCCTTTTCAATTAAAACCATGTAATGTCTTTATTAGAGCTAAGAGACTGTTAATTGTCCAAGATAGCAATTGATTGTCTGGTAATTGTTTGTGCCCGTCAGTTCATTCTTGCCAAGTCCTTTGAATTTTCGGGATTGTCTTGGTTTGAAGTCTGATAAGTGCCATGTTTTATGATACAAGCAAACAATTCCTCAGTACCTCACCAATACAAAATTTATGCTAGTGCTTGTGGGAATTATAATTTCTTACTTGGAAAATTTATTTAATACAGTGATATCCTAAAAATGACAGCTAGTTAGGTTGGACCATGTAATGCTCTTCACTCTGCAGGGGTCCTTAAACCCCCCAAAGAGTGAAAATATGGTATTAAGGAGACAAATTGAGATTTGACAGTGCTTTGTGACACTCCAAAGCTCACTTCTGCCCTGTAAAAATCTTATTTCTTTGATTTGCTTAACCCATAATTAGGTTAAGGGATGAAAAAAATTAATGATATCTGAGTGTTTAGCATATGGTTTTAGACTGGAATTGTTTGATCTAGCCAAAGTTTGAGTGCATTAAAATTACTTTAAGTAAATATCTATCTTTTCTTCCCGGACCAAGACAAGTTAAGAATGATTTCTATAAAAAGTTGATTTTATTCCCATGTGTACTTGTAGAATTTTCTGACTTTCATGTATAGTTTGATGTATTTCAGCGCATATATGTAGATCATATTCAAAGTTATATTCAGCAACTACAATTATAAAGTTAAATGTTAATGGCTTTTTAATTTTTAACAAGCACCCTAAATATTTTATTTGACCTTCTTAAGCATATAGTGAATAGAATCACGAGCCTTCCATTTTATTTTTTATATGTAAGTACAGAGGCTGCATGACTAGAAGTGTGCATTATGAAATTAAACTTCCATAGGGACAAGGAGGAGGAGGAGAAGAAGGGTGTGTGTCTGAGAAGGTCTTTATAGAGCTGAGGAGGCCATAACCTTTGAGAAGCACCAAGGATTAAGTGAACCCAGACTTCTGGGAGTGACTTTCCCAATATTGGGGATTAAAGAATCCGGATTCTTGGGAGTAACAGTGACCAATGTCACGGGGTGCCGGAGACCCTCCTTTCCCTGTCCTGGTTTTTTGTACAGTGCTGGCACTACTGCTAGCAGCGTGTACATAGTATGCCCTAGTTTTTCTTTGTGGCTCTTGTAAGCATTCACAGAAATGCCCCTTTTCTGCCCCTTGGCCCTTCCCATCTCCCTCTTCTCCCCTGCACAGAGACAGGCAGGAGCACTTGGGCTCCTTTAGAAGCAAACCCGGACATATTTTCTTGGTTCCCCCAGCATTAAGTGAGCAAGTTCTGTGCAGACTTGGGGCCTCATGCCAAGTTGGGCTTGTGGTGGAGAATCGAGAGGAAGTGTGCATGGTTGTGTTTGTCTGTCTGTTTGGGGAACAGTAGGAAAGAAGTGTCTAGAAAATAAAGTAGAGATTATGCTGAAGTGCGTTGATCTTTCTCAGACATTTTACGTGGAATGAAGAATCTAGGAGAGTTGTCTTCAACCTTCCTTTTTCTTTTCTGTGTTGTTTACTCGCATGACTAATGACTTGTAGATGCGGAGCTTGGACCTGCTTTCTACCATGCATGGACTCAGCTCTTGGATCTTCTGGCCACACTCCTGCGGAAGGCGGGTGCCACCTCGCTCCTCACTGTTACCCAGGCCCTGGCCAAGCACTGGGCACCACTGGTTGGTAAGAAGGAGGCTTAGCTATGTGGGGCCTCCCAGTGGACAAGCCAGCAGGTCCTGGTGTGCATGGGAGAGGAACAGTCTTGGACACAGAGCAGTGAGGGCAGCTGAGCGACAGCCAGACACTGGCTTTGAGAGGCCAGTAGACGTTCCCCATAAATTCAGTTTTAGAAAACAGAGATGTTTCCGGGGCTAGAGTACACAGCGGGGAGAGTATTTGTATTGCACACAGCCGACCCAGGTTCGACCCCCACCATCCCATAATGTCCCCTGATCCTACCAGGAATGATTTCTGAATGCAGATTGAGGAGGAACCCCTGAGTGCCACCAGGTGTGACCCAGCAAAACAAAAAGCCACTTACTGGTTTTGTAAAAGCCTGCATTGTTCCAGCTTGTATGGCTCAGAGGTGGACAATGTTGAGCTTTGGAGTGTCTGAGGGTATGAATGTGGGTGTGAGAACCTTGGATCCTACTAAAAAGCAAATCCTTCCAGCATTGTTTCTGTCTGTCTTGAGACCCTGAAATGCCCAAGCACAAAGTAAAGCTCTTCCAAAGATGTTTTACCAGGCAGTGCTGGTGATGGGAACTAGGGTCACGGCTGATCCAGTCTTGTGCAAGGCTGGTGCCCTGCCTCCTTCCAGTCCTGTCTCGGGGTTTGGTTCCTATAATAGTTGCCAACCAAAATTAACCAAATGGGCACTTTCACTTTTTCTCATCCAAATTTTCGGATAGCAAGAAATCTAGCTGTCTTTTTTTTTTTAAACATACAAGTTCATAGCATTTTTTCCATTTGTTTCTGGACCACCTGGTGGTATTCAGTGTTTACTCTTGTCTGTCTGCTCAGCCAAGATCATTCCTGCTGGGCTTGGGAAGTCATTTGTGGTACAAGGGATAGAACCCAGGTCAGCCACATGCAAGGCTAATGGTCTTACCTGCTGTGCTAGTTGTCTCCATTGTTAGCTTTTTTTATTTTTTTTTTTTTTCAAAAGAACCATTTAAAGTGTATTCAAAATGGAGTAATTTTAAGTTTCCAAGTTATTTTCCAGTTTTTACTAAATCAGTGAACATTTTTTTTTTTTTTTTGATTTCCCCTCTGTTTTTACCATTTGGTCAGTCTGAAAACTTAAGATGTATGATCCATTTGCGTCAGTGTGATAGTTTTGAGGTAAGATTTATGAAGAAACAGATGATGTGTAAGAAAGAAAATTATTAGTATTCTGGAAAGGAGAGACCTGCCTTTACCCTGAGGGGTCTAGTGTCCTTTTCAAGAAGAAATGGAGAGATTAATCGGGGAGATTTTTCTCAGGCATCCAGATGAGGTGGTCAGTATTTGAACCTCTGAATTGCTTAAAGATGAAGGAAGGTGCTTTCCAGGCCCCATAGACAGCTGACCGACTACTGGTGAGAAAAGAGTCTGGTGAATGCCCTGGAGGGGGCCAGACAGACCCTTCTTCATCAACATTCTGCCTCTGGCTGTCCACTCATTCAGAGGCTAGAGTTAAATAGACGTGACAAGTGTATGCCCCACAAGCATATGCCCCACAAAGCATCTTCAATATTTCCTCAGGAGCCTGTTGCAGAAAGTTTGCTCACCCCTGAGTCTAATCTCTTCCCCTGCCACTGCTTCCTTAGTGACAAAAAACATATTAAATATCAAATCAGCCAATGAAGTGCAGTTTAATATGATTGTGGTATTTGTCCAAAATCAGTCTGCTGCAGGGGCTGGAGTGAAAGTACAGTGGAAGGGCATTTACCTTGGATGCAGCCAGACTGAGTTTAGTCCCTAGAATCCCATTAGGTCGCCCCTCAGCCCCCAACACCACCCAGGGCAAGTCCTGGGTATAGCTCCAGCTAAAAACAAACAACCCAACAGTCTTCTGCATAAATAGAGTTAGCACGGATAATAATGTTATCCAATAATAAATAGTAAAAAGAATCAGTAATGTTTCCTGCCATGCGGTAACTTTTTGTTTCTGTTTTTGTTTTCTAATCTTTGTGACCCATACATATTATTGATATAGTTACTCAAAAACTGATACATTTACAGCATTCATTTCTAACTTATGAAACTCTACTGCTAAGTGATTTTTCTTATGTTAATAAGAATTTCTATAAACTTAAATCTGGGTAGAAAACCCTTTGGTTATGACTGACACCAATATGGAGCCAAAATAATTAAAAAATGAACTTAAGGGCCAGAGTGATAGCATAGCGGATAGGTTATTTGCTTTGCACACTTCCGATCCAGATTGGATGCCTGGCATCCTATAGGATCTCCCAAGTCTGCTAGGAAGTGATTTCTGAGTGCAGAGCCAGGAGTCACCCCTGAGCACCACTGGGTCTGGCCACACAAACAAACCAAACCGAACCGAACCAAAAAATGGACTAAAAGAAAATTCAAACCAATGATAGTCTAATAAAATAATTAATATCACATGTTCTTTTAATTTAAATTAATCCATGCTCGCCACAGGAAGCTCACTGGCTGATTTCTGTGGTGATTCCTCCGAGTGGCCTGGTCTGTGCTTCTCTGCCAGGATTGTTTGCAGATCAGTCCCTGACTTCTCTTGTTCTTTGCCAGACTGAACCCTGAAACAGTGGTGGCTTCGTTATGCCCACTGCATGCCAAGTACTATTTGGCCTCAAGCTGTTGAAAAACAGAAGCACACTCATACTCGGCAATATGGATAGAGTCATGCTCACTCTGTTTTCATAAAGTAGGGGTGGCATGAATATTTTTAAGCTCTTGAGACTTTGTCAGTTCCAATGGACCTCAGAGAGGTCCTCGTCAATAAACAAAAAAGGTTTGTCTTTTAAGTATTAGTAAATATTGTGAGATGTGATTTTTTTCTTTTTCTTTTTCTTTTTTTTTTTTGGTTTTTGTTTTTTGGGCCATACTCTGTGTTGTTCAGGGGTTACTCCTGATTTTTGCACTCAAAAATCACTCCTGGCAGGCTCTGGGGACCATATGGGATGTTGGAAATCAAAAATTCGTCCTGGGTTGGCCATGTGCAAGGCAAACGCCCTACACTGTACTTTCGCTCTAGCCCCAGATGTGATTATTTTTATGTAAAGAAAAACATGTACCTTCAGACTTAGTTAAGCTATCATGAGCTTTCATTAGCAGTGGCATTGGTTTAATAAAATATCTAATAACCCAATACAATTTTATCAAGAACAATGCAACAAACATAACTACTCAAATCAGTCTGCTTGCCTTTTGAAATCCAGGATGGATTTTCCTCCATTCCGTTTCTGATCATATGATCTCTTCCAGATATGTTCTGCCACTGCATAGGCTTGGCTGCCGACTGGCTCAGTCTGTCCACCGCGTGTCTGCAGTTCCTGACCGTGATCTTCACTCGAGAAGCCCAGCGGCATCTCCAGGGCCAGGACAGAGCTCCCGAGAGCCTCCCTGCCAGCGTCACCATCACTGCCCTTCTCGAGGAGACCCAGGGAAGTGCAAGCCCAGCAGAACAGCTCAGTGGGGCGATTCTGCAGGTATGTGAGGTCTTTGTCTCTTCAAAATTGTGGTTAAGTGAAATGCTGAAAAAGGACCTAATCATTTGAATTAAAAGGCAAACAAACACAGGGCCAGAGTGGTAGCACATCAGGGAGGGTTTTTTTCTTGCATGTGCTGACCTGGTCCATCCCTGGTATCCTGTGTAGTCCCCTGAGCCTGCCAGGAGTGATTGCTGAGTGCAGAGCCCAGAGTAACCCCTGAGCGCCACTGGGTATGGCCCAAAAACCCAAAAGTAAAAAAGGTAAGCAAACGTATGGCCATTAGGGTCATGCCAGTATTCTGGAAGAATCTAAAATTAAGCTAACTATGTCTCCTCCACTTTTGTCTTCATTCCACTATATTGACCAGGAGTTTTTTATCTGTTTTTTTTTAATGGTTATGATAGAAAAATTCAGAACAAATAAATTTAGTCCAGCTGTTTATCAAAACAGTGTGATATATCAGATCCCAGTAACTTAGGAAGGCCAGTATAATCTACGGCCACTTGAAAGGCATGTCTACAGCTCTGGAAATAATTCACCTGAGTGGCATTTTATTGGTCTGAAGAAACTATACAGATACATATTTTTTCTCATGGCTCTGTCTACAGGACAGCTTGGCTGTTGGGTGTGAGGAAATAAAACTGCTCCTTTCCATGCCCGGCTGGCAGGGTTTTTCCCTCCTAAATTAAGGAGAAAGGGCTCGGCTTCTGAGAAACCAGCCTGAAGCCAGTAAGGCAGTAGTGACTGACAGTAGCTCACTTACTTGGCCAAGGAAAATGCACCACGGGGTGTCTGAATATTTTCCTAATTACTCGCTTATTTTCCTCTTCATTTCTTCCCAATTATCAAAGATATAAAAGTATTTTATATGGGAATGGACATGCTTGCAGGTCCCTGACATCCTGTCTCCTAAGTATGTGGTTCTTTTGCTCCAGAAGTGGGTTCTGAAGATTGACACATGTCAAGGGAAAGTAAGGAGAAAAATTACATCCAGGACATGGTTTCCGGGACATGGTGTGTGTGACAGAAAATACCACATTTACTAATGAAGTTAGGACCATGTCAACTCTTCTTTCTTCTGTGCTTTGTTCTTTATAAAAAGATACAGACACTTTAGTGTTATTAGAATACTGGAAAGCATCATTAAAATAAGCAAATTCATTTTTGTTGTTGTTTGTTTGGATGGCGGTTTTTTGGAAGCCACACCTGGTGGCACTCAGGGCTTACTCCAGGCTCTGCACTCAGGAAGCACTCCTGGCAGGCTCAATGATCCATATGGGATGCCGGGGATTGAGCCCAGGTTGATCACATGCAAGGCAAATGCCATCCCTGCTATGCTATCAATCTGGCCCCTTATTTCTAATATAAGAACATATATAGCTAATATAGTTGATACATGTTCTAAATGAAGCAAAATAAGCTACCTTCTTTGATTAATCAGAAGTGCGTTAGAATCTGTACCCTTTACCTTTACATTTATGTGTTCTCTGTAAACCATACCTGCAGAATATTAGCTGTATCTATCGCCTTGGGCAGATCATGGAGCCTCATAGCTTCAGTGCCGTCAATATGCATCTCCAGTCCCCAGAAAACCCAAGCCAGTGTGTGGAGTCACCATGTAACTGTTGATGGTCAATCTAGCGCTTTTCTTTTGTGATCACTCAATGTGATTGTTTGTCTTTTCCATATGAAGTGTTTCTCATTTTGGGAAGAAGGAGGGCAGTGTGGGTCACCCAAGTCGTACTCAGGACTTACTCCTGGCTCTCTGCTCTGGGATCGTTCCTGGTAGGGCTTGGAGCTCCCCTATATGTGGTGCCCGGGATCCCACCTAAGTTGACCATGTGCAAGGCAAGTGCGCTGCCTGCTGTGTGCTTGCGCACTCTCTCCCCTCCGCCTCTCTCTCTGTCTGTCTTTCCTTACCACCCCACCACTCCGTTCTTCTCCTCTGCTCCCTCTCCCCAGCCCTCTGTTTCCATTAGTATGATCCTCAGTGATAATCTCAAGCCCAAAGGACTCATTTGAATGCAACAAACTCTGGCGGGGTTGAACCCGGGGTGTTCCTCTGTGCAGACCTCACAGTGCTGCTCAGGCAAAGATTTGTGCAAGGCACTTTGCTGTGTCCTCTGCAGTGCTATGAAGGCAGATGTTCCAAGGATGGCCTGAGAAGAGTCGCCGCCGGAGCCCTGATGTCTCTGCTGGCCGTGAGCAGGAAGGCGCAGGGACACGTGCTGAGAGGTGAGGCAGAGAGGGCAGTATCTGTGGGAAGGGTGTGTGTGTGTGTGTGTGTGTGTGTGTGTGTGGCAGAGAGGGCAGTATCTGTGGGAAGGTGTGTGTGTGTGTGTGTGTGTGTGTGTGTGTGTGTGTGTGTGTGTGTGTGTGTGTGTGTGTGTGTGTGGCAGAGAGGGCAGTATCTGTGGGAAGGGTGTGTGTGTGTAAGTGAGACCTGTTGACGTTGTGCATCTTCACATCTTCACTTCCTGAGGATTCGTGTGCCATGCATGGAATGTCTCAGGGTAAATAAAAATAATTTTTGTCTTGGGGCCACATGCTGTGGTGCTCAGTGCTTAGGGTCACTCCTGACAGGCTCAGGGGACCTGCCCTGCCAGGATCTAAACCAGGGGTCTCAAACTCAATTTACCTGGGGGCTGCAGGAGGCAAAGTCAGGCTGATCCTTGAGTACAAAGTCAGTAGTAAGTCTTGAACATTGGGGGGTATGACCCAAACAACTAAAACAAAACAAAACAAAAAAAGATCCCTCTAGGGCAGGGCCATAAAATGTTGTATGGAGGGCCGCAAAGGGCCCGTGGGCTGCGAGTTTGAGACCCCTGATCTAAACCTTCCTTAGTCAAAGCATTTTCTTTAGTTTGTAGAGCTGCATCTCCCGCCCAAATGGGTGTTCTTAGATAAAAACAAACACAGGAACCATGTACAACTTTCAAAATAAGTCTCTGTATATAACTTATTTTTGTGAACAGTCACTCCAAAGGATATTTGTATCTAAATATTAGAAAAGATTTGGAAAAGTAACACATTACTTAATTTCATGCTAAATATTTCTGTCCACAAATACATATTTAATGACCAAAAAAAGAAAGTTTTTGTTTTCTTTTGGTTTTGGGGGCCACTCACTCCTGGCTCTGCAATCAGGGCTCACTACTGGTAGTGGCCAGGGGACCATCTGGGGTGTTGGGAACGAACCCAGGTCAGCCGTGTACATGACTAATCATCCCCCACCCCCTGTCCTGCCTTTCTATAATACCTGGACTGGTTAGTAGTAGCAGCCATATTCCTGTGAGAGGGCCATGAGTTTCCGTATGAGTTTCTCATGTGCTTTTTGTTTTGTTTGTTTTTATTTTAAACTTTATTGATTGATTGGTTGGTTGGTTGTTTGGTTTTGGGGCCACACCCGGCAGTGCTCAGGGGTTACTCCTGGCTCTACACTCAGAAATCACCCTTGGCAGGCTGGGGGACCATATGGGATGCCAGGAATCGAACCGGATCCCTCCCAGGCCAGCCGCATGCAAAGCAGAAGCCCTACTGCTGTACTGTTTCCTCGGTCCTTCTCATATGCTCCTTGGAGCTTAGAGCAAAGATCTTAGAAATGAGGCAGAAGAGCAGTGTCAGACTCTTCAGATCAGTAGGATTTACTGCTCAGTGGGCTTACACACATGCTTGATTTTTGGACTACACTCAGACCACATGTGATGCCAGGGATCAAACTTGGGTCAGTTGCATGCAAAGCAAAATGCCTTCTCTACTGTGCTATGGCTCTGGCCTCTCAGACTTAATTTTTTAGCTCTCTGATTAATTATACTCTCACTGAAGTTAGTCAGAAGTGGGAAAGGCTCTTTTTTTCCCCTTTGTTTGATTGTTGTGTTCTTCTCCCCCACTTGCCAATGGAACATCCTGGTTGGTTATGGATCCACTTTTCAGCCGGTCTGGTCGACAGTTGCCTGGAGCAGATGATGAACATCAATGCACAACTCAACCTTGACTCTTTGCGACCCACGAAAGCTGCACTGAGGAAAAGGGTAAAAAGAACCAGAACTCAGGATCGGAACTCGGGATCAGTCCAGGGAGAGGCATGTGGGTCTGGCTCTGTGATGTGTGTGAGGCCCCTGTGCTTGGATGGGCACATTTGATGGCACTGAAAAGCTGGCTTAGGAGCAAGGCCCAAGGGAATAAATGAATGGAGTGTGTGCATTTGTGTGTGTGTGTGTGTGTGTGTGTGTGTGTGTGTGGTGTGTGTGCTTGTGTATATATGTACCTTGTGTGCAGACAGCACAAACATGGCCCAGGCCATTTTTAGCAGCCTACACTGGAGCCAGTTTCTGCTATGCTTAGTTAGAAAGCAAGGAATGCCTTACCCAGCCGAGTCACAGGCAGAGAGACTCTGTGCTTATCCATTTATTTTATTTTATTCCCCCAGACCTCTTTTCTAGTTTCCCCTCTAGGCTGAGCCTTTTTCTGTGGACAAAGTCTGTCTGTCCCTGGTCTACTAGGAAACCAAGCAGCACCTGCTTTTTTCTTGCAGTGCCATCTGGAGTCCCTAAGTTCCTTCGTGTTCCTTCCTCTATAGGTTCTGGGACACCCTTGAGCCAGACCAGGCCACCTTCCAGAACTTTGGGTCTGGCTGTGTCATTTTCCCTCTCCCCCAAGCACTATGATCAGGCTAGTGGGAGCACAATGTGGCCCTCCTGTCAGCTACCCTCTGTCCCAACAGGACGATGACATCGTCAGAGATTTGGGCACAATCATGCAGCTGTTGCGGAACTGCCTGTACCAGAACCAAGAGTGTAAAGTAAGTCCAGCTACTCTGCTGCTCCCCTTTCTCTCTCCTTGCAGTGGTTTGGTAAGCCAGAGGCTCTCCTTATCCTGCAAAACTATTTTCTGTTTCTTCCCCAATAGTCTTTTGTGGTTGGGGAAGGTCACATAAGTGGGTCATTGCTTTCCAGGCTGTTGTTGCAGTGTCTGTACCAGAGGACAAGAGGAGTCAGTGCTCCTACTAGGAGACCCTCCAGCCTATGCACCCCATCCCTGAAGTCCCCTGACTGTGGTCCCTTTGTTTGGGAGGCTGGCTGGGAGCTGAGAGGTCCCATAGAGCCCTTTAAGCACAGAGCTGAGGTGTGTGCTGTTAGATGACACCCAGCTGCTACCCAAAACAAAGGCAATCCCCCAACTTCCTCTCATTTTTACCTATCCCTTTCATATGTAAACATCCACTTGGATCTCACTTGACCTTCTCCCTCCTGGTGAATTTGTACTAGTTTAATTAAAAAAAGGCCAGTCTGTTTTGGAGTACAGAGAGACACCAAAGAGAGGAGCAAACTGACTCCATGAGTCTCTCCTGACTGGCTTGATTTATTAATTCTTCATGGGTACCCTTCTTCAGACCCATCTGCTTGGGTTGGAAATAAGGCATGTGGGGCGATTTTACAGTTTCCCACATTATCTGTCATGAGTACTGGGTTCACTCTGTCACTGTGATATCACACTTTCCAAGAATGTGCTTGCATGCCACAGCTCTGCAGAAATGACTCAGACAGAGTTGAACTCTAGAGGCTTCCAGTTCCAGAAAAAGGGCTTCCTTCCCATTTCTATTCTTGTAGTAGAATTTGAAAAACAGATCAGTCAGGAGCACGGGTATCTCCAAGCTCATGTGCTTGAAATTGTGTTAAATTGCTCTGGGCCCAGGACTAGTGATTTCCAGAACAGTCTGCTGGAATTCACTGATGGAATTTCAAGTATTCATTTTAGAATTGTATTAAGAGGATCAGTGTCGGGGCCAGGAGATGGCAGAGCAGTGTTTGCCTTGCAAGCAGATGATCCAGCAGGACCTAAGGTGGTTGGTTTGAGTCCTGGTGTCCCATATGGTCCCCCATGCCTGCCAGGAGCTATTTCTGAGTAGATAGCCAGGAATAACCCCTGAGCACCGCTGGGTATGGCCCCAAAACCAAAAAAAGAAAAAAAGAAAAGAAAGAAAGAAAAGAAAAGAAAAGAGGATCAGTGTCATCGGAGGGACCAGTGGTCCCTTTCGCTGTGCAGCTTCATGAAATTCATTGCCTAGCACAGCCAGTCACCATGACTCTGGGCTCAGAGAATTCTCTGGAACTTTCTAAGGAAACTTTGCACCCATCATTTCTGGTTGCTAGCCAAGCTACTAGTGGCTAAGACAGCATTTTATTTTTTGGACCATGAGCCATTCAGCAAAGAGGAATCTCTCTGGCAGACACAGCAGCTGTCTTTTGGGTCCATTTAGGAAAGAGTGAAGGAAGAATGTTTAGCCTTTCTGAGTGGGTGTGGAGTTCTCTGGAGCAAATGTTCTTAGTTCTCCGGGAAAGATGTTAGTGCTTCTCAGGGTTGATGTTCTTAGTTATCCATGTGTAAGATGGCATACAGCTATTATCCCAAAACAAAAATATTGACCTATTTTCTTTCTTTTAAACCAATCCCACCTGGATCTTACTCTACCCTCCCCAGGGGTCCTGGTGAATTTTGTACTGAGAATAAAGAAGTCAGTCTTGTTTTGCATGTTGAGACACCATGAGGCAAGAAACTATCGACTCCATGACTCCTGGTTGGCTTGGTTTATTAATCCTTCTTGAATACCTGCATCAGACCCATCCGCCTGGGGTTGGAAGTATGGCGCGTGGGGTGATTTCACAAAGTGGGGAGTTATTTTATATCCAGGGAACATATTTCCATCCTGTGTGACACCTTTACCCTGGTGGTTTCCAGACTCACCTGCCAGTATTTCCTAGTGGCTTTGACTGTTCGAGGTGAAGGGAGGGTGAAAGAACTTTAGGTCTGTCGGTTCGATGGTCCATTTGTCCATCAGTCTTATCAGTTGGTCAGTCTCAGTGCCTGTGACCTGAAAGGACCCAGAGAGAGTCGGCAGGCCACAGGACTAGAGGGAGGAGAAATAGGGTGGCAGGGAGGAAAGTTGGGGTTTTTTGAGTCACTGGCTCTGCATTCATTTCAGGATCATTTCAGGTATAGTTTAAGGGACTGTGGGGTACTAGGGATAGAACCTGGGTATAAGGCAAGTGGTCTTCCCATCATACTCTCTCCAGCCCATGGTGGTTACAACTACTTCTGTGTTTCCTGGGAGAGTGTCCTGAGGCCAGATAGATTCTGGGAAATGCAGCTGCTGGAGAGAGTTCAGAGGTGATCCCAGGTCCAGGGAGGGGCATTGTGGGAATTGAACAAAGATGCCACCAGCCAGGGACCTGGCAGCTTCTGAGTGAGCAGCCTGTCTCTCTACATGCCTGTTTCTGCCTGTACATATGTGTTTCTATAGACACTTATTTTTGTGTACACAAGTTTCTATGCATGTTTGTCTATACATGTTTGTTTCTATATACCATATATACTCGAGTATAAGCCGACCTCCTTACTTTTACCCTAAAAACTGGGAAAACTTTGTGACTCAAATATAAGCCTAGGTGAAAAATGCAGCAGTCACTGGTAAATTTCAAAAATAAAAATATATACCCAAAACAATTACAATAATTGAGGAATCGGCTTATACTTGAGTATATATGGTATGTGTATCTCTATACAGGTACACTTCTGTCTCTACACGTGTGTTTTTATCTACGTGTTTTTCTGTCTACATACATATTTCTGCCTGTCTGTGCCTATGTCTATACATACACATACATGTCTGCTCAGGGAGCATGACCTGATTTTGACTGTATAGACACATGCATGACACAGTGAGAGGAGTCCTCTTTTCTGCCTGCACAGACATATACCTGCACACAGAGGCACACTGAAGGAGAGGGACCTGCCTGTGTTTGATCCATCTACACATGCACTCACTCAAACACCGGAGGAGGAGATGGGCCTCCTGGGAAGTCCCTTTTGCCCAGAGTGCTGACTTTCCTGTAAATCCCTTCTGAACAGGGCTCAAAGAGGTTTACAGAGTGTCAGGAGACCTGATATGTGCTCCTGAACTTGGGGCAGGGCTGCCTGTGATGCCCTCACCCCAGTGCTGGGGGAGCACAGTCAGGATTGGGCAGTGCTGGACCCAAGTGCCTAATCTCTCCTCAGAGTTCCTTCGAAGAGCTCAATTGGGGTCATCCTGTCAGGTGGGGTGTGTGGCCAGGTTTTCCCTTCCTGTGCTTCACTTCCTCTGCCTCATTTCCCTCATTTCCCTTTACCTCAGGAAGCCGCACTCCGTGCCCACCTTGTCCCAGTACTACATGCACTCTGGCCCTGGCTCCTGATGGATGATTCGCTGATGCAGACGGCCCTGCAGCTCCTCTGTGTCTACACCGCCAGCTTCCCTAATGGTAACCGAGCCCTGTGCCGCCTGATAACCTTCTAGAATACTGACATCTGTATGGCTCTGGGAAAGGGGGAGGTGAAGGCGCCTGTGGAGGGTCTGTGGATCTGGCAGCTTTTGCAAAGACCTTAGAAGCACCAGCAGGTACTTCCATGTGTGTTGGGCCAGGGCGTGTCAGGAGAGTCTATATGGGAAACTGGCTTTGGCCCAGGTCGGTGGGAAGTGACAGGAAACAATGGGAAATGATAATAGAATAAACATGGCCACTGCTCCCCCATCTCCTCCTGTGTGTGCTCTGCATGTTTGATATTGAGCACCCAGAGAGAGCAAAGCTGAGGAGTGAGCAATTATTTGCAGAGCTAGTATGGGAAAGCCCAAGGGGAGCTGGGCGAAGAGCAGTGGGTGCCACTCCCTTAGGGCCACTGGCTTGAAACAGGGCTGGTCAGCAATGGTGGGGGAAGGTTCAGAATGTTCTCAAACTAAGCCCTTGTTTTCCCAGACTGGACAGCAGACCCAGAGGGTGGGGAGGAGATGGATGGAGCTTAAGGCACTCCCATATGTTCAGCACAGATAGTCCTGCCCTCGCTGCTCTCACTGTGATCTGATCTAGCTTGGGGCTCTGTGTTTCTGGAATCTGCTCCATGATTTCTGGCCAGTAAGAGTGGCCCAGCACAGTCAGACCTCTGTCCCTCCCTTTCCTCTCCTCTCCTCCCCTTCCCTCCCCTCCCCTCTCCCATTCCTGTTCCTCTCCCCTCCCCTCCTCACCCAGCATCATGCAGCTCTCACTGCCCACCTCTGGGTTAGCGGTTAGCCACAGAAAGTACAGAAGAATTGGCTGCTGAACCATGAACAGAGCACAGAGATGCTTGAATCCAGCTCTCCAAGGGCCATGGCTATTCCCGTTTCCCTGTGAGCACCTATTGGCATTGGCATTAGGTCACTGCAGTGAGGGAATCATTTTGTCTCCTTGCTGGCTTTAACTCTGAGCAAACCTGTGTTGCTTGCCCAGTTTGCTGGAATGTTCCTATATGGCTTCTGGAGGCGGCACAGCCCATGCGAGCTGGTCCAGATCCTCTATACAGAATGTACCAGATGTTACTCTGAGTTGGTGGAAGCTGCTGCAGCCTTTGTGACCTCTGACACCCCTCCAGTGTACTTGCATGACCTCTGACATCCCTCCCAGTGTCCAGCCTAGGGGCTCCCCAACTTTAAGACCCCCATGGCCTCTTTCCAGGAAGAAAAAACACTTCCTGTCCCCACCCTACTGGAAATGTACTTTCAAAGCCAAGCACATGCTGGCTCTTAGGGCCCTCGTTTCTCCTGCCAGTCCAGCACCCTCTGGAATACACAGCTGCCAGCCTTGTCCTGTCCCCAACCACCATCCCAAAATTCCTGGTACCATAGTTCTGTATAATGAAGACTCAGCTGTCCCAGTTCTACAGTTTCACTCACCACACAGCCTTTCATGCTGATTTTATGCCTTAAATAAGCCCAGAGTTTTTTGATGCTCTGTTGAGATCGCAAGGCCCTTAACAAGCACAGTGATCACATTCGGTCGAACATAGACTCAGCATCAGCCTTTGGTACCAATGTGTAGCATGCAGGCTAATGGCCAAGGCATTTGTGGGACCATCTGCACACCATCTCGGGTTGGGGTTATCTGAGGGAATGGGATTGGTGGTGGTGGTGACCATAAGGCAGTATCATCATATGTCCACTGTTTCTACAGGCTGCAGCTCCCTGTGCTGGTCTGCGTCTGGGCCGGCAGCCTGTAGAGGGTCGCCTGGAAGCTCTCTGATGCAACGTCTCCTGAAGCTGGCTTCTCAGATGCCCTTGGAGAACACCATGGTGCAGCAGATGGTCTTTGCGTTTCTTTCCAACCTGGCCTTGTCCCACGACTGTAAAGGAGTAATTCAGAAAGTAAGTAAATTACCCCTGCACCCTCCAGACAGGGATAGATGCCCAGGAAAATCTTCCTTCCAATCAGGGCCCCACAGGAAACCTCCACAGTTCATTTTCTGGGATTAATCCATTACGACTTCAGGACCTTTCCTGTGAAGGGCTGTTGGTGGTCAGGAGGCTGGTGTCACTCTCGGATGACTGACGCGATGGGATGGGGACTGGAGTAAGATCCTACCATCTTCTCTTCTTGTCTGGCACCTCAGCGTTGATCTCTTTAAAAAAAAAAAAAGGTTTCTTAGAGAGACAGCTGTCTTACATTCAGGCAAGATCTTTTAGCGGCATGGTTTTGGTCTTTAAAAAAATTGGGTCACAACAATTCCACCATGTTTTAGTCGTTCTGACAGTTGATGAACTCACAGGCCCTGTGAACTCCAGGTCAGACCTGACTCCTTCCCCTTGGACATATGAAGTGTCCCCAGAACTGCTTTCACTGAGTGCACTTTAAAAGAGACAGAGCCAAATAATTGCGTTCCAGGGCCCATGTTCTGGTCCATCTGGAGTGGGGTGTTTCTGCCCTGCCCAGAGGCCCAGTTGGAAAGATCCCTTCACAGGGTAGCAGGAGTGGTTTCCCCGTTGCTTCCTGCTGTTTCAGAGTTTGAGAGCCAGAGACTTTTTTCTCCTGGACGCAACAGGGAAAGTTCCAGCCTTTAGAAGGACCCAGTTTCCCTGCTCCTCTGGTGTAGTGGAAGCCTCATTCCCCGGTCCCAAAGGGATTGGGGAATTCAGGTCTGGAAGCGATGCCCAACACATGAAATTATCCACACAGGTTAGGGAGCTAAAACAGGTTGAGAAACTTCCACCACAAGCTTCTACAAGCAGGGAAAAGGGTACTGGCAGGTAGGCAGGCTAGCTGTGGGACCAAAACCAGAAGTCTTTCTGCCCTGAGGTCTTTATTGGGAAGAGTAGGACCACCCCCCTGGTAGAGAACAGGTAGAGGTAGGGGCCAATCCAGAGGTGCTTCCCTCCCCAGTGGGACAAGCACATGTGGAGAAGAGTTGTCCTGAGTAATGTAAGAACTGGATATTCCAATACTCTGGCATCTCCAGGCAAACTCTAGTCTTCTGGGTGATAGTGAGTCACTGCCTGTGGCTGGTCGGAGCTAAGCTTGCTGCGGGCCTGTTAGTGTGGGGCACTTGGATACCCCTGGGTGTCGCTGTGTGTCTTGAAATCGTTCGAGGATTGGGGGATTTGGAGACCAACGCATTCTCACCTATTTGGGGCCAGGAGCCTGCAGTTCCCTCAGGAACTCTCGGGCCTCACCACAGGGCCTTCAAGAGGAAGGTGTCCCCCAGAGCAGGACAAGAAACCTCTTTTCTCTCCATTTCGGACTCTGGCTTCTCCTGTTATCAGCTCAGGCTCAAAATCTCTGCCATGAGGACTGTGCTTTGGCCCTCCGGATGACAAGCCTCATTTTAAGGGCACTTCAAATGCAGGCACCCCATGTGCCATGGGTGAGCACAGTGGTCAGAGCTAGTATTTCGTGAGTGATGGAGCATGAGGCTGGCAGATGGTTCCAGTTGCAAGGGTTCTAGAGCAGCCTTCCCTTTCTGCACCTTAGTGTACAGGTCCTGCCTGCAAAAAGAACAACCATTCCTACCTCTGGCAGCCCTAAGACACGTTCAAGACAGAACCTGGCTGGGAAGAATCTGGTGGCATCAATTCAGTCAGGGAGAAGGGGCAAATGCAATGATGCACTGGGCACAGCCGGCCCTGTGGGGACTCCCCAAATGTGCTCCCAAATTTCTTTATTTGTTTGTTTATGGTTTGGGGGCCATACCCAGCGGTGCTCAGGGTTTACTCCTTGCTCTGAGGAATCACTCCTGGCAGGCTCAGAGGGGGACCCTACGGAATGCTGAGGATAGAACCTAAATTGGCCTTCCCCATTCTGAGATTACTTTGGCCTCACCACAGTGGGTCTTTTTTTATTTAATATATTTTTTTAACTTAAACACCATGGTTACAAGATTATTCATAATACATTTTATTTTCACAGATAAAGTTATTCATTGGTTGAGTTAGGGCATAGTGTCTTAACAACCTTCACCTGTGTGCATTTCCTGCCACCAGTGTCAACATTATCCCTCTTCCTTGCATGTAGATCATTCTAGACAGTGTTTTTCACAGAGTCAAGGGTTTGGGGGACACTTGTGGCAAGGATTTAGCTTGGAGGTAAAGCTACCATTACCAGTTAAAGTAATAGTTTTTGCCAACGTTTGCCGAATTGTAACATGCCGAAAGGAATCTCCACCTGGCACCTGATCACGATGTTTTGGGCTCCTCTCAAACCCATGTCCCCAGTCTTTGAGAGGACCCACATGCTGCTATCTGGTGTCCCAGACTGCTTCCAGGTTTTCTTTGCTCTTCTTCCCTCCAGAAGAGATTTTATTTATTTTGTTTTTGCTTTTGGACCATACCCAGCGGTACTCAGGGTTTACTCCTGGCTCTATGCTCAGAAATTACTCTCGGCAAGCTCTGGGGACCACATGAGATACCGGGGATTGAACCCAGGTTCATCAAGGCCTTACCCTGTGCTATCACTCCAGGATATCCCATCCCTCAGAAGAGGTTTTCATGAGGAGCAGAATGGTCCAAAGCAAGCAGAGTGATGGAACTCTAGAGGCCTGAAGGGGTCCCCAAGCTCGACTCTCAGTCCTCCATAATTGTGCTGGCTGGTTCCATGTGCCCCGTCATTAAGAACAATTTAGGACAATGATCTCTCTCTCTCCCTGTTTTTCATCCTCCTCTCCCTTCCCGCCCTCCCTCTTCTCCCCCTGCAGAGCAACTTCTTACAAAACTTCCTGTCGCTGACCTTGCCACGAGGTGGGACCCGCCCCCTTAGTGAGCTCACCATGCTCTGGCTCAAGCTGCTACTCAACATCTCACTGGCTGAGGATGGGCAACAGATGCTGCTGAGGCTCGATGGCTGTCTCGATGTCCTCACGGAGCTGAGCAGGTTCCAGCACAAGAGCAGCCCTGATCTGCCTCTCCTCATCTTCCACAACATGTGCTTCAGCCCTGCCAGCAGGCCCAGAATCTTGGCCAACGGTGTGTATGTGTGTGTGTTTGTGTGTGTGTGTGTGCCTGATGTGGCCCACACCTAAGGCCAGGGGCTCCTGGGTTTCAAGCAGAAGGTGGTTCTGGAAGCCACTGTGTCTGCAGTCCTGCATGAGTTGGGGGACTCTGAGAGCAAAGCTCGTCTTTCTCCTCCACAGGCTGCCCTCAAGGATCTGCCCCATAGCCTTGGGTTCAGTGTGTTGGGGTCTAGGTTGATGGGGAAAGGGGACACATGCTGTTCCGGGCTCTTCATTTGACGAGTGTTTCTTGAGCCCTGAGATCTCGGCCGCTGGCTGCAGAGTCCCAGCCAGAAGCAACCCTGCTTCCATATTTGCAGCAGGATCAGGTGCAGCCTATTTCTCCGAACTTCCTTTTCCTCAGGGGCCATGGTGGGCTGGATGTAATTGCTACACTCTAGTGCCAGGGTACCCCCTCGCTATGTGCCATTCTATTTTTTTTGTTGTTGTTACTTGTTTTGGCACCATACCAGGCAGCATTCAGGAGTTACTCCTGTATTTGTGCTCAGAAATCTCTCCTGGCAGGTTTGGGGGACCATATGGGATGCTGGGGATTGAACCCGGGTTGGCTATGTGCAAGGCAAATACCCCTCCTGCTGTGCTATCACTTCAGCCCCTATGTGCTATTCTAGAACACACACACACACACACACACACCCCTGTTGGTCACACACACACACACACACACACACACACCTAAATATGGATTTGCTAGCGGCTGGCTTTGCCCAGGGCCCACCTTATAGTGCTGCCATGGGCACTGGGACAGTCCTTTGGGGTGTTCAGTCCTATCTCCAAACACTTAGCCAGGAAGGCAGATCAGGTGTGTTGCTTTATCCCATGTCAGAGAAGCCTCACTGGTTCCGAGGGCAAAAGGTGCTTCTTGCACACACAAGTGAGTGTGGTTGACCCATTCCTTCATCTTGCCTCTGCTTGACAGTTGTCACTGCCAACTAAAGGTGCCTTGACACAAAGCAGTGTAGTTCCCCCTCCCCACCGGTCTCCCAACCTGAAGCCCTCATGGCCTCTTCTAGGAATAGTGGCTCCAGACCATTTATTCCCAACAGTGGGAAGGGGCGGCTGCCTGACTGGCCCACACTAGAAAAAATAACTCTTCTTTCTCAATGCTTTTGGTTGCTAGAAAAAGTCGTGCAGCTGCTGGCCGCTTGCTTGGAGAGCGAGCACCGACATGTACAGAGGGTCGGCGCCTCGGCGCTCTGGGCTCTGCTCCACAATTACCAGAAGGTTGGTTTCCTCCGCTCAGCTTCCTGGGAGACTTCGGGGAAAGTACCTGGGGCCTGCAGGCAGCTGAGGTGGGGGTGGAGAAAAAAGGATGATGGCGGGGCCAGAGCGATACCACAGAGTAGGGCATTTGCTTTGCATATGGCGGACCCAGGACAGACCAGGTTTGATCCCTGGCATCCCGTATGGTCCTCCGAGCCTGCTAGAAGTGATTTCTGAGCGCAGAGCCAGGAGGAACCCATCAGTGCTGCTGGGTGTGGTCCAAAAAACATAAATAAAACAAAACCTGAGCACCACCAGATGTGACCCCAAAATCAAAAATAAATAAATGCATTCATGTATTTATTTATTTATTTATTAAAAAAAAAGGCAGGATGAAGGAGAGACCCCACTGGATCTCTCGAATTTACACAGCAAGTCCTTGTCCCCACCCATTGCTGTGACTTCTTGTTGTCTCGACCTCCTAAAGTTCTGAGTTGTGGATGGAGTACCAAGGAACTAACTAGAAACAAAGTCCACCCATTTAATTCTGAACTCCTTAGATCAGAGAACACTAGATTCCATGGAAATGAGGATTGTTTTTCTTTACTGGCTCTGCGCTCAAGAATCACTCCTTGGAAGTCTTGGGGGACTGTATGGGATGCTGGGGATCAAACCTGAGTCAGTATGTGCAAGACAAGCACCCTATGCACTATGCTATCACTATGGCCCCCTTACCTCCACTCTTTGAGCTCATAATTTTGGTTTTTCATTTCAAACACTCAGGTTTTTGTACCCAACCACTCACTGGACAGGTGGGCTGAGAATGACCCAGGGGGGACCCAGGAGCTCTGAGCACCATTATGCTGATTGGTCTATGATCATTGTATTTCTTTAGATTCAGAATATTGTTTTTCCTTTCTAAATTGAACCACACCTGGCTGGGCTCAGGAGCTTTTCTTCCTGCCTCTGGGCTCAGGAATGATTCCTGGCTGTGCTGCTCTGGGCCCATTGCTGCAGATTGGAACCAGGGATACTGAGGTTCAAGGCAAGCACTTAAACCCTCGGACTATCTCTCCAGCCCAACAATTTTGTGCCCTCTGATCCTGTTATGTGTGCCCATGGTGAAGGGGCTTCCTCACGCCCAGCACCCTGCAAGGCCTGGCCCTGTTCTTGGTCCTCCTGTGTCACCTTTGACCTTGGAGATGGGCTCCCAGTGACTGTACAGGAGTCAGCAGTAGTAGGTGGCTTTGTCTGGGCTCTCTTGAGCACAGTGCTTGGCACTTGGAGTCACTTAGCAAACATTTGTTAATCAGCAAATCCGTCACACTGGATTTTCTGTTTGGAAAGCTGAGGTTAGAGGGACTGTGGAACCCTGAAAATAAGACAGGGTAGTTTAAACAGCACTTTGCATAAAAGGAGAGGAGATAAAGGCCTGAGAGGAAAGAAGGGAGGATGCACATCGGTCAGCAGGGATATCCTTCACCTAAGGGAAAGGAGGCAAGTAATAGGTGGGTCTCTGTTCTTTCCAGGCCAAATCAGCTTTGAAGAATCCATCAATCAAACGAAGAGTGGACGAGGCTTATTCCTCAGCAAAGAAAAGTACGTTCATTTGGGTTTTTTTGTTTGTCTTTTTTGTTTTTTTGGTTTTTGGGTCACACCTGGCAGCACTCACTCCTAGCTCCAAGCCCAGAAATGGCTCCTGGTGGGCTCGGGGGACCATATGGGATGCCGGGATTCGAATCAATGACCTTCTGCATGCAAGGCAAACACCTTACCTCTGTGCTATCTCTCCGGCCCCAAGTACGTTTATTTGTAAGAGACTGTGATTCAGCATGTAAGTCAGTCAGTGACTCTGGAGATGAATAATACAATGTTTCCTTAGTCCCCCACAATGTCAAGACTTCTGGAGGCAAGGTTTGAAGAACTTCTTCGCTGGAGCTTCAGAAATATCCCCCATTCTTGTTCTGTTCTTTCTCTGGGGGACATTTTTTTTTTTAACAGGATACAGTGTTTTGAAAGAGGAAGGTTTGAGATACCGTAGTTTTTAAAATCATACTAAGGACCCTCAACTGCTGGGACCCTAAACAAACAGACATGGCCAGGATATTCCCAGAAAAGCCCCATGGCCCAGGCTGGGCAGGCAGTGATGGTGGGCAGGTGTCTGCCCTCAACCCTTGGGCACCACTGACTGAGTGTTCCTTGGACCCTGGTCCCATCTGTGCCAGCCTGTGCTCTGACCACTGGCAGCTCATTTGTATTCTTAGGTATGAGTCTGGGGGAGTTAGATTTTTTCCCCTTTGTGGGGGTTTCTTTCTGTTTGTAACCATGAGTGACTCAGGGCAGGGAGGGTCCGAGTGTAAGAGCAAAGAGGCTGGGACCTGAATCAGAGCTCAGTGTGACTCACTTCTGAGCTGTGTCCTGCTTTTGCTTATTCTCAGACTTAGCCATCAAAAAGCAAACATGAATTCTTTAAACATATTTGTTTTTAAGCAGTGTAAAATATTCCAGTGCAAGTATGATAAGAACATAGAGGGGCCACAGTGATGATAGCACAGCAGGGAGGGTGTTTGCCTTGCACACAGCCAACCTGGGTTTCATCCCCGGCTTGCATAGGGTACCCCAAGCCTGCCAGGAATAATTACTGAGCACAGAGGCAACATCAGGTGTGGATCCCCCCCCCCAAAAAAAAAGAGAGAGAGAAAGAAAAGAAAATGAAAGAACATAAGTAGAATTTCTGATTCTCTCTAGACTCTGTTCATGTTTGTTTGTGCTTATGGTTAACAATATATGTAACACTTAACAGAATATTCTGTCTTCTCTCTCCCTCTCCTTTTCTCGCCCCCTCCCAGCACTTTCCCAGGCTGAAGAAACCCCTCTTGACGCCTATTACTTGAAATGTCTTGGCAGCGTCGCTCAGCTCCTAAATTCTTCCTGACCCATTGGATGGGCAGGCCAAGGGAGCTGCCCCAGACAGGCCCTTCCCCACACACACAGGGCGCTGCACCCACCTCCTTGAGCCTAAGGGGTGTCCTCACCGCCCAGCTGCTGTGTCCTCAGCTTCCCCAAGAAGAGCCACAGAAGCTGCTGACAGACACATGCCGAGTTTCAGGGACAGAAACTTTCTATGCAACTTAATTTTGTAAAAATTCTATTTAACAGTTATTTAATAAAATACGCGATTTCGGAAAGCTGAAAGCTGACGGCTAATTGCCGTTTGCAGTCTTATGAATATGTATCCTCAGAGCTGAGAAAAAGACCTTCTGTTGTGATTCCCTTTCTCAAAAATTTGTAAGGGAAATTTGGCTCTTGTCAAAACAAATCCAAACCTTTGTATTGTCCAAAAGCACAGACTGGGTTGAAGAAAAACTTGGAGGTAGGTGTGAGTAATTTGTATTGACCTGTCCCACTTCCCTTAAGAGATTCTAGTGCAAATTTGTTCACAGTGTTTATCTTTCACCCTTCAACCTTCTGAAATGCTGTGTCATAAAGAAGGATGAAACAGTCTATCTGGTCAGGAAGGTCAGGCTCCATCTGAAGAACAATACTAAGATCTTGCAGGAGCATGTTTGAGCATGTTCTTCTACGTCAGAAGCTCCCTCTGCTTTGAACTTGGCGAAAATCACGTACTACTAGTCAGACTGAACCATATTCCCAACACCATTGAAAGAAAAACTCCAAACTTAAATGTTTGGGCGGGCAAACCTATAAATGTATGTGGAGATATAGCCTCCCAGCTGTGCCATCATTTAGGAAAAATCTTTGCTTACCTACTCATTGTTAACAAGAAAAATATTGCTGTGTATTATGGGATCAGAGTATTGTTTGACGATCACTAAAATAATCAAGAGAGATTATTTTAGGTGAAAATCAGAGAATTTGAACACTATGTGGCAGATCCATTTACATCTGATAGTGATCAATTCCAGAGCTGAGAAATCAAAGCTTGTTTCAGAACAAGATGAGCAGGCCATGTTGAAGCAATGAGCATGAATATTTTGGAATATTCTAGAACAATCTGAGCAGGAATCTTTCTCCTAGTTTCTTGTGGCCTGTTCCATTTCTCCTTGTTCTCTTGTCAGGAGAGCCCTGGCTAGTCACTAATGACAGTCCTTTTTGGTGACTTCATTTTAGTTGCACAGTTTCCTGGGTGCTGGATGTGGGTTGTCCTTACCTATATTCCCCTTTGGTACCACTTCAGAGCATAGCAAAGCATGGCTGCATCATTTGTGGGGAGGGGGCATGGGATTACAGTTGAGCTCCGAACCCAGAATGACCTCAAGTATCAGTGTTTGTTGGGAAGCTCCATCTTAAGCTCTTCTCTTTTTCTTCCTTTGCAGTTAATGTCCAACTTGGCATGATCTTAAAGCTAATTGCTTCCCCCCTAAACACATGTAGAAAAGTGGAATTACCTGCCAACTAGCTGGTTGGCTCAGTCATTGGAACTACTTAGGAAAAGAAAGTACTGGAACCAAGAGGCCATGGGCCACTGGTCCAGCTGGTGTTGGGTTACGGCTGCTTTGGATCCATCCTGAGGAGGAAGGAAGTTAGCAGAAGGCCCCAAGGTCCTGCCCACGCTCATTGCTGTGTACAGGATGCCAGGGATGCGAATTCTTGCGAGCACAGAACTAAGGGGATCCCCTGCTCACCTGGTTTTGAGAGCCCCTGATTGGACCTCCCCCTCAACCTTACAGGAAAGACTGGGAACATTCAAATGATGGTGAAGCATATAGCAACATACCTATGAGACTGAATCCGGAGCTTTCTCGAGAATTTTTGTTGTGGTGACATCCAGAAAAGGAGCCTCGGTGCCCCAGGCAGAATTGGGCCATGTGTCCAGGTGTGTCCCTGAGCTCAGCCTGGCACAGCAAGTGTGATAAGGGAGGCAGCCTGGACGGGAAATGGAAAACCAGGACACTCCAGGCTGGCCGGAGTCTCTCTGGTCCTAACAGGGCTTTCTGAGTTGCTTCCAGTGTAAAGATGTGACCGCTCATCTCTCCCTGTAGAATTGTCTTTCCCCCATTCCCGAGATCTGCTTTTCACCTCACAAGTGTTTCTCAAAATTGGCAACCTGGGAGAGGAGCTATGGCACCCTTGTTTTACCATAACCTTTCAGCAAGGGCACACAATTGGGCCCGAGGCTCTTGTACTTTCTGGTATGAGGTGTCCTGCTATTTTGGGGGTTCTTGTTTCTGAATTCTCCCCCATGTTCATCGATTTCCCCTTAGGGAAGGAACTGTGTGGTCTGTACCAGTCAGCTCACTGGGGCCTTAGCAACCTTGGGCCTATTCTGCCTACTCCCTGTAGCAGGCCAGGACTGCTCTTTCTTCATTTGCCTATGGAAATGCAACATGCAGGTGATGGAAGCCTGAGAAGCTGACAGAGTCTGAGCTCAGAGACTGGGTCTGGTCCTTGTCTTCCTCCTACCCAGTCTCATTCCACGGCTATACAGAGGGCCCCAGGGATGGTGATAAAATGTCCCCAAGAGTCCTGAATTAGTTGGGGCTGCTTTGGAATGAGTCTTGGCAACTCAAAGTGATCCTGCTTAGAATGCTCAAGGAAAATGTCAGCAGGGGCTGAGTGGGTATTGGGGTTCGAAGACTCAGCAGCTGTTAGAGGTAGCATCAAGACCCCAGACTCTGGGCCTAGCAGTGAGCAATGAGCTTAACATGTTTGTTGGGACCAGTCGGTCCCCACAGTGTTCTCTGGGTTTCCTCTGCTTCTGTATCTGAGAAGCTGCCTACTCATCCCAACTGCTCATCTGAGAAAATGGTTTCCCAATACTTGGAGTGAACATGTTCAGTTCTGTGTGAAAGCCAGAGGAAGGTCTCTGTCTCTCTGTCTCTGTCTGTCTGTCTGTCTGTCTCTCACACACACACACACACACACACACACACACACACACACACACACACACATGGAGAGAGAAAAGGATTTTAAGGTGTTCCCCCATGTTTACCCTTAGCTCCTAGAAAGCCGAAGCTCCAAGCCAACAGCTTTAGGGAATCCAGGAAACCGTAAGAGAGCTACTTCTTCTCCATCCCAGTATTTAATCTGAGGGAAATTGTCACACTTGGAGGTGGGACCAGTAGCTCTCAACAATAATCCAAGGTGCTACATTAAAAAACTAATGAGTACCAAGGCATATTACCGAGTAAGGTAGTTACAGATCAGTCCTCATAATCCCACACCCATCCTCTGCCAAACCTTCCATTCCCTTCCACTGGACCATGACACCCCCTTTCTGGGAGCAGATGACAGTGACTTCTTGACATTCTGAAATCACAGAGCTCAGTGATTGCCACCAATAGTCTTTCAGGTCATTCTTTCCTCTGCGCCCATGAACAGAAGCCAATCAAATGAAACTATGATTTTCAATCATTTTTCTGATCTGCATCAAGATGGGATCAGATGGAACAATTTAGTTGGGGATATGGTGCCCTTCAGAGGAGTCAAGGAGAATTGTGAGTGCCGAGGATAAAGTCCAAACAGGCTTTTTTTCTTCATTTTCACTGGACTCCTGTTTAAAACAGTGATATACCATCCAGCTAACGAGAGGATTTCCTGTGGACAACAGGACAACCCAGCACTACAGCCATTGTCTCAGGATCTCTGCAGTCAACATTGTCCACCCCTGCTAAGCCCAATCTCAGGCTCAGTTGCTTTGGCTGTTTGTTATTCTTTTTCTGTGTTTCTCGATACCCTACACAAGAGAAATCCTGTCTATCCTGGCTGACTTGACTCGGGATAATTCCCTCCAGCTCCATTCACATAGCAAGTCACACAATTTGACTTTCCTAGCCAAAGATTCTGTACATGTTCTCTTGTGTATGTATCATATGCTGCAGTTTCTTCATTTCATCTTCTGTTGACACTGGCCAGATTCTGGCCGTGTGAGCTGTGTTTCCATGAACATAGAGCACAAGTGTCTTTTGGAAAAGTTTTTTGGAGCCATTGGAGTAGTTGCCTGGAAGTGGAATTTCTGGGGCCTCCTGAAATGTTTTAGTAATGATATGGGAGACCCTTGTGTGCTTCTGGTGACAACAAAGCCAGTTCCAGCTCTAGAAAGTGCTATGAACACCTTTCAAAAATCAGCTTGTTCTGTGTGTTTGTCTTCTCTGGGTATAGAAGGCTGATGGTGATCTGGGACCACCCGCACCACCCGGTCATGAAAGGAGGAGGGCTCTCCTCAGCTTCCCTCTGGTCCTATGAGGGACCTTCCTGATAGACCAGCCCTCATGTCTTAGAATCATCAAATGGTCACTCTGAGCTCAAGGGGCTTAGGTAATGTCTGAGATTGGATTGTATAGAAGGCTGAGATAGCCGCTATCTCTGCCCTATGTCAACATGCTGACAAGAAAAATGGCAGGATACAATTGGACATAAAAGTATAGGAGTTGAGGGGGGCACCCGGGGTTTTCCCCACTCCCAGGCCGGGCCGGGCCGGGCCGGGTCCCTGGCCTAGGGTGGGGAGCAAATCCCTGAACTCCGGGCTTGGGAGGGTCTCCCTCCCTTCCCGGAGCAGGATTTTTAGCCGGCATGGACAGGCAGCTGGCAGGCCCCCCCATATGCCAGCGGCCGCATGGTCCAGCCTAGGGTAGGGGGCTTGGATCGGGGTCAACCGAGCCCCCTCCCCCATTCCTCCGGATCTCCAGGTGGGTTCCTGGGAGGAGCTGATGGGGCACCCGGGGTTTTCCCCACTCCCAGGCCGGGCCGGGCCGGGTCCCTGGCCTAGGGTGGGGAGCAAATCCCTGAACTCCGGGCTTGGAAGGGTCTCCCTCCCTTCCCGGAGCAGGATTTTTAGCCGGCATGGACAGGCAGCTGGCAGGCCCCCCCATATGCCAGCGGCCGCATGGTCCAGCCTAGGGTAGGGGGCTTGGATCGGGGTCAACCGAGCCCCCTCCCCCATTCCTCCGGATCTCCAGGTGGGTTCCTGGGAGGAGCTGATGGGGCACCCGGGGTTTTCCCCACTCCCAGGCCGGGCCGGGCTGGGTCCCTGGCCTAGGGTGGGGAGCAAATCCCTGAACCCCGGGCTTGGGAGGGTCTCCCTCCCTTCCCGGAGCAGGATTTTTAGCCGGCATGGACAGGCCTAGGGTGGGGCTTAGGGGGTGGAGTTTGATTTGGTGGGTGGCAGATAGCTGCTTAGTTATACTCAGTCTGTCACTGGTAATTTCATACCAGTCTACATTTTGCAAACCGCGCGAACACTTGCTCCTTCCAACCATCAGTACCCCAGATTTACCCTTCTTAACTTCAGTAACACATAGTTCTAATCTCTGACCTAAGACATACAGTATATGTAACAAATCCCAGAACTATTTAGAAGGACATAAATTGAACACATATATCTTTTGAATATTTTAATGGTATTTTCTTTAGCTGATGTAACACTCTATATAGTCTTCTACCATGATGTTTCTATTCACTTTTCATCTTGTCTTTTCTTTGTAAGCTGTTCAGTAAGGATTGTTGGTGGAACTGTCCCCCAGTTTGATGCCTATGATTGAACTATGTCATGGAAATTGCTGGTCTTGTTCCTAGTGCCTCTAGATGCACCAATAACGCCCCATGGCATTGATTCTTGTTTGCATAGACACATTAAAATGGGAAAACATCCTACATACAGATAAGTTCTTATCTAATAAATCTCAGTACAAGGTACCTTACACCCTGAACATTGATATAATGACCTGGCACAGGCCTCAGAAGAATGGGCATCCTCCATTCACGCCGGAACCAGGCAAGCTAACTACGAAACATCCAAGGTCTTTTACAGCAACAGCTGGAAGCAGTCCTCTACCAGGAAAGACACTACCAAGGGTCTGACATCGACCTCTTAAAAAGAGACTTCCGTTTACACTGAGAAGACTTGACAGCAACAATGACCTGCTCTACAGGACATGGTTCTCTCTAGTCCCCCTTAAGTGTGAGGTGAAACGAGAGGATGCTCTGCACCTCCCCGACTGCAATATGGGAGATGCAGACTCCAGGATCTTTAATACAGAAGCATGATACCAACAACAGAGACTATGTGAGGAATGGAGGTGTATTGCCACTACAGACGATGACTTGAATTGAACAAATTAATTTGCCTGGAGCCTAGAGTCAGTCCTGTGCCAGGAAACTTCAGGGGTAAGGTCTCCTTGTATTTAGACCATAATTTGTCTTTCCATGTCCCTTATGTTTTGGTGGGCCTATGCAAACAAATGCCACTTTAATTCCATTTTTTACTATGTTCCCTTAACTCCAATTCTTAAGAAAAACAAGCCACTAAAACTTTTGATGTTAACTTAAACTAGTTAGCATGTGCATGGAACTAGAGAAATGTACGTTGCCCTCAATGTTTAAGGAGTTACATAAGTCTAATGTCTTTAGATTATATTGTGTGCTGCTAAGACATAGTATGTACTACAACTGGGGATTTGAGGGACAAAGTAATTGTATTGTACAGGGGTTCAGTTTTGTTTTTCTTAATGTTCTTTGGCTGAAAGTTCAAGGCTGGGATATCATCGATGGGACTACCGAGAATTCTGTTTATGGGTGATTGGGCTTCCACTGTAACTTTACCCGGTCCTCTTTCTTTGCATCTTTGTTGTCATAATTAAAATAATAAAAAATAATTAAAAAAAAAGTATAGGAGTTGAGGGGGAAGTAGTATAAAGAGATAAAAGAGGGAGGGAAGGAAGGAGAAAAAGGAGGGATTGGGAAAAAAGGGAGGGAAGGAAAGGTAGGAAGGAAGGGAAGGAGGAAGGACAAAAGAAAGGGGAGGAAGAAAGGGAGGAAGAGGAAGAAAGGAGAAAAAGGAATAAAGGAAAAGAAGGAAAGAGGGAGGGAAGGAAGGAAGGAGAGCTGCATTGAGGCTCTTGCATCTGGGCCTGGGAAGATTTATTGAGAGTTTCGGGTATAAGTCCTGACCCATGGAGAGGAGAAGGCTCTGCCAGATACTTGTTCTGAATCCACGAACCCTAAGATAGTAGCAAGAATTTGGTCAATGCATTGAAACTATTAGAAGAAACTGGAAGAGTAAGAGAGAAAGAGCTGAGATAAAGAGGCTGCCTCACATGCACAAAGCCCTGAGATCAATTCCTGGCACTAGAAAAGGAAATATTTTTAAGTAGATGTGCTTTTCACATTTTTGGGATTTTGTTTTGTCTGGGGACTGCATCAGCCGTGCTCAGGGCTTATTCCTGGTTCTGTACCCAGGGATCACGCCTGGTGGGACTCTGGAGACCAGAGGTTGTAACCAGGAATGAACATGAGTTGGCCATGTGTCAGGCAAGTCCTCAGGTGACTGTGCTATGGCTCTGCACTCACATTTGATATAATTCTCATGCTGTGTCTGTTTCCAGTCTATTGACTCAGGACTGAGCAGAGTTGGGTATAGGCCCTTCCTTGGGGTTAACAACGCACACCCATGCTGTAGAATACTCCCAGCTCTGTACTACTCGATGTCCTCTGGTAGTGCTTGGTGTTAACCCCAATTAACCTCTGGGGCCAAGAGATCACTTCCAGCATGGTACTCAGACTATAGAATAATCTCTTGGCCCTATGAGTTAACACTTTTCGTTAACTGTTAAGTTATACCTTATTTTACCCAAAACAATCTGTTTTATTTTCAACTTGGTTTCACCCCAAACAAAAATGGTCTTATATGTAAACTTGGGAAAGACAGGCCCAGAATACCCTGAGCTATCTGCCCTTACTATGTCTTTATAGCCCCACCTGGGGGTTTTCTTTGTACTCAAAAACAGTTTTGGCAGGCAGCTTGAGGGAGTACAAGGTAGAAGACTGCCAAACTGCATGTTTTACCCTCAGCCTAGTCTGAATTATTTCTTGTGTGACCCTGCTTTAGATTCATTCAACTGGTGTTGGAGATATGGCACATGGGGTGACTTTACAACTAATACCTAATGTATCTGCCACTTTTTTTTATCATTGCCATTTTTATGATGGTTATTAGTTTTGGGGATTTGGGGCCACACCAAATGGTGCTCAGGTCTTGTTTACTCCTGACAGGGTCAGGGACCATATGGGAATCTGGGAATTGAACTCAGGTTGATCACTTACAAGGAAAATCATCTCCCTACTATACCATTATTCTGAGCCCCACTATTATTTTTAGTTGGTGATTTCCCATCTCTCTACTACCAACTTGCTGCCTTTCCCTCACCACCTCAGATCCTACAGCATATACCCTGTTTCCCCTGTTTGACACAGCATTTCCTTAAATCAGGACACAAATAATTTGGGCAGGGAAGGTGGGGAATGATCCCTGGTGGTCTCAGAGCTAGGATTGACTGCATGTAAGGAAAGTACTTTACCTCTATTTCCCTAGCCCATGAGTGATTTTTTTTTTTTTTTTTGGTTTGTTTCTTTCACTTCCTCATCAAAATTTACCCAATATCTTCAGTTTCAAGAATGAGTCCATCCTCCAAAGACTTTCAGGTCTTGCTCTGGGTCTGCCCAACCCAGCTCCAGCTCTTAACAAAAGAGAAAGAATTTTAGGCAGCCAGTTCTTTGAAGGGAGTGCCAAAAGCATTGCGCGAACAAGAGATTTTCAAGTTGGCTGAAACTTTCTTCTTGCGAGCTGGTCTGTAGGTGATTCTGGTGGGCTTCCTGTCACAGGAGGTGGGAGGTTGGGGGGCTGGGACATTCCTCTCTCCCTTCCTCACTCTCTTGTTTGCTCATAATGCCCTTTCTTCTCTTGCCTTTGATCCCCCACTTCCCTCCACCCTAGAACTTTCCATTTCTGCTAGTTTTAAAAGAACCCAAATGCCCCCACTCAGTGGAGCAGTATCAGATTGCGCAGCTGGGAGGAAACTCCTTGCTCTCTGAGTTCCCACCGCCCATGAGTTAATGCTGCTTCAGAGCATTGGTAAAACTTATCTCCTCGCCCCCCCCCCAACACACACACACACACCCAAACGCCCCCCCCCCTCCCCAACACACACACACCCAAAGGATGCTGAGCTCAGTCTTTCCAGCTTGAAGACACACTTCCCAGCTCCCAGCCTGGTCTTTTTCTGGTTTACAGTTCTTTGAATGAATGAATGACTTCAGAAAATTCTCAGTAAACGAGACAAAATTTTGTAGCATGTTAGGCTCAAAAGTTTGTTGACTTGGTCAAAATAGATAGCATCCTGAGGATGCTTTTCATGAGGGTAGATTATGGTCGTTTCTAAAGATGAGGAGTGAAAGTTAAGGGCATGGTATAGGAACACTGGATGGTTCTGAGACTGTTCAGGAAAGGGAAGAAAAGGGCAGCAGTATTTTAGACCAGGTGTGAACGCATTGCCAGCCTGTCTGTAAATTAGTGCTTTGGACCTAGATTTTCAAGGTCCCTCGCTAGCTGGGCATCTTCGTTGGGATGTTTTTGGGGGTGCTGGAAGTCAGGCGGAGGTACCAGGCTTTTGAAATGGAAACATAAATTTGCGGGGGAAATCATTGAAATTGTGGTTGTAACAACCAGAAAGAATCTGGCCAATGCCAGTTGGCATCCCTCATGCAATGGGAAAGGCTCACACCAACCGGAACTTTTTCCTTTCTGTCTTATTCCCAGCTCAGCAGCCACTGTCAGCAGCAGCTCTGGAAGGCTCTGACTTCTATGCAGGATAGAAGAGGCCTGGGGATGGACTAAGAAGTCTCAAGGTGCAGGGTTGGAGGTGGATCCTTTGTTCTCTAGGAACTCTTCAGAAACAATGTTCTGGCATCACCTGAATCCTTTCCTTTCCTGCAGTTTCTCACCCTGTGGTCAAAGCACAATTCCAGCCATCAGAGGAGGCTGCAACATCACCTGTGACTGATTCTGAGTTTTGACCCAGATGGAGAACTTTGAGGTTCTGACTCAAACTTTGCAGGGAGTCAAAAGTGATGGGATAGGGAAGACATTTGCATTTGCACACAGCTGACTTGGTTCTATAACTACCACTTCATCTGATCTCTTGGTCCCTACCAGAAGTAATCCCTGAGTGCAGAGCCAGGAGAAAGTTCTGAGCATCGCAGGATGTGTAACCCAAATGAACAACCATAAAAATCGAATAAACCAAAACCAAACTGATAGAGGCTGACAAGACAGTACAAGAGATAAGGCACTTGCCTTGAATATGGCTATGGCAGATGTGAGTTGGTACAAATCCTTGATACCACAGATTGTTCCCTGAGTACTGTCAGGGAGTAACTCTTGAGCATGGAATGAGGAATAGCTCCTGAGCACCACTGGGTACACACACACACACGCACACACACACGCACACTTAAACCTTGGTTGATCCAGAATGTGGAACCTTTGCTATGACTTGATTAGAGACGAGCAGGTCTAGCCAACCAAGATGCTTAGTCAGCAAGACTATTCCTAGCTCCCGCCAAATCTCCTTCTTGAGATTGAGAGAGATGGTGAGAAAACACCTGAAGCTGGCAGCAGTATAACAATGGGGAGCAGTGTGGTGGGGTGTCTGATCAGAGGAGAAGGCACTTGCTGCCAGAACTTCCAATTGAGATAGCAACCCTGAAAGGTGGGTCTCTCTTCAGGTACTGTTCCCCTCTCACTCAGAACCCTCAGCCAAGACCCCAAGCTCTTGTTGGCTCAACCTAGGGATTTTTCACTGCAAGGGGGGCAAAAGGACAATGAATCAGAGCAAGGATGTGACAGATTCTGTGCCCACCCCATCTCTGAGCCCCCATCTCCTGAGTGAGTCTGGGCTCATCCAACAGGTGGCAGGCCATATGCTTGGAAAGTTTGGCTCAGAGTACCCTGAAAGTGAGTTCAGGGGTCACACATCACAATTCTGAGGTTGGGCAACCACTGTAAAAAGAGAACAATATTTTCCATCAGAAAAAGAGACAGGAGGGAGCAGAGTGACAGCAGGTAAAGTGTTTGCCTTGCATGCAGTCAACCAGGGTTTGATCCTTGGTACCGAGCATGCCACGAGTGATTCCAGCAAACAGAACCGGGTGTAACTTCTGAGCACCACTGAATGTGGACCAAAAACAAAAAAGGAGGAGGAGAAATCGAAGGAGGAAGAAGAGATAGTCAAAAGTTTGATAGTCAACATTTTTTCTCTTTTTTCTTTTTTTTCTTTCCTTTTTTCTAGTTAAACATTTTAAATTAGCCAAATAAATGTACTGAGAAGCATCAGGAAAGAAGTAAATATGCATCTTCTTTCCAATAAGAGTATACAAAAGATAGACCAGAAAATATCATGTATGATGAATATACAAGTTGGAATAAAAATTTTGTAGAAGTTGAAAGAAACAGAATCACATAAACATGGGGTAGGAGAGATAGCACAGTTGTAGGGTGTTTGCCTTGCATGCGGCGGACTTGGGAGGGACCTAGTTGGATTCCCAGCATCCCATATGGTCACTCAGCCTGCCAGAGTTGATTTCTGAGTGCAGAGCCACGAGTAACCCCTGAGTGCCGCTGGGTGTGGTCCAGAAACCAATACAACCCAGAAGCACAGATACAGCTAAATAAGTTAGAATGCAAGTTGAAAGAATCTGGAAAACAAAAACAGACCAATAGATAAGTCATAGAGAATAAGTCTAAAGTAGGAGATATGAAGGACAGGCACAATATTTACATCTGGATGACATGCATTCCCTAAATGGAGAAACAGACTAAAAACTATACTTCAGGAAAATAAAACAAATTAATTTCACAAGATGGAAATAGAGTACAATAAGTAGTTAAACCGTTCGTTGCCAGAGAGGGGGAGAGCAAACCTGTCTACAGTAACTGCAACATTTAATAATTTCAAAGGTGAAAACATTCCCTAAAAAACAGCACAATAACCAGAACTGGAAACAATGCATCACTAAAGAGGAAAAAAGATTTTAAAATCATAGTGCACTGATGTCATGAAATATAAAAAAAAATATTGCTTACAGAGCTATGAGTAATCCCTGGGCACTGCCAGACATGGCTCCCAAATCACTATCCATATATATCAGCAATTCTTACAAAATATTACAAATAAATGTTTTCAAAATTTAAGAAATTAAATCCTGACTCATAGAGAATCCCAGATGATGCTACCACTAGAGATTAACCATCATCCATGACGATTACTGACTTCAGCTGATGTGACTTATGGTAATAGGCTCTTGCAAGCGAAGACAGGCTTGTATACATTACAACACAGTGGCTTTTATTCCTCAACAAATACCATACTTTTTCACTTTATAAGACACACCTGACCATAAGACACATGTAGTTTTTAGATGCTCTCCTCTCCTGCACTCAGACTCTAGTTCCAGATGGCATTTGCTCCATAAGATGCACTTTTTTGGAAAAAATAGTGTGTCTCATGGTACAAAAAATATGGTAACTTATTTTCAGGCTGGAGTAATACTGGAGGATATGCCTATGAAATATCTTGATATTGCACATGGTACTCTAAAAGCACACACTTCAATAAGGCCTGAAAGAAAGGACAGTGAGATTTAGGCTACAACAAGAGGACTGACATTAGTGAGGAGAGAACCAAAGATAGAAGAGATGCCACATTGTTTGCAGGATGAGAAATCTAGAAAAACTCAACTTTTTCAGGAGGAAAAACCAAAACTAAAATAAAGCAAATCAGAAAAAAGAGGACAAATAGAATCAGATGAGAAGAACCTAGCCAAATGGAGCTATAAAAGAAGCAGACTCCACTGACCAGAGAAGTGAAGTTGAAAGCGTAAATTGAAGAGGTGAAATATGGCTATTCAAACAATGAGTAGATAGGAGGGAAAAGCAAATAGAACAAAAATAAAAGTACTGGTAATGCAGGATAAAATTGATTTTAATATTTTTAAAATGGTTAAAAAGTCATGTATAGATGACCAAGTACTCTTTATTTTTTCAAATATCTTTATTTAAGCACCATGATTACAAGCATGATTGTAGTTGGGTTTCAGTCATAAACAGACCACCCCCCTTCACCAGTGCAACATTACCACCACTGATGTTCTCCTCCTCCTCCACCCCTGCCTGTATTCAAGACAGGCATTCTACTTCTCTCACTCATTTACATTGCCATGATAGTTGTTAGTGTAGTTATTTCTCTAACTGCACTCATCACTCTGTGGTAAGCTTTATATTGTCCTTCCAGCCCTCATCTCTATTGTCTCTGGGCATTATCACAATGACACTTTTAAAAAAACGAAACACATATGAGTGAGATTATTCTGTGTTTATCTCTCCCTCCAATTTATTTCATTCAGCATAATAGATTCCATGTACATCCATGTATAGGAAAATTTCATGACTTTGTCTCTCCTGACGGCTGCATAATATTTCATTGTGTATATGTACCACAGTGTTTTTAGCCATTCATCAGTTGGAGGGCATCTTGGTTGTTTCCAGAGCCTGGCTATTGTAAATAACATTGCAATGAATATAGGTGCGCAGAAGGCATTTTTGTATTGTGCTTTTTTTGTTCCGAGGGTATATCCCTACGAGTGGTATAGCTGGGTCATATGGGAGCTCAATTTCCAATTTTCTGAGGAATCTCCATATTGTTTCCATACAGGTTGAACAAGAGGGCATTCCCACCAGCAGTGAAAGAGAGTCCTTTATCTCTACATTCCCACCAGCATTAATGGTACTTGCTCTTTGTGATGTGTGCCAGTATCTGTGGTGTGAAATGGTACCTCATTGTTGTTTTGATTTGTATCTCCCTGATGATTAGTGGTGTGGAGCATTTTTTCATGTGCCTTTTGGTCATTTGTTTTCTTTCTTTGAGAAATTGTTCATTTCTTCTCCCTAATTTTTTTTTGTGGGGTTAGATGTTTTTTTTTTTTTCTTGTTAAGTTCTGTCAGTACCTTGTACACCTTAGATATTAACCCCTTATTTAATGGGTGTTGGGTGAATAGTTTCTCCCATTCTGTGAATGGTTTTTTGTATCCTTGTCACTATTTACTTTGAGGTGCAGAAGCTTCTCAGCTTACTATAGTACCAGCTGTCCATCTCCACTTTCACTTGTTTAGAGAGTGATGTTTCCTACACGAAGATGCCTTTATTCTCAATGTCATGGAGTGTTTTACCTACATGCTGTTCTTTATACCTATGGTTTCAGGTCTGATATCAAAGTCTTTAATCCATTTAGATTTGACCCTAGTGCATGGTGTTAGATGGAGGTCTGAATTTGCTTTTTTGCATGTGACTAACCAGTTGTCCCAATATCACTTGTTGAAGAGGCTTTCCTTGCTCCATCTTGGATTTCTTGTCCCTTTATCAAAGATTAATTGATTGTATGTCTGGGGAAGATTCTCTGAATACTCAAGTCTATTCCACTGATCTGAGAGTCTGTCTTTATTTCCATACCATACTGTTTTAATAACTATTGCTTTGTAATACAATATATAATTGGAGAAAGTGATGCCTCCCATATTTCTTTTCCCAAGGGTTACTCTAGCTATTTGTGGATGTTTATTGTTCCAAATAAATTTTAGGAGTGTTTGATCCACTTCTTTGAAGAATGTCATGGATATCTTTAGAGGGATTGCATTAACTCTGTACAATGCTTTGGGCAGTATTACCATTTGAATGATGTTAATCCTGCCAATCCATGAGCAGGGTATGTGTCTCCATTTCCTGTGTCCTCTTTTATTTCTTGAAGCAGAATTTTGCATTTTTTGTATAGTCCCTTTACCTCTTTAATTAAGTTGACTCCAAGATATTTGAGTTTGTGTGACACTAATGTGAATGGGATTATTTTTTTATAATTATCTTTATTTAAACACCGTGATTACAAACATGATTATAGTTGTATGATTACAGTCATGTAAAGAACACCCCCCTTCACCAGTGCAACATTCCCACCACCAATTTCCCAGATATCCCTCCTCCCCACCACCCTACACCTGTACTCGAGACAGGCTTTCTACTTCCCTCATTCATTCACATTGTTATGATAGTTTTCAGTGTAGTCATCTCTCCAACTGCACTCATCACTTTATGTGATGAGCTTCATGTCATGAGCTGCACCTACCAGCCCTCATCTCTCTTATTATTTTTTAATGTCCATTTCTTCTCTATTATTATTTGTGTATAAGAAGGCCATTGATTTTTGCGTGCTAATTTTGTAGCCTGCCACTTTGATACATGAATATATTGTTTCTAGGAGCTTTTTTGGTAGAGTTTTTAGGGTTTTCTAAATTAGTATTATGTCATCTGCAAACAGAGCTTAACTAATTCCTTTCCTATCTGGATGCCCTTGATATATTTTTTCTTGCCAAATTGCTATGGCAAGAACTCAGCACTATGTTGAATATGAGTGGTGAGAGAAGATAGCTTGGTCTTGTAACAGATTTTAGAGGAAAGGTTTTTAGTTTATCTTAATTGAGAATAATATTTGTCATTGGCTCATGGTAGAAGGCCTTAACTATACTGAGAAAAGTTCCTTCCATTCCCATCTTGATGAGAGTTTGTACCAAGAATGGGTACTGGACCTTATTTAATGCTTTCTCTGCATCTATTATATGATAATATGGTTTTGTGTGTGTGTGTGTGTGTGTGTGTGTGTGTGTGTGTGTGTGTGTGGTTTTGGGTCACACCCGGCAGTGCTCAGGGATTACTCCTGGCTCAGAAATTGCTCCTAGCAGGCACGGGGGACCATATGGGACACCGGGATTCGAACTGATGACCTTCTGCATGAAAGGCAAACGCCTTACCTCCATGCTATCTCTCCAGCCCCGATAATATGGTTTTCATTTTTTTGTTAATATGGTGTATTATGTTGATTGCTTTACATATATTAAACCATCCTTGTATTCCTGGGATGAAACCTACTTGGTCATGGTGAATTCCCTTCTTAATGAAGCATTGGATCGATTCTACTTGTCAGGATTTTGTTGAGAATCTTTGCATTTGTGTTCATCAGGGATATTGGTCTGATGTTTTCCTTTTTTGAAGCATTTCTGTTTGGTTTTGGTATCAAGGTGATGGTAGCTTCATAAGAACTACTTGGAAGTGTTCCTGTTTTTTCAATATCATTGAAGAGCTCTTGAAAGTTTTGAAAGAATTCATTGGTGAATCCATCTGGGCCTGGGCTTTTGTTTTTGGGAAGACTTTTGATTACTATTTTAATTTCTTTAGTATTGATGAGTAGTGTTTAGATATGCTAGATCATCCTGGGGCCAGACTGGTGGCACAGTGGTAGGACATTTGCCTTGCATGCAACTGACCTAAGACTGACCGAGAGGTTTGATCCTCCAGTGTCCCATGTGGTTCCTCAAGCCAGGAGCAATTTCTGAGCACATAGCCATCAATAACCCCTGAGCATCACCGGTGTGGTCCGAAAAACAAAATAAAAAATAGATCATCCTGGTTTAACTATGGAAGATTATGAGTCTAATAATTTATTTATTTCTTCCAGGTTCTCATGTTTTAAGACACAGGAGAGTTGGGAAGGTAGTCCCCAAGTACGCTTTAAAATACATGAAGTTTAAATAGTGCAATCTATGAAAATTAATCAATATTTTCATGTTGAGGGAATAATATACATAATACTGGCTCTTGGGGGCTATAGGTCAAGATGACATTAAATCAAAGGAGATAGAATCTGAATAGCATAATTGATAACCTTGATCTACTGGATAGTGTGACGTAGAATTTTGCAACCAAGAATTAGTGAAAACACATTTTCCCCTTACTAATCATTAGCCAACTATTTATTCAATAATCAAAATCTCAGTAGATTTGAAAAGTTAAGCCTCCAAGGCCTTGAAAGACTCAGGATTCTTACCTATTGTAATTAAGTTAACTTAAAAAAACATAAAGATATGTATCCTCATATGTTTGGAAATTAATAGACATGCTTCTAAATAAACCACAAATTCAAGCAGAAACCTCAGTGGAAATTTACTGAATGATAATGAAAACTCTATTCAGAGTCCTGCAGATACAGCAAAAGTGAAAGTTCCCTCACCTTTTTATCCTCAAGAGAAAAATTTCATTTTAGATGTGTCTAAAATAAGAGAGTCTCCAAATTAATGAGCCAAAGGTCTATCTTCAGAAGTTAAAAATGACAGAATTAACCTAAGCTAACTTGAAGAAATACTTTTTTAAAACTCATAAGTTAATATAATAACTTTAAGGTATTGCAATATAGAAAATAAGTGAAGCAAAAAGTGGCTCTTAAAAAAGATAGAGTAATAGACAAATTTCTGCCAAAATGTACAAGTACTCTAATTCCTGTAAAGGGAGACATAAATACAGATGAGGTAGGCATTTAAGAGATACTGCTAGAATCTTATCAACAATCGCTAGTATCAAATGTGAACTCTGAAATGAAATGGAGAAATCTTGGGAAACGTCATTTACTAGAAATAAAAACAATACACTTCAGTGGTCCTGTAGCTTTGAAAGAAATTGAAGTAATGGTTACAATCCCACAAAGGAAATACAAGGCAGGAAACGTGTGTGTGTGTGTGTGTGTGTGTGTGTGTGTGTGTGTGTGTGTGAGTGTATGTGAGTGTGTGTGATGCACAGGAGGTCTGGGCTCTCCTCCAGGCAATTCTTGATCCACTAGGTAGGTATTTCAATACAAGGTCAAAGAAAGTGATGCTATTTGGGCTCTACAGTTCTAGGGAAATCTGATCAGCCCTAGTAATACCAGAAGCCTCCAGGGTTGTATCCAGTTATGCTCAAGAGACCCTGTGGTACCAATCATCAAATTAGGATTGGATGCCTGTGTGACTACCAGCAGTACATGAAAGGTACCCAGCAACATTGGCCATTTTGATCTCTATGATATGGATCAGTATCACTGCAATGAGATGATCTCTCATGGTTTTGACTTGCATTTTCCTGATAAGTAAAGCAGTTTTTCATCTATATTTTGATGATTTGCATGTTTTTTTTGAGGAAGTCTCTGTCTCTTCCTTCTTTTATGGATGGAATTAAAAAATTTTTTTTTCCTTTTATTTAAATACCTTGGTTACAAAGTTGTTCATGATTGAGTTTCATTCTTACAATGTACACCACTCTTCACCCATGAACATTTCCTGCCAACAATGTCCCAGTTTCCCTCCCACCCTTTAACTCTGCTTGCCTCTGGGGCGGGCATTTACTTCTCTCTCTCTTTTACCATTTAGTCACTGTGGTTTGCACTATTGTTAATAAAACAGTGCTGTGCATATTGCTTTACCCAGTTCATGTCCAAAGTGATCATAGCCAATTCTCATAGTCATAGTGATCCCATGTCTATCCTAACTGCATTCACCACTCTTCCTAACATGAACTGGTACTCCTGACCCCCATATCTATTGTCTCTAGATATTATTAACATACTATCTTTTTTTATATATCCCACATATGAGTGAGATCATTCTATATCTATCCCTCTCCCTCTGATTCATTTAACTCAATATAATACTCCCCATATCCAGCCATGTATAAGAAATTTTCAAGGTCATTTTTATTCTTGTTACAGTTTTGCTAGTGCCTTACATATTTTGGACGTTAACCCTATGTCAAATGATTGGTGGACACATTATTTCTTCTACTCTGTGAAGTGTCATAGCTTCTTTTGTAGTACAGATACTTCTTAGTTTGATGTAATCCTATTAGTTAGCTTATCTGTGCTTCCATTGAAGATAGCTCTAGATTCAATATCATGAAGTGCTATAGCTATAGTTTCCTTAACATAATTCATGGATTCCAGTCTGAAATACATTTTTTAAATTGATTTTGATTTGACTTTTGGGTATGGTGCTTGAAAGGGATCTGAGTTCACTTTTTTATGCATATGATAGATCTGTTTTACAAGTATCATTTGTTGTAAAAAAATTTTCCTTACTTTATTTTATGCTTTTCTCCTTTGTTGAAGATTAGATGTTCATACACATGTGAATCTATCTCTGGACTTTTAATTCTGTTACTTTGGCCTGAGAATCTGTTCTTAATCTAATACCAAACTGGTTTAATTACTACAGTCTTATAGAATAATTTAAAGTTGGGAAGGAGTATTCCATCTTTTTCCCTCTACGATTTCTGCTTTTGCTATTTTGCTATTGCTTTAGAATATTATGATTGCTATGATATTTCTATTATTGCATATTATTTGAACACAATTTGATCTGTACATTTTAAAATGCATTGGGTATTTTCTTTTTTTCTTTTTAATTTTTTTATTTTTAATTATGAGAACAAAGATGCAAAGAAAGAGGACAAGGTAAAGTTACAGTGGAAGGACAATCACCCATAGCATAATTCTCAGAAGTCCTCTTGCTGATATCTTAATTTGAACTTTCAGCCAAAGAACATTAAGATAAATAAAACAGGGGCCGGAGAGATAGCATGGAGGTAAGGCATTTGCCTTTCATGCAGGAGGTCATCGGTTCGAATCCCGGCGCCCCATATGGTCCCCTGTGCCTGCCAGGAGCAATTTCTGAGCCTGGAGCCAGGAATAACTCCTGAGCACTGCCGGGTGTGACCCAAAAAAACCACAAAAAAAAAAAAAAAAAAGATAAATAAAACAGAATCCATGTACAATTACTTTGTTCCTCAAGTCCCCAGATTGTAACACATTATAATATTTCTTAACAGCACACAAGCCAATCTAAAGCCATAAACTTACATAACCCCTTAAACGTTAGAGGCATAGTATTTTTTACATTTCCATGTACATGCATATTAGCTTAAGTTAACCTTAAATTTTAAGTATTTTTTTCTTTTAAGGATTAGAGTCAAAGGAGCACAGTAAAAGTGGTGTAAGAGTGGCAATTGTTGTTTGCATAGCTCCACCAAAATATGAGGGGCATGGAAAGGAATAACCTTGGCCTAAATACAAAGAGACCCTACCCCTGAAGTTTCCTGGCATAAGACCAACTCTAGGCTCCAGGCAAGCTAGATCGTCCAACCCAAGACATTGTCTATAGTGCCAACACACTTTTATTTTTCACACAGTCTCTGTTGTTAGTATCATGTTTCTGTATTAAAGATCCTGGAATCTGCATATTCTGCATTGAAGTCAGGATGTGGCGTGCCCTCTCGTTTCACCTCACCATTAAAGGGCAATGCAGGGAGCCCTGTCCTGTAAGCAGGTCGTCGTTGTTAAGTCTTCTCAGTATTAAGGGAAGTCTCTTTTGAGCAGGTCGATGTCTGAGCAGTGATAGGGTCTTCCATGGTAGAGGATTGCTTCCAGGTGATGTTATAGATAAACCTGGATGTTTTGTGGATGGCTTCCCTGGTTCAGGGGTGAATGGAAAATGCCCTTTCTTCTGAGGCCTGTGCCAGATCATTATGTCAATGTTCAGGGTGTAAGGTCCCTTTGCACTACAAGATTTGTGTGTTCCAATTTCTATTAGATAGGATCTTATTTGTATGTATAGTATTTTCCCATTTTAATGTGCCTATGCAAAAAAGGAGCAATGCCACGTGGCGCTTTTGGTGTATATGGGGGCTATAGGAACAAGTCCAACAATCCCCATGGTTCAATCATAAGCATTAAACTGGGGGACTCTTTCACCAAAATTCCTTGTTGAACAGCTCATAAAAAGAGAAGATAAAAAGTGGTTAGAATCGTCACTGTATAAGAAAATATTTAGTAAGACTTATAACTGTCAGAGAAAAAACACAGGTTAGGGAGAAGGCCTTCCACATGGGGTCTCCCCAAACCCCATGCTGGCTAGAGCTAGCCTCCAGCTCAAGAGAGGATCAATAGAGAGCTGGAAGTCAGGATCTGCCCACCCTACACCCTGTGCCCTTCCCATCCTAGAGCTGGGGGAAGGGTGGGGAAAGCTTGGGACCCCATCCAGGAGGGACCCCCCCCCCCGACACCCACCTTGTCTGGTTGCCTGGGCTGCCACCCCAGAAGGCCTGAAGGCCAGGGGCAGAAGAGGGGAAGGGTGGGGGCCTATCAAGGCTCCCAGCGCAGCATTGGGTATTTTCATTGAGACTGCACTAAATCTGTTTAAAATATCAAGGTTAGGCCTGCCCAATGGGGCCCGATTGTGAGAACCTGTGAGTGCTGCGTGTGTGTTTGTCTCCTCTCCTGTCTCCTAAACCTCTTGGGAGTGGGCCAAAAAGGACCCAGACAATTCGCTCTCCCAGAGGCTCATTCAAGGGACCAGAGCACCAAGGAACTGCTTCCTAAAGTAAAAAAGTGGCTATAAGCAGTACTTCACAGAAGGCAGGTCCCCTGTTTGTGATGTCAGGCTGGGAAAAATCTATGCCGCCCCAGTGGGGCTCAACTGCGAGAACCTTTGAATGCTGCCTGTGTGTGTTTGTCTCCTGTCCTGTCTCCTAAACCTCTTGGGAGTGGACCGAAAAGGACCCAGAAAATTCGCTCTCCCAGAGGCTCCAGAAGAGCATGACCACTCTGCTTTGCTATGCAGCCGTGCGCTCTTTCTAAGGAAAGAACGCCACTGCAACAAGAAGGAAAAAAAAAATCACATTAAGAACTGAGCTGTATCACTGAAGCCCAGAATTTCTCCCCAGACTGTCTTCTCTTCTGCGTGCTCGGGCCTAAGATTTGATCCTGCGTGAGGCTTTATCCACAGAGGGCTCCCCTTCCTTGGAGGCACCTGAATCCACCCAGAAAGGATGGAGCCAGAGGAGCATGGCTGCGCATTTAGCCAATGAATACCACCACAACACATAGAAAACCCCACAATACAAGTGTGATAATGGGAAAACAACGCAGGCCAGCATCAGACATAGAGAATGAAGATGACAATTCTGATAACCAGAAAACGGCCAACCAACTAATCAATCTCTCAGATAAGGACTTTAGACAAGAAATATGGAAGATGCTCAAAGAACTCAAAGAAACCATGGATCGAGTTCAGCAGAACACTAATAAGAACCAAGAAAATATGAAGACAGAAATCACAAAACTCCAAACTGAAAAAACAGGTCAAATAACAGGCCTGAAAACCTCAGTAAACGAATTGAATGACAAAATGGATGAGCTCTCAAACAGGCTAACAGAAGCTGAGAATAGAATTGGTGCTGTGGAAGATGAGATAAATAACAACTCCATACAGCGGGAGAGATTGGAAAAAAAACTTAAAGCAAATGAACAGACAATGGAAAAATTAGTCAAAAAATGGGAACAGATGAAAATAGAAGTCTATGATAAGCTCAACAGAAACAACTTAAGAATCATTGGAGTTCCAGAGACCCAGGAAGAAAATTTCCAGGAAGAATCAATGGTTAAGAAAATCATTAAAGAGAAACTTCCAGAGCTAAAGAATATATGCGATCAAATCCTGCATGCTCGAAGAGTACCAACCAGAAGAGACCCCAGAAAAAATACCCAAGACACATCGTAGTCCAAATGATGAATCCCACAGATAGAGACAGAATTCTGAAAGCAGCAAGATTAAAAAGGGAAATTACATTCAAGGGAACATCCTTGAGATTTACAGCAGACCTGTCATCAGAAACATTCAAGGCCAGAAAGCAGTGATGGGACATAGTGACAAAACTCAATGAAATAAAAGCTTCATCTAGAATACTGTACCCAGCAAAACTCACTTTCTGGTTTGACGGAAAAATACATGGTTTCAAAGACAAACAACAGTTCAGAAACTTTACAGTCTCAAAACCAGTCTTAAGAGAAAAACTGAAAGACCTAATTTAAACAAGACTGACAAAAGACACACCAAATTTCAAAATAAAGATGGCATTAAATCCCAGGACAATTCTTTCAATGTCAACGGACAAAATACACCAGTTAAGAGACACAGAGTGGCTAAATGGATCAAAAACTCAATCCAACCTTCTGCTGCCTACAAGAAATGCACCTGAATAGTCAGAACAAACATAGGCTCAAAATAAAAGGCTGGAGGAAAACTATCCAAGCAAACAACACCCATAAAAAGGGTGGACTGGCCATACTAATATCAGATGATGCAAACTTTATACTCAGAAAAGTTGTAAGGGACAAAGATGGACATTTTGTATTAATCAAGGGATATGTACAGCAGGAACAAATTACTCTCCTAAACATATATGCACCAAATGAGGGGCCAGCAAATATATTTAATACAATTGTTGACAAATCTGAAAAATAATATCAATAACAATACAATAATTGTGGGGGACCTCAACATGGCTTTGTCAACACTGGATAGGTAAACCAGACTGAAACCCAACAAGAATATACTAGACCTGAGAAGAGAAATGGAAGAAAGAGGCCTAGTAGATATATATAGGACACTCCATCCCCAGAAACCTGGATACACATTTTTCTCCAATATAGATGGGACATTCTCCAGGATAGACTACATGCTGGCACATAAAGCATACCTCCATAATATCAAAAGATAGAAATTTTGCATGCTACCTTCACTGATGACAAGGCTCTGAAATAATATGTGAATTCCAAAGGGACACAGAAGAAAAACTCTAACACCTGGAAGTTAAACAACCTCATACTGAATAACCAGTGGGTCTGCAATAAAATCAAAAAGGAAATCAAAAATTTCCTAAAAACAAATGATAACAAAGACACAAACTATCAGAACTTATGGGACACAGCAAAAGCAGTACTGAGAGGAAAATTTATAGCTTTGCAAGCACACATCAGGAAGAAAGAAGGGGCTTACCTGAATAGCTTAATGACGCAGCTCATAGAATTAAAAAGTACTCAACAAAAGGACCCCAAAATAGGGAGACAGAAGGAAATAACAAAGCTGAGAGCAAAAATCAATGAAGTGGAAACCCAAAAAACAATCCGAAAGATCAATGAATGCTGAAGTTGGTTTTTCGAAAAAATAAGATCGATAGACCACTGGCAAAACTAACAAAGAAACAGAGAGAGAGAGAAACTTGATAACTCGTATTAAAATGAAAAAGGAGAGATCACTACTGATATGGTAGAGATCCAAAGGGTAATCAGAAATTACTTTGAGAAACTCTATGCCACTAAAAATGAGAACCTGGAAGAAATGGATAAATTCTTGGAATCTTATAGTCTTCCACGGTTGAATGAAGAGGATGTAGCATATCTAAACACCCCATAATTATTGATGAATTTAAAACGGTAATCAAATATCTGCCCCAAAACAAAAGCCCAGGCCCAGATGGATTCACTAATGAATTCTTTCAAACTTTCCAAGAGGAACTACTACCAATCCTGGCAAGACTCTTTTATGAAATTGAACAAACGGAAACACTTCCAAATAGCTTTTATGAAGCCAACATCACCTTGATACCTAAACCAGACAGAGATGCTACGAAAAAAGAAAATTACAGACCAATATCACTGATGAATGCAGATGCAAAGATCCTCAACAAAATCCTGGCAAATAGGATACAATGCCTCATTAAGAAGATCATCCAATAAAATCAAGTAGGTTTCATTCCAGGAATGCAAGTATGGTTTAACATCCGTAAATCTATCAACATAGTACACAACATCAACAATAAGAAAAATAAAAATCACATGATCATATCAGTAGATGCAGAGAAAGCATTTGATATGGTCCAACACCCATTCTTGATCAAAACTCTCAGCAAGATGTGGAACTTTTCTCAGTATAGTTAAGACCATCTACCACAAGCCTGTGGCAAATATTATCCTCAATGAAGAAAAACTAAGAGCCTTCCCTCTAAATTCTGGCACAAGACAAGGCTGTCCTCTGTCACTACTCCTATTCAACATAGCACTGGAAGTACTCGCTATAGTGATTAGGCAAGAAAAAGATATCAAGGGAATCCAGATAAAAAAGGAAGAGGTCAAGCTCTCGCTATTTGCAGATACATTATACTCTACTTAGAAAACCCTAAAGACTCCACAAAAAGCTTCTAGAAATAATAGACTAATATAGCAAGGTGGCAGGCTACAAAATTAACACACAAAAATCAATGGCTTTTATATACTCCAATAGTAATAAGGAAGAAATGGACATTATGAAAACAACCCTGTTCACAATAGTGCCACACAAACTCAAATATTTAGGAATCAACTTGACTAAAAATGTAAAGGACCTATACAAAGAAAACTATAAAACTCTGCTCCAAGAAATAAGAGAGGACACGCAGAAATGGAAACAGATACCCTGCTCATGGATTGGCAGGATTAACATAATCAAAATGGCAATATTCCTTGAAGCATTGTGCAGATTTAATGTGATCCCCCTTAAACATACCCGTGACTTTCTTCAAAGAAGTGGATCAGGCACTTTTGAAATTCATTTGGAATAATAAACACCCTAGAATAGCTGTTGCATTAAATAATTAACGATGGGGCTGGATGGCGATGGATGGAGGCCTTTGTGCTTAGGCCCCAGCCACGTGGCTTTATCCCCATCCAGCTGGCGGATTCCAGGCCCAGGTAATTGGCGTAATCAAGACTCACTCACAGGCAGGCTTCAGGAAGAATCATCTTTATTTAGGCCCTAGCCACCACATGTGTGTGGCCTATCTCATAACCTTTCAAGCATTTAGCCATTCTTGACTAGCCCTGCATCTAAACCCTTTCAGCCATCTTTCTCCGAGCCCCCAGCAGGGCCAAAAGGCAAAGAGCCAAAAGGCCAAAGCCAAAAGGCCCGAATTCCCTTGGTCCATGCCTTATCTACCTTTTCCCAGACCCCTCCCAGGAATGGGAGGGTCTAGCAGGTAAGGTTACACCTACTATCCGGTTCCCAAGACCCCTCCCAGAAGTGGGTGGGTCTAGGGTCTTAAATAGGTACACCCACATTTCCTCCTTTTCTTAATATTTTTATGCACCAATGTAATAGAGTGAAAATTAATATACCAGCCCTTTTGAAAAACATATTTTTGCAAAATATACTTTACACCTGTAACCTAAAATTCTATTAATGCTTTTTTACCAAGCACTATTTTGGAACTTTCATGTTCCTATACTTTTAAACTATATTGGGGGAACTTCATGTTCCTATACCTATTCTATACACAAGTACTGCAGCATACATGCATAACATACATTTTAAAAACAGGCTAAGTACATTGAAATACACAGTAAAACATTTTGCAATAGAAAATATTAACTATGAAAGACAACAAAACACATTTAAATCATAAAGAAAATGACTAAGACAAAGATGCAGGTGGTTAGAAATTAGATGTTAAACTGTATTACCTCCCTTTTTTATTTTTACTTTTTAACCACTAAATTATTAAAACTTATCCCATTACCAACTATGAGTAAAATATTACTACCCACTAATTTTCTACACCTAAAACCATAGTTTAGATTAATTTGTTCCACGCTGATTTCACCACGTGGCTTTTGTAAACTTTTAAAGTTCAGATGTTGGTTTGTTCCACGCTGATCTTACCACGTGGCTTCCTTCCGTAGTTCCAGGCTCTGCTGCCGGTTCGCTGGAGAGTGGATTCCAGGTTTTTCGCTTTTCCGGGCCAAACTGAGCCTAGCCCAGCCCAGCCCAGCCGAGCCGAGCTGCTTGGAGCTTGCCGCTTGGAGCTTTTCGCCGCAGGGGCTTCACCGCTGCCTTTTTTCCCCTCTGGGAGCACTTTGGAAGCAGCTTATGGCCCACATTTTCACAGGGCGCTTTTGGTTGTTCAGAGTTCCAAGTGATTTAAACTAAAAGTTCAGTCCGAAATTTCCAAAGTCGAAATCCAAATTCAAGCCAAAGGTCATTTTCAGAAAATCAGTCCATTTTAAATACAGTCTTTTTTCTCCTCCGTTTCCAATTTAAGCTTTTAATTAGTTTTTCTACAGGCCGAGGTTTTTGTTTATTGTAACAAAGTTTCAGTTCTGGGCATGGGCCTGGGCTGGAGGTGATGCAAGCTTCCACCTCTCTTGTTTTATTTGCCCTTCTTTTCCTAGAAGGGGTTACGGCCATATTTGAACATGGCTTCACGTGGCCCAGTGTTTTGGGCTTAGTGCACCCGAAAAGAGCCAAAATGAAACAGAAGAGCAGAAGTTTTACCATATTTGCTGTTTTCTTGGGTTCAGGATTCATGTCAAAGTTCGGAGCGCCATTTGTTGTAACAAACAAATAACGATGGGGCTGGATGGCGATGGATGGAGGCCTTTGTGCTTAGGCCCCAGCCACGTGGCTTCATCCCCCATCCAGCCGGGCCTGGATCGGCGTAATCAAGACTCACTCACAGGCAGGCTTCAGGAAGAATCATCTTTATTCAAGCCCTAGCCACCACGTGTGTGTGGCCTATCTCATAACCTTTTAAGCACTAGTTATTCTTGGCCCTGCATCTAAACTCCTTTCAGCCATCTTTCCTTTGGGCTCCATGCGGCCCCAAGATCCAAAAGCCAGGGAGCCGAGCCGGGCAAAGAGAGGAACGGCCAAAGGGCAAAAAGCCAAAAAGGCTGAATTCCCTTGGTCCATGCCTTATCTACCTTTTCCCAGACCCCTCCCAGGAATGGGAGGGTCTAGCAGGTAAGGTTACACCTACTATCCGGTTCCCAAGACCCCTCCCAGAAGTGGGTGGGTCTAGGGTCTTAAATAGGTAAACCCTAAAGACTCCACAAAAAGCTTCTAGAAATAATAGACTAATATAGCAAGGTGGCAGGCTACAAAATTAACACACAAAAATCAATGGCTTTTCTATACTCCAATAGTAATAAGGAAGAAATGGACATTATGAAAACAACCCCGTTCACAATAGTGCCACACAAACTCAAATATTTAGGAATCAACTTGACTAAAAATGTAAAGGACCTATACAAAGAAAACTATAAAACTCTGCTCCAAGAAATAAGAGAGGACACGCAGAAATGGAAACAGATACCCTGCTCATGGATTGGCAGGATTAACATAATCAAAATGGCAATATTCCTTGAAGCATTGTGCAGATTTAATGTGATCCCCCTTAAACATACCCGTGACTTTCTTCAAAGAAGTGGATCAGGCACTTTTGAAATTCATTTGGAATAATAAACACCCTAGAATAGCTAAAACAATTATTGGGGAAAAGAATATAGGAGGAATTACCCAACTTTAAACTTTACTACAAAACAATAGTTATCAAAGCAGCATGGTATTGGAATAAAGACAGGCCCTCAAGATCAGTGGAATAGACTTTAATACTCAGAGAATGTTCCCCAGACATACAGTCACCTAATTTTTGATAAAGGAGCAAGAAATCCTAAATGGAGCAAAGAAAGCCTCTTCAACAAGTGGTGTTAGTACAGCTGGCTAGCCACTTGCAAAAAATTGAACTTAGACCCCCAGTTAACATTATGTACAAGGGTAAAATCCAAATGGATTAAAGACCTCGATATCAGACCTGAAACCATAAGATATATAGAAGAACACGTAGGCAAAACACTCCAGGACATTGAGACTACAGGCATATTCAAGGAGGAAACTGCACTCTCCAAGCAAGTGAAAGGAGAGATTAACAGATGGGAATATTTTAAGATGAGAAGCTTCTGCACCTCAAAAGAAATAGCATCCAGGATACAAGAGCCACCCACTGAGTGGGAGAAACTATTCACCCAATACCCATCAGATAAGGGGTAACCTCCAAAATATACAAGGCACTGACAGAACTTTACAAGAAAAAACATCTAATACCATCAAAAAAAATGGGGAGAAGAAATGGACAGACATTTGAGAAAGAAGAAATACAAATGGCCAAAAGGCACATGAAAAAATGCTCCAGATCACTAATCATTGAGGAGATGCAAATCAAAACAACTATGAGGTACCACCTCACACCACAGAGATTAGCACACATCACAAAAATGAGAGAACAAACAGTGTTGGTGGGTATGTGAAGAGAAAGGAACTCTTATCTACTGCTGGTGGGATTGCCGTCTAGTTCAACCTTTATGGAAAGCAATATGGAGATTCCTCCAAAAACTGGAAATCGAGCTTCCATACAATCCAGCTATACCACTCCTAGGAATATACCCTAGGAACACAAAAATACAATACAAAAATCCCTTCCTTACATTTATATTCATTGCAGCACTATTTACCATAGCAAGACCCTGGAAACAACCAAGATGCCCTTCAATAGACAAACGGCTAAAGTAACTGTGGTACATATACACAATGGAATATTATGCAGCTGTCAGTAGAGATGAAGTCATAAAATTTTCCTATACATGGATGTACATGGAATCTATTATGCTGAGTGAAATAAGTCAGAGAGAGAGAAAAATGCAGAGTTGTTTCACTCGTCTATGGGTTTTAAGAAAAATGAAGGACATTCTTGCAATAATAATTTTCAGAAACAAAAGAGAGAAAGGCTGAAAGTTACAGCTCACCTCATGAAGCTCACCATAAACAGGGATGAGTTTAGTTAGAGAAATAACTACATTTTGAACTATCTTAATAATGAGAATGTATGAAGGAAATAGAAAGCCTGTCTAGAGTACAGGTAGGGGCGGGGAGGGGATGAGGGATATTTGGGACATTGGTGATGGGAATGTTGCACTGGTGATGGGTAGTGTTCTTTATATGACTGAAACCCAAATACAATCAAGGTGTTTAAATAAAATATATTTAAAAAAAGAAATATGAGAACAGAGTTCAACACTGAAATAAACAAAAGTCCTCAAAAATATTTTTAATTGTGAGAAATTAGGAATAATTTAAAAAATGTCAAGGCTACCATTTTGACAATATTGATCTTGAAAATTCATGAACAACAGATGTATTCCCATTTTTTTTTGGGTCACATCCGGCAGTGCTCAGGGGTTACTCCTGGCTGTCTGCTCAGAAATAGCTCCTGGCAGGCACAGAGGACCATATGGGACACTGGGATTCGAACCAACCACCTTAGGTCCTGGATCGGCTGCTTGCAAGGCAAATGCCGCTGTGCTATCTCTCCGGGCCCTTTTCATGTCCTCTTTTTAGCAGTTATACATCAGTATATTTTTAAAGTTTTCACCTATTTTTAAACTTATTTCTAGGTAATTGATTTCCTAAAGTACAATTGTGAGTTGTCTTGTTTTTAAAATTAATTAATTCCATGTTACTATTTGTATATGGAAACACCATAGAATTCTGTGTATTAGTTTTGTAGTCTACCACTTTACTGTACATGTTTATTGAGTTTAGGAGCTTTTATATAGAGTCTTTAGGCTAAAAGTATAGTAACATGTCATCTGCAAACAGAGTTTCTCTTTTTTTCTTACCTACTTTTCATTATAGTCTAGTTTAGTTTTCTTGCCTAATTACTATGGCCTGGAATTCCAATACTATATTGAATACTATTGTAAGATACTGTTATTCTATTTTTCTCTGCAAAAGAATGGAACCCCATATCAGAACTTATGAAAATAGTTGTCATTTTGCATAGGCACAGTAAAAGTTAGCTGTAATAGCATCACAGTTTAAATTGTATACATCATTCTCAAAACAATCATTTTATGCCTATCTTGTGAAAGATTCTAGAGAGACTCTTTTCATTTTTCACCATATGATAGCAGTCCCAATGTTTTTCAATTCTAGGAAAACAAGAAAGAATATCAAATAAATTTATGACATCCATATATGAAAAATCACCCCTTGTGCTTTATCAACAACCCCAGGTAAATGAGTCTAAAGCAGGGTTGCATATGAAATAATCCAAATAAGGCTGAGGATGAAACACGTGTAGTCTGGCAATCTTTTACCTCTCATATGGAGAGCAACTGTCATTTTTATTGAATACAGAGATTACCCCCGGGTGGTGTAGTAAGGACAGATAGCTCAGGTTATCCTGAGTCAGGTTTACATGTAAGACAATCTCTGTTTTGTGGTAAAACCGTATTGCAAACAAATAGATACAAACGAACCAGGATGATCTTTGTTTTGGGTGAAACCAAGTTATAAACGAACAGATACAAAGAAGCCAGGGATGATTTTTGTTTTCGGTAAAATAATGTGTAATCTAACAACTGCCCATTTTTTGTTCAAAAAATTGAGAGGGGCACATAAGTCGTGCTCTATTTTTTTCTGCAAGAGGTGGGAACTCCAGATCAGAACTTATAAAAGTGGTGTTATCTTTCTTTGGTACAGTAAACATTGGCTGTAATAGCATCAACGTTTAAATTTTATATGTAATTCTCAAACCAATCCATTTTATATCTTTCCATATTTTATACATATCAAAAAGTTTTTTCATAAAATTTCTCTGAACACAAATATTAGAGCCTTTCTGCAGATATACTTAATTTAAAAATTCTGAAACATTTTTACACTGAGCACTATAATACAAGTATAGAACATCTGAGTTTCTTTTCATAAACTTTCCTTAAAAATCACAAGAATATTTCTGTAGATTTTTATACCGTTTGAAAATAAGTTTGCTCACTAAGTAGAAAGCTAGACACAGAGGGGACCACTTATACTACACCCCGGGGCATGAGGGTGGGGGATATGGAATGCAAGATTGGAAGGGGGTGGTGGTGAAGGGAAGACAAGTTTGCTGATGAGACTTCCCCTGATTCAATGTTAATATGTACCTAAAATATAACTATGAAAGGTATGTAAACCACTTTGTTCAAAATAAAAATTATAATTAAAAAAAGAAAAGAAGGGCCCGGAGAGATAGCACAGCGGCATTTGCCTTGCAAGCAGCCGATCCAGGACCAAAGGTGGTTGGTTTGAAGCCTGTGTCCCATATGGTCCCCCGTGCCTGCCAGGAGCTATTTCTGAGCAGATAGCCAGGAGAAACTCCTGAGCACCGCCAGGTGTGGCCCAAAAACCAAAAAAGAAAAAAAAAAAAAAAAGAAAAGAAAAGAAGTTTGCTAAAACAGCCTTATAATGAGCTGTAATAAGATTCTATAGTATCCAAGTTCCATTCCATCTACTTCTGTGGACAAAGACTCTAGAACATTTTTGCAAACATAATTTGAGAATAAGTTGCTATATCATATACATAATCAAACATCATAGCAATTGGGAAGCATTCACTAGGAAAGCTGAGAACTCTTAAAACTCTAACAACATTATGCATTTCTCTGGAATTATGCATATTAATGTTAGACCACTAATGTTGGATACAAAATTCTCTGTTTGCAGTAGGGCATAGAACAAAACAGTAGCTATTAATATCCATACAGGTAAAACACACAGTTTAATCAGCAATATAGTGACCACTGCAAATAGGGTCAAAAGATTAACTTAGAAGAAAGTTAACTTTTTATATAGCAAGTTCTAAAATCAGCTTCTTCCCAGTTGGGATTTGGCTGGGCTTAGATTCTCCATCTCCACCTTCTGTGGTGATTTCTAGGGTCTCCTCAATAAGCTGCTGCAGGTTGGTGGACCAAGGTCCTCTCAAAAAGTGCCTCCAGTAGAAGAAAGATAGTTGACTTTGGCATCTGGGATGCTGCCCAGTCTTCAGTTCTCTTACTTCATTGACTGCTTCAGTCCTGCCTGAGAGGGCCTCTGCCACCATAGGTGGTGGGGCAGCTGAGTGAGTCTGGGGATGAATTGACAGAACCTATGTTGATTGGGAGCATATCTGCTACCTTTCGCTGGCATTTCACCATGCCTAGATACATTAACAGCTCAAAGGGTAATCAGAGACTACTTTGAGAAACTATTCCACAAAACATGAGAAATGGTAGAAATGGATAAATTTTTGGACTCCTAACCTTTCATGGTTAAATATGGATGAGGTAGCATATCTAAACACCCCATCACTATTGAGGAAATTAAAATGGTAATCAAAATTCTTCCCAAAAACATGGGGCCAGAGAGATAGCATGGAAGTAAGGCATTTGCCTTGCATATAGAAGGAAGTGGTTCAAATCCGGGCATCCCATATGGTCCCCTGCGCCTGCCAGGAGCATAGAGCCAGGAGTATCTCCTGAGCACTGCTGGGTGTGACTCAAAATCGAAAAAAAAAATATTCCCCAAAACAAAAGCCCATGCCCAGATGGTTCACTAATGAATTTTTTCAAACCTTTCAAGAGGAACTTCTACCAATACTTTTAAGGCTCTTTCATAAAACTGTAGAAACAGGAACTTCCAAATAGTTTCTATGAAGCTAACATCGCCTTGATACCAAAACCAGACAGAGATGCTGTCAAAAAAGAAAATTACAGACCAATATTCCCGATGAACACAGATGCAAAGATCTTCAACAAAATTCTGATAAATAGAATTCAATGCATCATCAAAAAGGTCATTCACCATGACCAAGTAGATTTCATCCTAGAAATGCAATGATGGCTTAACATCCATAAATAAATCAACATAATATACAATATCAACAAAAAATCATATGATCATATCAATAGATACAGAGAAAGCAGTACAGAAATAGATAAAGAGAAAGGTCCAACACCCATTCTTGATAAAAACTCTCAACAAGATGGCAATGAAAGGAACTTTTCTCAATATAGTCAAGGCCATTTACACAAGCCAATGGAAAATATTATTATCAAATATTATTAACAAAGCCTTTACCCTAAAATATGGTACAATACAGGATTGCTCTCTTTCACCACTTCTATTCAACATAGTACTGGAAGTACTTGTATAAGCGATTAGGCAAGAAAAAAATATCAAGGGAATCCAGATAGGAAAGGAAGAAGTCAAGTTCTCACTGTTTACAGATGACATGATACTTATTTAGAAAACCCTAAAGACTGTGCCAAAAAGCTCATAGAAACAATAGATTCATATAGCAAAGTGGTAGGCTACAAAATTAATACACAAAAGTAAATGGCCTTATACACTAATAATGATAGAGAAGAAATGGACATTAAAAAAACCATCCCGGGGAGAGATAGCATGGGGGTAAAGCGTTTGCCTTTCATGCAGGAGGTCATCGGTTCGAATCCCGGCGTCCCATATGGTCCCCTGTGCCTGCCAGGAGCAATTTCTGAGCCTGGAGCCAGGAATAACCCCTGAGCACTGCCGGGTGTGACCCAAAAATCACAAAAAAAAAAAAAAACAAACAAAAACCATCCCATTCACACAGTGCCCCACAAACTCAAATATCTTGAGGTCAATTTAACTAAAGAGGTGAAGGACCTATACAAAGAAAACTACAAAAGCCTGCTTTAAGAAATAAGAGAGGACACAAGGAAATGGAGACACATACCAGACTCATGAATTGGCAGGATTAATATAATTAAAATGGCAATACTGCTCAAAGCATTTTACAGATTTAATGCGATCCCTCTAAAGATACCCATGACATTTTTCAATGAAGTGGATTAGACACTCCTGAAATTCATTTGGAACAATAAACACCCACAAATAGCTAAAGTTATCCTTGGGAAAAATGAATATGGGAGGCATAACTTTCCCCAATTTTCAACTCTATGGCAAAACAATAGCTATCAAAACAGCATGGTATTAGAATAAAGACAGATCTTCAGATCAGTGGAATAGACTTGAGTATTCAGATAATCTTCCCCAGACATACAATCAACTAATCTTTGATAAAGGGACAAGAAATCCAAAATGGAGCAAGAAAAGCCTCTTCAACAGGTGGTGTTGATTAGCCACTTGCAAAATATCGAACTGAAATTCCCATCTAACACCAGGCACAAAGATCAAATCCAAATGAATTAAAGACCTTGACATCAGGCCTGAAACCATAAGATATACAGAACAACACATAGGTAAAACACTCCACGACATTGAGACTAAAGGTATCTTCAAGGAGGAAACAACACTCTCCAAACAAGTGGAAGCAGAGATTAAACAGATGGTACTATATTAAACTGAGAAGCTTCTGCACCTCAAAGAAAATAGTTCCTAACATACAAAAGCCACACACAGAATGGGAGAAGCTATTCACCCAATACCCATCAGATAAGGGACTAATATCTAAGATATACAAGTAATTGACAGAACTTAATAAGAAAACATATAACCTCATCAAAAAATGGGAAGAAGAAATGAACAGACACATCCTTAAAGAAGAAATACAAATGTCCAAAAGACACATGAAAAAATGCTCCACATCACTAATCATCAGAGAGATGCAAATCAAAACAACAATGAGGTACCCTCTCACAGCACAGAGACTGCACACATCACAAAGAACAAGAACAATCAGTTCTGGCTGGGATGTGGAGAGAAAGAAACTCTTATTCACTGCTGGTGGGAATGCCGTCTAGTTCAGCCTTTATGGAAAACAATATAGACATTTTCCAAAAAACTGGAAATTGAACTCCCATGTGATCCAGCTATTCCACTCCTAGGGATATACCCTAGGAACACAAAAATCCCTTCCTCACATCTATATTCATCGCAGCACTATTTACAATAGCCAGACTCTGGAAACAACCAGGATGCCCTTCAACATGATGGGTAAAGAAACTGTGGCACATATACACAATGGAATATTATGCAGCAGTTAGAAGAGATGAAGTCATGAAATTTTTCTATACATGGATGTACATGGAATCTATTATGTTGAATGAAATAACTCAGAAGAGAGACACAGAATAGTCTTACTCACCTATGGGTTTTAAAAAAATTAAAGACATTACTGTAATAAGGCCCAGAGACTATTTAATAGAGTTAAGGGCTGAAGGGGCCCGAAGAACTGGCTCACAATTTGAAGCTCACCACCAAGAGTGGTGAATACTGTTAGGGAAATAACTACACTAACAACTAGAATAACAATGTTAAAGAATGAGAGTACAATGCTTGCCGTGAATACAGGCAGGGGCGGGGATCACGGGGGATGGGGGGTGGGCATTGGTGGTGGGAATGTTGCACTGGTCAAGAGGGTATTCTATTTATGACTGAAACCCAACTACAAACATGCTTGTAATCATGGTGCTTAAATTAAGATTTATATAAAAACATTTATACCAGAAGCAATGATAATCTAACACATTTAAGAGGAGCTAACTTTTGTTATTATTTAATTTAGCTTTAATTTTATTTTTTGTTTAGGAATCACACAAAGATTACACCTTTGTGCACTCAGGGATCACCCCTGGTTAGGCTCAGGGTGTAAAATAAAACAGTTAGGATCATATTTATTGGAGTCAACCTGATTTTTTGCTTAATAGCCTCTCTCTGTGCCCCCACAATTCAGAACTACTCACTATTCTCCAGAACCAAATCTACCAGGGTGGGGGAAAGTCTCATAAACCAGGTAGGCTTTTACATACCAAAAGAAGAGATTTAGGGAAAAAGGAAGTTGAGGGAATACCTCTGTTTAGGGCTGTTAATATCATCTTACAGAAAGGACCTTATAGGGTCCTGGGGATCAAACTAGGATTGACTATTGTAAGGCAGACTCCAGTCACTGTCCTATCTCTCAAGCCCATGTGCTATTTATAGAGGGAAAAGAATGCAGGTTGATCTGAGCTTTATATATATATATATATATATAATATATATATATATATATATATATATATATATATATATATATATTTTTTTTTTTTTTTTAAAGTCAGTGCATGTGAGTCTGTAGGGAAAATTTGGAGAAATAGGGTGTTTTCCAACAATGGGAACAAGCACATTCATATTCTTCCTCCTTTCATAAGAAGTGACTGAGACTTGCTCCCTCTCTGGTAGAAGAATCCTAGGGTTCTTCCATAGCAGTGCTCCATAGGTCTGAATTTCTTGTAAGCAGTACACCTGGGCATCAGGTTACTCTGAAACAAGACAGCAGAGGCCAGAGGAACTGCTGAGGCAAGGCTGTAGTGAACAGACAGCTCTTCCTCTCCCCACAGGTGAACAAATTGTTGAGCCCTGTGTCTGCTCAACAGAAACCCCACAGTTAGGGGCCAAGGAGACCCACCTCTGAATCTAGTCATACTAACAGCTGTTGCTGAGCAGCTTTCCCAATCTCTTCTTCACTAAATGATGGGCAGGGTGAGGGCATGTCAAGTCCAAATTCCAGACACCATTCGAGGTGTAGAGAGTAGAAGAAAGAACTGAGCCAGCAAGGACACATTTAGAGACAAGATGAGGGAAGCAAATGAACATTTTCCTGCTAGGCATGAGAACGTTTTAGGAAATTGTGGTGATTAAGATCTTCTGATGTCAGTGTAGGGCTTAGCAAAACCATTCTTAGCTGGCATCCCAGATACGGGGACAGGGGGCCATTTGATGAATAGGACCAGGGGGAAAATGTCTTCTGCAAGAGTAAAGATGGAATTGAGTTTATTTTTTACAACTTTGTAAAGATCAAACTGACATGGTCAAAGGCTTGAAAGTTGAAGAAATACCTGGGCATGGGTTCCTCTTGTTCTGGGGAGGGAATATGGTAAGAAGGCCATGAAATTTCCCACCAGCTTCCACCTGGCAGGTTTTTGGGTGTCTGGGGAACTAGATTTTTCAGGGATTCTCTAACTTAATCACATAATCCTTTATATATATATATATATATATATATATATATATATATAGAGAGAGAGAGAGAGAGAGAGAGAGAGAGAGAGAGAGAGAGAGCTACATCAAGCAGCGCCTATTAACCATACATGCTTGGGGGCCAAACTTACAGTCTCACATGGATTAGATATATGTGCTATTATTTGAGCCATATCCTTGGTCACTCAGAGTCTCAATCCATTTTTCCTGTAAAATTTGTGTATCCAGAGCACAAGAAGGGCCCAATTTTCCATTCTGTCATCTTGCTGACGTAGCTCTGAGTGCTGTAAAATAGTGCACGAAGAAAATTAGATTCTTAAATACTTTTTCTAACCTGAAAGCTAAAATAAGCTTAACAATGTAACAGGCATTGGGACACAGCAGAAATATATTCAAAAGCCTCATCAAGAGGTGATGGAGCTTTTGGAGAAAGGCCAGCAGGGAGAACCACAAAGGCCAAGGGGGTGCTATTGAGGTCCCAGCTCCCTTGAGGGGTGGTACTTATTACATATTTCAAATGCTCAATTAAATACCATCAGCCACATATGACTCACAGATAGAAATGCATCTGATTTGAGGATCCGATTCAGCCCCCAACTCACATCTTTGCTCTAAGTGAAACTACGTCTCAGTATGGTGATTTCATTATCATGGAGGGTCCCAAACTGTTTCTCCAACTTTAAGGCCAGGGTGCATATATTCTGTGGCGAATAGCAGTGGAACATGCACATAGCAATCAGGTACACATATTGATAAGTCTGTTAGGAAGGACCTTGGAGTAGGGCAAAGGACCCTGGCATAGAATTTCTGAGGGAAATTGAGTAGAACCATGGAGAGGATCATGGAAAGGATCATGGAGAAGACATGGAGAGGAGCAATTTAAATCAACAACAACTAGTTTTATCCCGAAACAAGCAGGTGGAGGAGCAGAAGGAAGAAGAGAACAATTGGAATGTAGGTATCTCATGGTCAGACCCACCCACACATCCCTAAATCCTAAATTCACAGACCCTGTTCCTTCCTTGGAAGACTGTCTTCCTTATAGTCAGGCAGTTGATACCTTACCTCCTGGGATGGGTGGACAGGAACAGTGGATTCTGGTTTGTTGACAATTGGTACTTGGCTACTCTCTTCTTTCCTTCTGACCATATTGACGAAGGTTTGTTGTTTGTTACATTTCACAATGTACAATCCATTTTCTCCTTACCCCAGTATCTATCTGACCCCTTCTAGCTCTTATTTCTTACATACTTTGCTTCTATGTAGCCCCTTCACAGGGGAATGAAGGTTACTATACTCCTGTGTTGAAACATGTCATCTATATCTGTAACTATATTTGCTGGGTTTGACAGCAGCAGGATCGCTGATACACAACCACAATGAAATCTGACCAACAGCCACACCTGGGTTTTTAATCAGTAATCACCCCACAGGGGTCACCAGCTGCAATCAGACCTTGCTTCTGACCAGTAATCACATCTGAGCCATGGCCTGCTACCACAGCCAAGTCACTGATTAGAAGTTACCGCTGGGTCACTGAGCAACAGTCTCCCTGGAGCACTGGAAACAGGTACCTGGGATCTGCAGAGAATCCACAAGCTAACTTTGTTCATTTTCCTGAATATAAGTGTTTATGGAATATTGTGTTTGTTAAGGTGTCATAAAAAGAGAAATAACTGACTTGGAAAAGGAGTATAATATTCTGCTAGAAATTCCTATTAAACCTCTTCTAAACTGTCACCAGTCTCTCAGGGTTCCCACCCAGAATGTTCTGAGAAATGGTCACTTTTGCTTCTGCTTCTGCTTTTCTACCCCTCACTTCCTCTTCAAGGTCGTTGGATCATTAGACTCAGAGTTTTACCCTTATTCTGTGAGTCTTTGAAGTGAAAGAAAGTTCAGTCTCTAATTATATCATCAAATATGTAATGTTGCTGATATATTTCAAGTTCTCAAAAATAAAGATAAAATTGAACCTGGGCTGTCCACATTAAAATGCTCATCACACCATTTCTTGGTCTGCTGATAACCTAAGAAGGAAGAAATGAATGTCATTTCCAGTCACTGATGACAAGAGAGAAGGAATGAATGTCACCTGTTACCGATGACAAAATTGAATGGATGGTATGTCTAGCAGTCATTCATGATGAGAGTAGGAATGAATGTTAGTCATCTCTAACCACTGACAAGAGAAAAGGAACAAATATCAATCATCTCTAAACATTAACAAGAGGGAATAGGTGAATATCAGTAATTTCTAACCATGAAAAAAAAGAAGTAATGAGTGTTAACTGTCTCTAACCATTGACAAAAGGGAAGGGGTGGATATCAATTGTCTCTATTGGAAAGAATGAATGTCAGTCATCTTTAACATATGGAAGGAATGAATGCTCTCATCTCTACTAGAAGGAATGAATGCCAGCCATCTCCATAGCAAAAAAAAAGCAACAAACCAATGTCATTATCTCTAGTGGAAGGGAAAAATGTCATTGTCTCTAGTGGAAGGAATTAATTCCTCCTGTTATGCCAGACTAGTTTCAACTGTGGGACTGCTTCTTCTAAATCCAACTCCTCTCTTACCATTGGTATATCAAACACAGATGCAAGGGTGAGACAAATCCACACCCTCTACCCCCAGCTGCTTCTGCTCTTGTAGCCTTGTAGCAGGCTGGCCTTGTAGCAGGCTGTATGAAATATACTAGACACTGATGAATCCCCATCATCTGCAAGACATGTAGTTTGATGGTAAAAACCAAGTGGGAACATTATCAGGAGAATCCACACTCAGGGGTTCCAGGGCCCAAACTCAGGGGTTTTACATGTGTAATAACAGGTAGGTGGTGCCTGACAAACCAGAAGTGTTAGGAAGGGAACACAGTATATTCACAATCACAAACATGTTCCAACTAAGGACCACTCTTGGATTTAATGGGCAAAGAGTAGTGACAGGTGAATGGGGGAAATGAGGAAAACTCAGTGATGGGCTGTTAAATTCAGGTGCAAAGTGAAGAGAAAGTGGTTTTGAGAAAAGGTGTTAAAGGAAATGTGTTATTAGCATGTTGGAACCGAGCCATCATCATTTTGTTTTTATTCTAAACAACAACAACATCTTCCTGTGTAAAAGATAAAATATTGAGGAAAAGCAAGAAATTCTGCTTAAAACAAAGGCATCAAGAACACATTGTTGCATTCTTGAGGAAGACAGAGCAAGCCAGAAGAATGGCTCTATCCAGGGACGAGCAGGCAAGGCGGCAAACAGAGACCAGAGACCAGAGAACAGAAGGCTAAGTTGCCTTTCTGGGCTGTGTAATTCAGGAAGAAGATTTTGGAAATGTGTCCCAGTCCAGCATGGGGAATAATAGTTCCAAAACATCAACTTGAATGAGAAGGTGGAGGTGTCCACACCACTGATTGAAGACCACAGCACCACATGGTATGATCTTTTCAATGCTGTTGCTATGAGAGCAACCACACAGTACAGCAGTAGGTCGGCTAATGCTATGGGACCTCAGCATCATAGGCTGGGGAGAAAGTTCCCACTTCTGGTCCTGGCAATGAAATCAATAGCTAGTTGACTTATGGGAAAGTACATCTGGGTTGAGATTGGATGGGGATGTCCATTAGAAAGTAAATGAGTGACTCCTGGGTCTTTATCCTGAGCCAAGAAATAAAGCAGGAGTTCAGACTTCAAGAAAAGAGAACTGGGACACATTTAAAGTAATACTACCAATTTTTCACAGCTACAAAGCTGTGCATGATTGAATTTTAATCATACAATGTTCAATGCCCATTCCTTCACCAGTGCACATTAACCATCACCAGTTTCCCCAGTTTCAATCCCCCCCTTCCTGCCTGCCTCTATGACCTCGATGGCTCTCTCTCTTCCTTCTTCTCTTTTAGACACTGTGGTTTGCATTATTGTTACTGAAGGGGTATCATGATACAGCTTTCTATCCTTTCAGCACCCAGTTCTTGTCAAGAGTGATCATTTTCAATTCTCATTGTCATATTGAGACAATTCTTCCACCTTTTCTACCCTAATCGCATTCTCCCACTCTTTGTGGCAAACTTCCTATCATGGACCAGTCCTCCTGAGCCTCATTTCTATTGTCTTTTAGTACTCTTAATTTCATTCTTCTATTCTTTCATTCTCTAGCTATTTCTTATAGCTCATGGGAGGGTGTGAAGCTTTGAAATTTTCTCACTCATCTGACTTCAGCTCAGAAGAGTAGATTTGCCACATGACATGTCCTACAGGGGTCCCCTGGGTTTGCATGTAGTTTAATTTAAGCTAGAGGAGGAGGGATCTGGGAAATCCTGAAAAAATGTGGCCAAACTGGTCTAGGAGCAAGAGCCCTTATGAAGGGTACAGCTAGAAGAGCAGAAGGCCAGCCTTAATTGGCGAGGCATTCATAGTCCTCGTGCTTGCTCAGGAACAGTGTTGGGTCTGAGACAAGTATGTGAACCCAGTTTGGTATGCCTGGAATCTTGCATTCCTGGGGAGATGAATCACAGGAGAAACGAGGAGATTGAAATTAAAAACTCGGGAGTTGCATCAATGACTTGATATTGGTCCAGAATCATGATTTCTTCTATGTCACTGATACCCACTCGTCCCCAGAGAAGCAAACTAGTAGCTAACTTTGGCTGACAAGCCAACAGAGCTTCAACATCACCATTTGAATGCGTGATCACAGCCAATATTGTCTGACTTTTTAAAGTAACTTGCCAATATTGTGTGAGTATTCTCTTTTTCACAATTGTTTTAGTTTAGAAGGCCCAAGAACAAATAGTCGAAGCTGAGTGTCAAAGTGGCTGGAATTAACTCCATTTACTTTTTTTTCCTGTGCTCTGCATTTGAAGCATGCTTGGGTTAATTTCTTGGTAGTCAATTTCAGCTTGATTTTTAAATCCCTTCACATAATTGATTTTTTGTAGCTATGTAAAATACCCCTAAGTCTAAATCCTATAAATAGGTATCCTCAGAGAAATTCCATTCCTATCACACTCTCCACCTGCCTGAAAAATATTGCAACTGATTTTGGATTAACTCATTCTGTAATTCTTTTAGCAAAAATAACTATTATTTTCAACATTATATCCTTTCTTATAGAAAAGGCCATATCCCATGATTATGTGCTCTTTGGCATTTTTGCCCTTAATATATATCCTGATGGCAGCCCAGGTCAGTTCGGGGGTCACCCCAATACTCTTTTGATAACCCTGCGATTTGACGTCTGTCCCAACTTGTAAATAACAAGAAGAGTTCTGGACATTAGCAAACTTGCCTAAAGCACCCATTGGGAAAAATAATTTCCGTGGTGATTTTTTTGAGGAGTTGACTCAAAAATGACACTAAGTAGGACAGATAAGTCAACAGACTAAGTATGTGTTTTGCATGCAGAAGGCTGTGGTCCAATCCTTGGCACTGTTTTTGGTTCCCTGCTGGATGGATCCCTTAGCACAAAGTGGGTAATGACCCCTAATAACTTCTGGGTATAACCCTTAACCCCCAGGGGACATCAAGGTCAATTTAGGAATATAGGCTTATAGCACCATGAAAAACCTGGACTGGAAATGAAGGTGTAAAGTAGAGAAGTTTAGCATTCTAGTTTTAAAAAACGATACCAGGGATTTTTCATTTTGGCTTTAATAAATGCACTCAAGACTATGAACATATGTTTGTTTATACCCAAGTTTAAAACGAGCTCCACATTGGTGAAAAGTTGACCTGATTACAATGTGGTGCTACAAAGAAATTATGCCGGGGAGGCAACTTTGAACTGGAAGGACATCTCAACTTTTTATTTAGGGCACTGGAGTGAGGGAATGACTCCGTGGAGAGGAAATTAGGAGTGAGAGAGGCAGCCTGCAGCTCAGGATGAGGAAGGGAAACAATACAAGAAGGAAGAATTAGAAAAGGTCCCCGGAGAAATCAATGTACATAAATTAAAGAAGGGGAGAAGAAGGGAATGGGGCTGCAACAGCAGAGAAAATTAAGCAAATGGGAAAGTTGGGAAAATGATTTAAAATAAGCCCCATCTACCAACCCAGACACACTATGCATGTGTAATCATGGTCTTTGAGGGAGGGCTTCGATTGTGTTTGCATTTATTTCTTATTTTCAGGTAGAGCATCTTTGGATCCTTACCTTTGGAACCCATTGGGGCCCAGCACACCATTATCAGAAAGTAATGAGTCTTGAAACACTTGCACAAGCCATAATTTAATGAATGAGCATGTTCATTGCTAACATTGTTAATGGGTCCACATGTGCATTTGTAAATTATTTTTCTTTAGCTAATGCTTTTTCTTCTTTCTCTCTCTGCAATTATAGCTGTGTTTTTGTTGTTGTTGTTGTTTTGTTTTCTTTTGAAACTCTGTCAGGCCACGAGAAGCTAACAGTGACCATATTCTATGGGCTCCAAATCAGGAGACCAAGGGATATTTCTTCATCAGCAAAGGGAGCCAAAAGCCTAAATCTTGGTTCTCAGATAAGGGGGCAGGCTGCATTTTCAAATCTAGATACTTCACAGGAAGGATTTAAGAGGAGGATCTGAAAGTGATTGTTTGTTGGAAAAAAAGCTCTTGAATTCAAGTTGCTGTATAGGTCACAGATTTGGGACATAAGGGCAGGCTGAATCTGAAGGCCTTTCCACAGCTTTGGCCGATGTGAAGGGCATACCCAGAATCCCACCAAGATAGGGATTTTACCCAAGGTCTGCTTGCCTCTTTGCTAAAGATTTGGAGTGAACAAAGATTTATAGTCCTGCAAATTGCAGCAGAATAAAGCTCATTTTGTTTTTAACCTGTTACATCATCTAATCCTACTTGACATAAAACTATCCTGTTTTCTTTCTTCCTCTGTCTTCAGTTATCTCTCAGCTTTCCTGGCCAGAAATATTTCCCAACTGATGCTTTTTTGTTGCCAAGAAAGACCAGTGGTCTCTCCAGTGGTCTTGTGATTTTTCTCATGGCACCATGCATGGTAGATGTGTGTGGTCTGGAGGACCACTCATAGTCAGACAACTTGCTACCATCAGATACCAGTTGGGTCCTTGGAGGGGACCCACCTTCCAAATGGGCCTGGGCTGTTACTGGATTTACCATCTAAAGTTCTTTGATCTGTGTTGTGAGAAACACCTTGGTCTCAGACCTCACAGGACAACTGGTCAACCCCGATACCACAGTGAACAGATGTCTGCTCTCAAGTCTTCCAGGCTCAAGGGCAACTCCAAAGGTAGACACACGCATATGCAAGTAGGCACATTTTTACCTAACATGACATCATAAGAAAAAAGGTATCTAAAGCCTTTGTGCCATTGAATGAACTTACACTAAAGCCTAATGGTTTATCCTTTTATTTATTTTATTTTTTGCTTTGTTTTTGGACCACATCTTGTGTTTAAGGTTTACTTCTGTGCTCATGGATAACTTCTGGTGATTCCCTGGGGACAATTTGCAGTGCTGGGTATTAAACTGCACACAAGCAAGCATTGTAACCCCTGTTTTGTCTCTCAGGCTCCTCATTTGAAAAAAGAGCTACTTCCTTCTATATCCAGTAGAGAAAAGAGGCTGAACTTGATGACAAGATCTTGTTTTTAGAGACACCTCTTGTGCTGACACAAATGATGGGTCAAATTCTATTCCAGGACATGAAGACCAGAAAGTGTACTTTTCTGACTGATCTGGGGTGTTAAGAGCAGGCCAAACTGCATGTACAAGGAAGGGCAGCAAGTAGACTCTGCCCTCAGACAGACAGCACCTTCTAGCCTTCTGTTGGGAGCCTGGCAGAGAACAGGATGGGGAAAAGCAGGCATCCAAACCACCTATATGAGCTGCTTATGTAAACTGGACCCAGATGTACAAGATGTGAGACCCACATACCTTTTGTCTTTGCTGTATCAATAATGACCCATGGTCTTAGACTAGGGGTTTATTGCGATCTGAAACTTGAAATCCTTTTCTAGGGTGACTTTTAGGGACATCCACATTCTTCATCTAAACTGAGATGCTTTTGAGTATGACAAGATAGGCCTTCTGAGAGACTTGGGTCAGCTACTCATGAGTTCCTGTCCCCAGGAAGATACTTTTCCTGACCCATGGCCCTGCACAGACAGTGTCCTGTGGGGACCACAAATGGCATAAATGTTAACCAAGCCTTTGAAATAAAAACCACATTGCCAGCTGCTGGGGAAGCTTCTCTCAGAGCATCAGCAAAGCAGGAGAGTAAGCCCCATTCTTTGCAGGGCATTTGTGCAAGGCAGATGCCTTAGAGAAGCCTTTTACCCAAATACTGCAGCATGTGCTTCAGGGAGAGTAACCGTAGAGGATGCGGCTGCATCTTCTTCTCTCTTTACTTGGGGTGGGGGATGCTTTGGCCTACAGGGGTCCTCCTTTCATGGGCTCTATTGGCGGGCATGAGAATCTGCCCTACTGAAGTGGCAATCTCAACAGGGTTCAAGCTTGTTTGTGAAGGGCCCTGGCTACATAAAGGGATGTAGCATCTTGAGGATATGATTGCAGCTTTTTGAGTCCTAAAAAGTCCTAAAAGTTGGGCAATGGGAATGCTGTGAACTTGGTCTTGGTAGCTTGAGGGACAGATTTCCCCGTGTAGATACTGCACTGGGGATTCAACAGCCATCAGTTATGGGGAACCTTGGTCCCCCTGAGTGTGAGTCTTTTTGCAAAGCTACACTTGAGCTTATAAGATGAACTCTCTCTCTCTCCCTTCCTCTCTGCACCCTTCCCCTACACCCCTAGAAGGCAGAAGAAAGGCTATCAAACCACAGCACACAGAGTGACACAGGCTGCCAAGAGCAAAGAGATGGGCTGGGGGAAGAGATAAGCAGATACCCAAAGATGGAGCAGGCTGCCTGCTGCTTCCGGGACTCACTTAGGACCATTCACAGAGAGGAACTGAAGATATAACCAGGCATAACACTGAGGCCAGGAGCCCTGAGTGTGCTTGTACAAGACTTTGTTTCCTGGACACCCAAAAACCACTGGGAGAGGGAAAGGTTTAAAAGGAGGAAGAAGAGGAAGTTTCCAGACTGTCCATTCTGCAGGGCCCCCAGGACTCTCCCAGGTGAGGGTTGTATCATGCTGGCGTGATGCTTTTCTGAACTGCTGACCTTGTGGCATGTTCCTATGTGCATCTGCATGTTGACAATGTTCTCTGTTTAGAAGATTACAGATCTTCAGGCTGCTTAATCCCAGGTCGGCATAACCTTTGCAGAGGTGCAGAGCATCCCATGCTATAGATTTTTCAGAGTCAATTTAACCAGCTCACTGGAGACTGGCGTGCAGTGTGTTCTCAACTTTATTGATAAGAGTAATCCTGCAGTAAGCTGTTTCCCACTTTAAAATTCACATTGTTGCTAAATTTGCTAAACTTATTCTTTCTTCAGATACATGTCTGGAAGCAGCCTTGTCGGGGTCATGAGCTTTAAGGAGTCAAATGTTTTATGTTCATCATCCAGCTTTCTATTCAGTGGACAATGCACTCCTGTTTGCATGTTCTCGACAGCTTTGGCTGTATTTATACCTGATCCTCTTAGCAATGGTCCGTCTTATGCTTTTTCCTGTGTTTGCAAATCTGCAAAGAGAAAACTAGTGTGACCTTGTTTTACTTTTGACTTTTTGTTACCAGTGAGACACATTCTTTCTGATACCTTTCTCTTCGTAATTTCTCTTTGGGAAACTGGTGTTTAATATTTATTGGCATTATAGTAGCGTATTGGTAGCATTTGACATTTTCTACATACTTTACACCAGATAAATATTATACTTCCATCTAAGAATTCTTTCACACCTCTTTTTGAGTCTTTTGCTTTATTCATTTTTGGAGTTGTTGTTTTGTTTTTGGGGCCACGCTCAGTAATGCTCAGGGCTTACTCCTGGCTCTGCACTCATGCATCCCTTACAATGTTGCTCAGGGGACCATAAAGGTTGTTGAGATTAAAGTCAGTTGCCCATATGAAACACAAGTGTCCTACCCATTGTACTATCTCTTGGTCCCTAGTTTTTTTAAATGCTTTTTATCTATTTTAATTTGATTTTAAATGAAGGTAATGTTAATTAAATACATTCTTTGAATCAAGTTTATTTTTATTTTAATAAAGTTCATATTTACTGACCCAAGTTTGCATGTCTTATGAGTGCCATTTACCATTCTTTGTCCACTACCAAAGTGTCCATAGCCCACCACCTCCATTCACATAACACCCCTGCCCCCCTTTCAGCTCCCTTTCATTGCCCCACCTTTGTCACCTAGGTTTTGTGGTCAGAGACATTGTCAATTCTCACATCTCAAATTTCTGTTTCCTCTTTCTGAATTATTTCACTTAATCTGATACTAGTCATTGCACTTATATTTAGCAACAGGCAAGATTTCATCTTATCTTATAGCTAAAGAGTATTCTAGTGTGTGTGTGAGTGTGTGTGTGTGTGTGTGTGTGTGCGCGCGCGCGCGCGCTCGCACGCGTGCGCGTGTGTGCGCATATATCAGACACAATTTTTTTATTTTTCTTTTTTTGTTTTTGGGCCACACCTAGTGATGCTCAGGGGTTATTCCTGGCTATGTGCTCAGAAATCACTCCTGGCTTGAGGTACCATATGGGAAGATAAGGATCAAACTCAGGTCTGTCCTGGGTCGGCCACATGCAAGGTAAACAAACACCCTACCACTGAACTATCACTTCAGCCCCTCTGTCACAATTTCTTTATCCACTCATTTCCTGTTGGCTCTTTATTTATGGGTCTTGGCTATCCTGACTACAGCAGCAATGAACATAATTTTACACATTTCTTTTCTATTTAGTACTTTCGTGATCTTTTGCTAGATACAAAGACATGGAGTTGCTGGCCTGGATGGCAGTGCAATTTTTAAATGTTTGAGAACTCTCTACCTTGTTTTGGGAAGGTATTTTAGAAAGCTCCCTGGCCCATCGAGAGTGCTCAAGAGCATTTGCATCATGAAAAATAACATTTTTCTTCTCTGATTCAGACCACTGCTTAGTGGAGGGACAAATTAAACTCTGCTAGATCCCTCAGCCCAGTTCCTCCTCCCCTGTACCCAAGTGTCCTTCCTGGAATCTGGGTGAAGTGCATGAACTCAGCTTCATCACACCTCAGGGTGGCTTCACCAAGCAGGGAACCTACATGATTTTGAACTAAGAAGAAACACAAGAACTTAGCTGTGTTATGCAATATCTTTAAACAACTATTTCTATTGCTTCTAAAACTATTTCTAAAACTTCCCAGTGGAGGGGATGGACAATTCTTAGGAGACACCACTATAGTCACTTTTCCTCACTTCCTTTCTTTTTTGTTGCTATTGCCTTACCGGGGCTTGAGCATGGTAAGCTGCAGTGTTTGTGCATTCTTGATTGCGGGTAACAGAGATCATGCACCTGGTTGCAACTACTGGGGAATCCCCAGTAGTGGTGTCTCCAGGTATGTACTTGGCATATTGTGCAGAGGCTGGGACTCTTGGTATCACTTCTGCTCAGAGGTACTTTGCACAGAACCATCCACAGGCCTCTCGTGCACTTTCAGGATCAGAGAAAAAGAAACTTGGCCAAACAAAACAAAACAAAACAAAATCAGAACTGAACAGGGTATCTTGAGGGTGGGATGAAAGTGCACTCAGATATTGACAAAGAGAAGAAAGTTCCCTGAAGCTAGAGACTTCCACAGGAAGTGTTGAGATTGGCAAGAAAACAAACGGGAAAGAAAAGGCAAAGAAATCATCACTGTGCTTCTTTGTGTATGGTTTCTGTACAGAATTGGAACAGAGGTTAAACAGAGAAAATAGCACAGCCTTTCAGATGACATAGTCATCTTTTTTTTTTTTTTTAAGACTACACCCAGTCATACTCAGAGCTTACTCCTCTTTTTCTGTGCTCAGGGATCAATTCTGGCAGTGCTCAGGGTCCAAAAGAGATGTAGGGATTAAAACTGGGTTGGAGGGGCTGGAGTGATAGCACAGCAGTAGGGCATTTGTCTTTCACGTGGCTGATCAAGGATAGAACTGGCTTTGATCCCCATATGGTCCCTCAAACTAGGAGTGATTTCTGAGCTCTTAGCCAGGAGTAATCCCTGAGCATCACTGGGTTTGGCCCTAAAACAAAACACCCCAAAAAACCTGGGTTGGTCATATGCAAGGCAAGTGACACACCCACTGTCAAATGGTATAATTTTAAAAGAGGAAAGAGAGGGGAAGAACTGGAACTGAATTTGGAATGAATTAGATTAGAATTGTTTCTAGAAGTGGACATATTTCTTGATTGGTTTTATTATTTTCAATTTTAAAAATGCCTCTGAATGACTTACTTTATATTTATTTTTTTTAAATTTTCTTTTATCGAAACCATTGTGATCTACAGAGTCCTTCATAGTTGAATTTCAGTTATACAGTGAGTCAGGGCCCTTCCCAACACCAGTTATGACTTTTTTTTAAAAATTCTTATTTAAACCATCATGATTTACAAAGTTATTCATAGTTGTGTCTTAGACACACAATGATTCAGAACTCTTATCCAAATTCAGACAATATTCTTCAAGGACTTAGATCAGTTAATTATAAAGTTTGTGTGTAATCATAAAAGACTCAGGCTAGCCAAAACCATACTGATTTTATTTTTAATGAATCAATTGTACTTACTTCGTAATGATTGAGGGGATGATAGTTACAACACTGTCAATTCGGTCATCTTGATCCCTTGGTAAATGTTCTTAGCATACCACACCCACTTCCATCCAATCTTCTTTCTGTTCTTTCATGCCAACTCTAATCTCTTTTCTGAAATCACCATTTTGTTATGATAGTCTTGAAGTTTGTGTTTATATTAGTTCATTAATAAACACCATTTGTTATTTTTATTTCTGGCTTATTTCACTTAGCATGATCCTTCTATTCCATCATGTTGTAGTGGAATTATCTTTTCTCAGAGCTGAGTATTTCATTGTATATATACCTTTATTGGGCTAAATTCGGCACAAACAGCATTTGCTTAATAAATTTATTAGAGCTTTGCTTCCACTCCTTTCTGAGGAAGACCTGGTGGAAAGCAGAGCTCAAGGGTACAGACAAGCCAGACTTGTATGCGACTGGAAGCCCCTGGGAATGTCAAGTGCTGAAGAATGAAGCAGCAGGAGAGAGCATGCTGTGGAGAGTGTGGACAAGGCTGTGGAGAGTGTGACCGAGAGGCCACAGGAAACAGGAAACTGAGCTCAGACATAGGCCGGGAAATTGGTGGCGGGGGGAGGAGGGAGGGCAGAACTCTTGCACCTCAAGGTCACTAAGACTCTCAAAAAAAAAAAAAAAAAAAAAAAAAAAGCTAGAATTTTTGGTTTTTGGGTCACACCCGGCAGCGCTCAAGGGCTACTTTTGGCTCTATGCTCAGAAGTTGCTTCTAGTAGGCTCAGGGGACCATATGGGATGCCGGGCTTTGAACCAGGGTCCGTCCTGTGTTGGCCACATGCAAGGCAAACACCTTACCGATGTGCTATCGCTCTGGCCCCACACAAACTCTTTTATCTGAGAAAAAAAGGGCAGGCTCTACTTTTTTCTAGAATGTTCCTAGCACATGTCATTGACTTTTTTTTAGAGTTAGGCAGATTTCACTGTACAAGAGGGGATGAGACCAGATTAGATCTTCCAGGTCCATGTAGGTGGGGCGGTGGGCTTGGTGAAGTTCTAGAAAGGAGATATCTGGGTAGGCAGCAGGGTTTCCACACTGAGCATGATGAAGCCCAGTGGCCAGAAATGCTCATCTATATGGGTCAGCCAAGGAGTTGGGGGGCCAGCACGTCCACAAGCCTTACCCCTCCTTCTCACCTGGAGCCTGCGGCCTGCAGCAAGCTACTAGCTAAGTCCATCCATGTGTGGTTTGCTGAGGCGTGCTCTGTCGGAGAGGAGGGGAAGCCCAGTAATATTTTGATTAATGACTTCCTGGAGGATGAAACTCTTTTCTACCGACAGCTCTATTAGAAAAAAAAACCTCAAGCCAAAACCTCTTCATAAATCATGCAAACGGCGGTTGCCGACGCAACCCAAACAGCTCCAGCGCACTGTCTATTTGTCTTGGGGTAGATGTTGATAAATCGAACTCGCCCACAGTCCATTTGGAACAGCTGAACTTTAGCTGGAGCACATGGTTCGCTGCAACCTTCATTTGGAGCAGGGACCTCAGGCTACTTTCATTTGATCAGTTATTTACATTATTTTTTATTTTTTTATTTTTGAGCCACACCTGGCGACTCTCAGGATTACTCCTGGATCTGTGCTCAGGAATTACTCCTCGAAGGCTTGGGAGAACCATATGGAATGCTGGGGATTGTACCTGGGTTGGCTACATGCAAGGCAAATGCCTTCCCCATTGTGCAAAAGCTCTGCCCTCCAGGATTTTCTTTTTTTTAAATTATCTTTATTTAAACACCGTGATTACAAATATGATTGTAGTTGTATGATAACAGTCATGTAAAGAACACCCCCCTTCACCAGTGCAACATTCCCACCATCAATTTCCAAGATCTCCCTCCTCCCCACCCCACCCACACCTGTACTCAAGATAGGCTTTCTATTTCCCTCATTCATTCACATTGTTATGATAGTTTTCAGTGTAGTTATTTCTCTAACTGCACTCATCACTCTATGTGGTGAGCTTCATGTCATGAGCTGCACCTACATGGGAAGGTGGGGGGAAATAAGGGTTGGGACTGAGGCAGTAAAAGATTAGAAATGAGCTTTGTAAGGGCAGTATCAAGGTCACAATACAAGATGGATATTATGCATATATAAACTATATGCATACAATACTATCAATAGGAGACCAAGGAGAAAAAATTTCCAGTGACTGTCCCAACATAAATCAGTGCTAGAACAACCCACCCTCCTCCCAAAGCACATTCTCATTACTATAGGGAGAGGTAGGGGGAAAGCCTGATGACCCCTATAGAGCCCTCCTGACTGGCGCCCATTTAATTTCTTTATTTTTATTCTCTATCTTTTGGTTGTTTCTGTGACTATGGGGCTGCAAACTTTGGGATGATGCTGAGGGTTATAATCCACAGCTTGTCTAGGATTGTACTAAACCTGTGGAGGCAATTTTGGGGTCTCATGCTTACCAGGCAGGTGCTCAGACCTGGTCCCTAGAAGCATTTTAGACCCACCTGCAAACAAGGACAGTTCTGTTCTTTGTCTTAAAGCTAAGTTAGCTTAAGATGCTTGGGAATTCAGGGATTCCTCCAACTTACTGTGAAAGTGAACCCCTTTCCTTAGAATGCTTCCTTCTGACTTACCCCTAAATCCAGGGGCAGGAAACACCCTGAGGACTGAGTTGCAGGACTCACAGAACTGAAAGTGCTGGAACATTCTTTCTAATGATATTTTTCCCCCCATCAACTGCAGCCCACTGCCTTCCGCTGATGCTGAGCAGACATATGCTTTGTCCTTCAGCCTCTCTCACCTGTATAAACCCCCTTGGTCGCCTGCTGGCACACCTGTGCACCTCAGCCACAAAATTTCTCTCTCTCATTTGTCCCTGCGTTTGTTTAATCAGGACTTAATGCCTTTTGTGTCATAAATCATTAGTCTGACAGCCTGTACTCAGCTTTTTTGCATTAGTTATTGCCAGTGGTTTCTCTTCACGCTGTGACCTGGAGCCGATCACGAACTCTTCTCCTGGATAGGTTGGGGGACACCATCTGCATTCACAGTCGGGGTGATGGCATCTCAGGGTTAATCAGAAAGGCACAGCTAATGGCAAAGGTGGTGGCTTCGCAGGTGGAAAGACAAGACTTGAGGCACACATGTGCTCTTGCTGGTCACATACAGTCCCTTGTTCTAACAAAGGGGAAAGCCACAGTGGGCAAAAACAAGCATTTTCCAGTGTACAAGTGACTAAGTGATGAGTGGAAGAATTGCAATGTTCACCCATAAACACCTTTTTTAGGCTCCAAGGCATTCTGGCCAGTCCAGGAAAACCTACATCCAGCCCTCTCTCTTCATTTTTCCCTACCCCATTTGCCTGCAGCCTCCAGTCTGCTGTGTGAATTAAACTAGTCTTTTTCTTCTCAGTATAGTATTATGTGGCTTCCACATGCCCTTCTGTCACTAAGCATTTAGTAAGGATCACTGTGGTGTGGAGGGTGGCAGAGGAGGTGATGTGGGGGGGCTGTTTTTAAACTGACTTATGATACACGGAAGCTCATATTTCATACTATATATCCTGCCTGCAGACTTGGCTGATTCAGTGGCTCAATGATGTACCCTTAAGTCCCAGTCCCTAAGACTTCCCATCTCTCAGCCATCCTTTTTCTCAGGCAGGGTCCTTCAAGGTCACACTCCCTACAGCAACTGGGCAACATTTTTTGTTTGTTTTATAGTCTGATCATACTGTGAAGGAAACAAAGAACTGAAAGACAGAACCAACCTTTTTGACAGAATATAAACAATTTCCTTCATTCTGACTGGGCCAGCTCAGGCCATAACTGGGGTCTCTAACTCCAATCTCCATGCCCCTCAATTAATCACAGTTGACCTCAGACAACATAGACTATAGATTATCATCACATTCCTGGAAGAAGGAGAGAATGCAAACAGAGGGAGGCTTCTCGAAGGTGCGGGAAAAGAAAAATGGGCTCAGTTCAATTCTGAAAATTGAAAGATTGCATTCTTGATGGTGACACTCTTGTTCTTGTGCTCTTGAAATTTTCTAAGAAAGTCCTTCAGTGCCAACAGAATGATACCCCCCCCCCTTCCCAGCTATCCAATGGGTTTGATCTATCATTTTCTGATCCTGGCTCCCCTCAATTTTGTTTCTCCAACCAGTCCAAGCTTACTGCTGGAGCTCATGCACCAACAGGGTGCCATTTTGTGCCGTGGCCAAGGTTGGTTTTTCTCTGTCTCTCATTCCAAGCTCTTTCCAACTATACTCTGCTTCATTTTAGTAAGTTCCCCTGAGGTGACTCCATTTCCTGAAAGATTCTTCCTGGGTTTCATTTGCCTTCAGGTTGCCATGAGACAGCAATCTTCCTTATTTTCACTTTTACTGAAGTGAGGTAGCATAAAGATTGCCAGGTTCAGATGTGAAAAATTCAGGTTCATCACTCTAAGTCCAATTTAAATTTAGCCTTCACCCAATAGATAAGACATATCCAGATCCACCTCCATTCCTTCTTTCCTTTCTTTCTGATACCAGCTCCGTTTTGCCACACAGTTTACTATTTCTCATGTGGGTGGAGTCTCTAAAACCCTACCCTAAACCACAAGTTCCTCCCCTTGGCTTTTCTCTTCTGCTCCTATCACACGTGTGTGTGTGCATGCGTGTGTGTGTGTGTGTGTGTGTGTGTCAACCAGGCTTTTTCTCTAAAAGGAAAACACTATCTTTCTTCTTTCTACACTCCTGTTTTATTTTTCCTCATGTACTTAACTTTCTTTGGCTCCATCTTGTCTTTGTTGAATTTCTGTCTTCCCCCATTTCAGTGTAAGTTTTATGATATTATGTACATACATTCAGCCCTTTCATGTACCTTCACGACCTAGATCAGAGAAAGGCATGAAGGATGTACTCAACTACTATTTGTCCGATGAATGAAACTTTACAATAAGCTTACTGCTTCCCCTAGAGAGAAATTACTCAAATCTACCCATCCTCCCGTGAAAGCAAACCTGACGTTGAAACTAGACTCGTTTTTTCTTTTGCTCATGCTTCAGACAGAGAACATGATTGATATCATCTGAAAGGAAGGAAACAGTTCCTCGTGTTGGTCTCTGCGTGTAACAAAAGAATTTTCATTTTCATCAGCCCGACTCCCAGCCCATCTCCAGCGATGAATTATCTTACGTTCCTCTTGGCAGTTCTTCATGCACACAGAGGTAAAGATGATGTCTTCATTTTAAAAAGTTTACCTTTCTTGGGGTGGGGGGAATCTTATAATCTGCTCAGAATCTCTGATGCTCTTTAGCTAGGTTAGATCATTTATCTCTTGTTCAGAGAAATTCCATGTTATGGATTCCAATGATCAGTAGTGGAATGCTTGGTGGACTAATTGAGCAAATGAGAGTCTTTACCATGATTTTAGTTTAGTATCAGTAGAACAATAGGAATCTTAGAATAAGTTAAAGATCATTATTTGGTATATCAGGGCTCCAGCTAATTAATACAATGTGCTATACCTATCTTTCAGCTCTATGCCAAGAAATGCTTTGGGATACAACTGTTAAACTTGCTGAGAATATGACACTAGAGTGTATCTACCCATCCATGGACAGCTTAACCCAGATGGAGTGGTTCAAGATCAACACAACCAATAAAGAATCCATAGCCATCTTTAACCCGGTTCATGGTGTGGTCATTAGGGAACTGTATGCTGACAGGGTGTCCTTTTTGAATTCAACTGCATCTCCCAATGATATGACCCTGTACTTTCATAATACCTATAGAGCTGATGTTGGCTTCTATTGCTGCTCTCTTCACACTTTCCCTTATGGACACTGGGAGAAGATTATCCAGGTGGTTTCAATAGGTGAGTGAAAATGTTATTTGCCTGTTTGCCTTGATTCTGATTGAGTTAAGCCTATAAAGCCCAAGCAGAAACTTTAAAATGCTATTTTTGTGACATCTCCCTATACCTCTCTAAAATTATAACATTTCAGGGAAATATCACAACAAACTGCATTCATTTTTATTGATGTGCTAATATTTCTCTAAGAGTCCTGCAAATCTGAACACAGTAGGAAAAAGGGCAAGTTTTGTATGGTCTACCTGGTAAACTGAAGCCTAGATTAAACTGATGTTGGATAGAACTAGAAAGCTCTGTGGTCTTGCTTTGTCCCAGTGATGAAAAATTGAGGATCATGCAGATTCTGTCTTAGACCATCACCATAAAATAAATATTAAAATAAAGCATATTTAACCAAACAAAATTGCTGGCTTCAAAGTACACGGACACGTTATGTTTACTCCAAACATGATCTATGAAGTGTGCATGATGTATAAAGTTTCTTTACAAATGCTATCATTGGAATTCTTACTGAGTTCTTTTGCTGGTGGGGGGGTCTTGTCTTGATGTCAATGGCTACTTAATATAAGGATGGTGGGGGCCGGAGAGATAGCATGGAGCTGTAGGGTGTTTGCCTTGCATGCAGAAGGACAGTGGTTTGAATCTTGGCATCCCATATGGTTCCCTGATCCTGCCGGGGGTAATTTCTGAGCGTAGAGCCAGGAGTATCCCCTGAGTACTGCCGGGTGTGACCCCAAAAAACAAAAAAAAATATAGAATAAAATAAAATAAGGATGGTGGCTACTGAAGGGTTGGTGATTGTGCCAGTTTTGTCAAGTGAGACCACATGAAGTTTGCCACAGTGACCCACTTTTCCTTTTCATAAAGCATTTATTTTTAACAGCAATGCTGTTTGGTAGGGTGTTACCCAGAGAAGAGATTTATTCACAATTGATTGACAATAGATGCCTTCAGTGTTAATGACTGCCTTATCAACTATGTTTATATAATATTTAGGAATCCTTTTACAACAAAGTTCTCAGCATCTTCAAAACTGTTCTTAATGGCATTTAGAGAAAGGTATTTGTTTCCAGAAAGTATTCACTTGGCTTTCTTCAAATCCATTATAGGAATCACTATTTATGGCAAAGTAACCTAAATAAATATACTTTTAGAATGAGTACCGGAATAGCATATTAATCTATAGGCTTCATAAATAGATATCTTATTAGAACCCACAAACATTAATTTTTATAACTCTATCAGTGGTACTAGGTGGTCAGATGTGCTGTTATTATATAGTAAAGAGTAAATTATTATTATTTATTTTGAAAATATTTTTTCAGAGCAGTAGGTCTCAGTAGTAAAATAAAAAATCCAATACACCATGTTGTAAACATATTTAATCATTTATTTTAAATGGCTTTTTACTTTCATTAGTAAAACACATGTAGACTTAATATAAATGCTTTTAGAAGGGGATGTGGTGCTCAGGGCTTACTCCTGGCTCAGCATTCAGGGATCCCCTCCTGGCAGGGAGGAATACTAGAAATACTATGGAATACTAGGGATTAAACCCAGGTTGGCTTCATTTAAGGCAAATACCCAACTCACAGTACTCCAGCCCCTAGTCTGATTCTTTAAGGCCTTAGGTTCATCGAAATGGAAAACCATTGGATTTAACTTCATATTATCTATTGCATTAGCCCCTGATAAGAAAATCAGCCAGAAACTTCTCTTTTTTTGGGGGGGTTCACACCCGGCAGCTCTCAGGGGTTGCTCCTGGCTTCACGCTCAGAAATCTCTCCTGGCAGGCTCGGGGGACCATATGGGATGCCGGGATTCGAACCTATGACCTTCTTCATGAAAGGTGAACGCCTTACCTCCATGCTATCTCTCCGGCCCCGAACTTCTCTTTTTTATAACTCTGCAGTCTTGTTTGTCTACACGGTAAATCTATGGGTTATTAAGGATGTAGTGTATTAGTACAAGACAGGCCTTTTCATGTTTAAGATGTTGGGTTTCATCCTGGCACCAATTGGCCTCAGAGAATTCTCAGTGCAAAACAATAAGAAAATATCCATTTGCCTTCATCCATGACTTTAGCTAGATCTCTGTGGCTTCTACATCAGCTCCTGGGATAGTGTCTTACTATCTCATCTAGAGATGGTTTCTGTCCTTAAGCATCATGAAATAATCTCTGCTGGCGTCAGAATTTTCTTTCACAGCATTCTTACCACTCTGCTTTCATAGAATTGAAGAGATTCCTTGTTCTAGACTAGGCTTGTCTTCAGAAAGTGTTTCAGTTGTTTTGATTCTCTTACAGTTTCTTCAAGGGGGGCTTTTACTTTATAAAATACATATATTAAATATATATTATATATAATTCACGTGTTTACTGGAATAGACTTAATTTCCTTCATCACTTATACTTTATATTCAGGTGCTCAGTGTTTGGAACAAGAGGCTTTCTTTGCTTTGCTCCTGCCTTGTCTTCTAATATGTGTTTTTTTTCACTAAGTAGTTATCTTAGTTTTTTGATTTAATGTGAGAATTGTGTGACTCTATGTTTCACTGGACCACATAGTGGTCTCTTTGTAGGGTCACTAACTTACCGAATTTCAGTATTGTTGCATTTCAGAGAATCAAGAAGTCCAAGAGGAGAGAGAAGGTGGAATGGGATGGGGATTCACCAGATAAGTGCTTTGTATCACAAGGTTATGGCACAGGGAACTCCGAAACAGTGGCAGTAGTCACATCCAAATCATTGCTTCCAGGAGTACCATAACATGCACAATAATCATAAAAATAATGAGAAAGTGATGAACGTTAAATTACCAAAATATGACACAGAGACCCAACATGAGAATGTGTTGTTAGAGCAATGGGACTGATGGGCGTTGCTGGATACAGAACAGCTATCCTAGTTTCTATGGAAGAGCAATGGAAACCAGGTAGAACAGTGGCTACAGGGTGGGAACAAAACTTTGGGAGTCCTAGGTAAAATGGTACAAAATTGCATTTATGCAGAATGAATTAGTCTATAAGATATAAAGTAAAATTTAAAAGCATTCATTTATAATTTATTGCATTTTTTTGTACCATAAGTCACCTCCCCACCCTGGTATTTCTTATGGAACAAATGCCGCCTGGAGCTGAAGCCTGAGTGCAGGGGAGGAGAGCATCTAAAAATTTATGTGCATCTTATGGTTAGATGCATCTGATAGTTCAAAAATTACAATACTTTTTGTTTTTAATCTATTTTGCTTTGGATCACACCTGGCTGTGTTATTTCTGACTCTGTACTTAGGGATCGTGTCTGGGATAAACCCAGGTCATTGTGTTTAAGGCAGGTGCCTTATGTGCTATACTATCTCTTTGGATCCAGTTTATAATTTTATATTAAATACATAGGTATGTTTCATATACTCTCATAACAAACATACGATGTGAAAGATTATTATTATCGCATAAGTATTACTCTAGGAATATTAGAATTGCTATGTATTGTCTTTTATATGCTATATGCAATCTTATTTTATTGCTTACCCATACATAGTTTTTATTAAAAGCAGACAGCTTATCTTCTGAATTTAGGCTAGATGAAACTAAATTATTGAGCAACTATGGAGAAATTGTGGTTGCCACATTAAGTTAGGATTTTAGGCATCATGTATCAGCAATTTTGATAATCTTTTTTATTTTGATCAACAAGATTTGTCTCTCTTGTTTTTTTAAAGACAGGGATGAGAGCTCTTTGCTTCATGGGTTTTTGCACAAATAACGATGAGCTAATCAGTTACAGAGCCATCTAAACAACTCTATGCAGTTAGAATTCTTCATGATAGTATATTAAGCTGCTTTGTTATTTTTGCTTTCAAATTTTACGTATTAGGAGACCAGTGAGTACATTTAACTCATATGATATTTGGCAGGCTTTATTTTTCAAAATTCAGAATGGTAGGGAATATGAAAAAGAGTAACTGCATTTCAGAATTCATTATAAAATACATTTAACTTCAATTCATGCACTTTATTAACGACATATCATGAACTATAAATAACACATATGTGTAGTAGAATGGGGACAGAGATGATCTATTTAACATAAAAATTGTACCTTGAGTTCAGAAATTCTCATTTGCACAATAAATTGGAAGAACCTCAAGAGGCTGAGAGACATACAACTTCAAAAATCTATTGCTAGGGGCCAGGGCAATGGCGCAAGAGGTAAGCCATCTGCCTTGCCTGCACTAGCCTAGGATGAACCGCTGTTCAATCCCCTGGGGTCAAATTGTCCCCCAAGCCAGCAGCGACTTCTGAGCACATAGCCAGAAGTAACCCCTGAGCGTCACAGGGTGTGGCCCAAAATTAAAAAAAAACTATTTCTAAAAATGAGGCATTACATTTCTCTACAATAATTATTTTTATATTAGTTATTGCTTCACTCATATGTTACGATTTGTCTAAAAGATCTATGTACTTCAATATTGGGCGCACACCAATTTATTAGCTGAATCTTCTTGATGTCTTGATCCTCGAATAATATTTGAGTACATAGATTTATCTCTCCTCTTATAGTTTATTGTGTGAGAAGAGCTTTACCATGTTTCACTCAGGCCCTTTCTTTTAAACCTCCCTCCACTGAAATGTGGACACAAGTTGTATTTGGCAGATAAGGAAAATGAGATAGAGTGCTGTGTGGCAACGTATCCAAGTTTACACTTTCTATATGTCCCACAGATGAAGTTGTAAATCCATGTGGAAAATGACCACCTTAAAATATGGAAGGCCCTGGCTCCTGAGGAAGGAGATATGAGCTTTGCACGTTTTCAACTCCCTACCCCATCAAGCTTTCGGTCTAGTCTTAAAAAGCAAATTCAATATCTTCCACCAGATAAGTGTGGTTCTATTTGTGCAAAATTGCATTTGAGGCGTGTTCACTTCAGAAAGACCCTTCTGGATTAGTCACAGGCACAGATTGTCAGTGGTAACAATGCTGCAATCATTTTTCTGTCTCATGGGAGAATACTCTGAGAAGATTTGAGGACAGTAGTCCCCAAAGAGCCCTTTTATTGCAGAATGTGTAGCCGATAGTGGGATTATAGAGAAAATTTATGCAGCCCTTTTGTCTTCTGAAGTAGTCAGTTGCAAAACATGAAGATATTATTCTAGAGACTCAGCCGGCATCCCCAAGCTTACCCACATGACTGACCCATTCAGGAAACTCCACCTCCTAACTGTCAGTGAGATGCCAGTGGGGTAGGGAATAAACAAATACCGTATCTTTGAGTACTTAAGAAACACTAGAGGAAAACTTTCTGTTCCCATTAGATGGCTTAAGAAACAGAGTCAGAGCTATTAACTAACTCAAGTTTTCTGCTCTGCCAAGTCACAGGGCCAAAGGGAAATCAAGTCAAGTCTCTGAAGGTCCAGCAAGTAGATGAAGGGATTGGACTTTGGCCAAGGGAAAAGGATGCTCAGGGGTGAGTTGCACTGGACAGTGAGGATTTGGGAGGAGGTTTTGTTTTTGCTTTAAAGAGTGATTTTAATCATTTATTTGTTCATTTAGGGTATTGGTACTTGATGATATTAAATTTCACTGATCTCCCACTTCAACCCCCTTTTCTCTTGGTTGTTATTGTCATTGCAATAATTCACAAATCACACACTTGGTCGTGGTGTTCACACTAACCCGGCTGCTGTAGATATCATGAGGAACTTAACTATGTGTTGTAGTCTTTGAGGTAACTTGGTGTCTCGTAGAGAAACACATCTCAGCCAGTCTTTTCCCACCTCTCAGAAGAAGACTGACTCATTACATTGTAACTATGCAGAAGGGAATAAAAATTTCAGAGTAGGGTAATCAAGAAATGTGGATTGAAATACCCACTGTTGAATTGGGAGTAACTTAGTGGATCTATTGTATTATTGGAATTGTCAGGATTTTACAGAGAAACCGAATCAAGGCAATGATTGATTCTATGTAAGAAAGAGCTTCCTGTGATCAGAGAGGGGCAAGTCCAGGTATTCAGTGTGGGCCTGCTGGTTGGATCTGGGAATTACAGAAGCTCAAAGACAGTCAGCCAGAGAATACCCTCTTGTTAGAAAAGCCAGTGCTTTTTTTTTTCTTTTCTTTTCTTTTCAGACTTTCAACTGACTGGATGAGTTGGAAGGTAAGTGGTTTCCTCAAACACTACCAGTTCAAAGGTTCATCTCATTCCAGGCTGTAGTCCAAATCAACATTTAAAATGAGCCATCACAGGCTGGAGCAATAACACTGCTGTTAGGGCATTTGCCTTGCAAGCGATTGACCCAGGCCAACCCTGGTTTGATTCCTGGCATTCCATATGGTCCCTAAGCCTGCCAGGAAAGATTTCTGAGTGTAGAGCCAGGAGTAACCCCGGAGTGTTGCCTAGTGTGGCCCCAAAACAAAACAAAATATTAGCCAGCACATTTATTTTGGTAAGTGATGGATCATTAGTAAGGACCCTCAGAGCCTATGATTCAATAATCTTACTGTGTTATCCTATGTAGCCTAGGATATTAATTTAATCTAGATTTATCTAGTTTTGATCTAGAGATTCCTGGAATATCCTCCAGATTGTGACCTCTAGGAGAATGACCTAAAAATCTCTAGAGTAGAAGTGGGTACACTAGCCCCAAAAATGGATTGATCCTACATGAAAGTTCATTAGCAAGAAGTTGAGCAAATTCACTGAGATTTGATTATACTTTATATTATAAAGTAGTGAGTGACCAGTCAAGACCCATTAGCAAGGGGGATGAATTTCAGCAACATTACAGTAAAAATAAAAGCCAGAGAAACAAGAACAGGGTTCAACAGCACAAAACCCACATGGTATTCTTCCTTTTCTTTAAAGCTGGAACAGTGAAAAATCCAAACAATGTGTTATTTTCAGATCTAAACAAGTGTGATTAAACTCTAAGAAGAAATCAAGTTGTGAGCATGACAGGATAGGCCAAAGGAGGAACCTTTAGTAATCATAATTCTGTATTTTTTTTTTTGAAAGAGGCCTTTGGTCCCCATTTGTCTCAAAAATGCATTGCAAACCTGGCATGAGTTAATGGGTATGTTGAGTTGGGAGGAACTGAACCCACTTATACACAAATTCACTCATCAAATTTTAACTGAAAAAAAAAACCCACTAAATATGAGATAATGCTTGTGGTTTTGGATGGTACAAAAATAAAACTTATCTCTCAGATAAGTGCATAGCAGAGTGTTATGGGGCAAACAAATTGTAATAACAAATGAGGATTTATTTATTTTTTATTTTGGGATCTATCTAATGGCCCTCAGGGCTTAACCCTGGATCTACCCTCAGGGATCATACCTTGGAAGTGATTAGGGGACCAGATGATTAGAGAGACTAAATATTTTGGTTAACTGTGTACTAGACAGCAATACCTGCTGTATTTCACTGATCATGTTGGCTGGAATTAAAAGCAAAGAATAAGTATTATTACTTTTTAAATTTAATTTTAAAGGGATTGAGAAATCTATTTTTAGTCAAGAAATTTAGAATTGGTTTCTTCTAAAGGGGGACTTTGTGGGGAATCTTGAAGGAAGAGAATCAGAATATTTGTGGAAGCAGAAACATTTTAAGACAGTTGCTTTGGAAATGAAGTGGAAAGCAAAGACATTTCACCTTGTGGTAGACTTCTTGGAGAGGTCATTTTCATTTTTTTTTAAAAAAAAAAGGTTCCAAAAAATACAGATTACACCAACTCCTGGTATTATTGATTCACTCTGCAGTCTCCTTGGGTTAACAGCCCCCAGATGGGCTGGGCTAACTCATGTGGATCCGATGTTTCTAAAGGTACCAGAACCAGGGTCTTGGGCAATGACAATGACACTCTATTTTAAGGTGTTTGCAAAACGGTTCCATTTGTGATTTTTGTCCTGACTCCCTAAATTCAGAAATAGGAAAGGAAGCAGATGAAAGGCACTGGCTTCCCTCTCAGATAGCTTTGGAAGTTGGGGTATGGGTAGGGGGGAGAAATGTGCCTTGTGGAGGTGCTCTAGGGGCAGGGAGACTTGAGGGGGTGTTGCTTCAGCCCTGTAGCCCTGTGCTCTTCTACACTCTCTCAGATGGTCTTTTCTTGTGTTAAAGAGAAAGAGGGGGGGGGGAGAGAGGACATAGAAGGGAAAGAGAGGTGAGGACAGAAGAGATGAGGAGATAAAGACAAATTTTGCTCCTTAAAAGATGGTGTGGGTAAGCCAAGAGTGAGGTGCTATGAAATGAAGATTTCACACCCAGAAATCTCTCACTATCTCCCTTCCTTCCTTCCTTCCTTCCTTCCTTCCTTCCTTCCTTCCTTCCTTCCTTCCTTCCTTCCTTCCTTCCTTCCTTCCTTCCTTCCTTCCTTCCTTCCTTCCTTCCTTCCTTCCTTCCTTCCTTCCTTCCTTCCTTCCTTCCTTCCTTCCTTCCTTCCTTCCTTCCTTCAACAAGTTTTTTTATTACCTTCAGGTCTGCCTTGATCTTAGCACGGCCACATCCGAGCCTCACTCCTTTCCTGCCATAAAACTTGCTCAAAGCAAGACCTGACCAAAGAACTTTCAGAGGAAGGAGTCAGGGTTTCCCCTAAACAGGTTACTTTCTTAAGATCGCAGTTCAGGTTCTGTGCTGAAATTGTACCCCAGATAGGTTCATTCCCTACGTGTTCATGGGAGCACAAGCTACCTGAGGACAGGGCCTTGAATATTCTCTGATCCAGGGAGTACTCCCGAAGTATGCATAACCACTCAGTCAAGTGCCAACACTACTAGAAGGGTCTGGAAATCTTTAGAAGAGACTTCTGCTGTGAGGCACCTCATGGATTTACTCTGGAAATCCAAGGAAGCCTTCTGGAGAGTAGAGTCGAAACTGCAGCTGGCTAAGAACGTTCACACACAACGCAAGAACATGCATTCACACTCTCTCACACTTGCTCATGCATGCCTGTGCACAACCACACATTCACACTCTCACACAAGCCAAAAACATATATTCACACACCCATACATGCTTGCAGTCATACACACATATTGACACTCACACAATGCAAAGACATGTATTCACATGCATGCACAAACATGACCATACATACGAACACATTCACACAATTCAAGAACATATATGCCCATGCACACACATGCACGCACTCACACATGCATACCCGTTCTCATGTAATGCAAAAAATGTATTCACACACTCACATACACACAGTCACAGACTTTCATATATAAACAGCACGCAAAAACAACACAAAACACATTCACACATCTATCTATGCGGAACCTACTCACACCCACTCGCTCATTCCCGCAGTTACACTAACACAGGCACATAGACTCGCATTCAACCACAGGTATACACGCCACCTCACACACTTTTATACACACATTTACATTCACAGTCACCCCCACAGACACCCTCACACATAATGAAGCCCGGACAATAAAAAAAGCAGGGAGGATACGAATGTTTTGCAATTTAGTCATGAAAAATTTCCCCCCCATCGTCTTTCTCCTGTGGATGTTTTCTAACTATCAGAGCCTACGTGAAAACCGTCATAAGGACAGATGCCTGTCTCTATACCTGCAGCACGGCTTCACGTGTACTCATGAGCTGAATCAACAATCTCCTAGATTCTCCAGCCTTCCCCAGGGACTTCAATTTACCTGAGTTCTTTTTTTCTTCCCTCTCTCTTTACCTGAGTTCTTAAGGAGGTTCCAGTGAAGGAAGAATTTGGCTCTAGTCTTCGATTGGTTTCTGCACAATTCCTTGATTCTTTCACACTCTCCTGAATTTGCCTTGCTGCCTTTGATGTGGCTTCTGAATTTCAGTTTTATTCCTGAAACTGGGGCCTGTTCAGAAAGTTCAGAACAGCACAGCAGGTCCTGTCAGTTTAAAAACTTGCAAGATTATTCCTGGTTGCTTCCTTCTCCCTGCTCTATCTTCTTCTAATTTATTTGAGCCTGCAGAGAAATTTGCTATTTTGATCCAGCCAAGAAATACATTTCAACATAATCTGGAACTTTCTAGAAACTTCTACAATTTTCTGAGCAGGTTTTGAGTGCTTCAACAGAAAGTACAAAAACTTTCTAGAAAGAAACCAACTTTCTAGAAAGAAACAGAGCAAAACTAATATGTTATAGGGTTAGATAAATTAGTTTCTGATGGCTGATGGGGAAAGTTAAGTTTCTGTATGTCTTTCCTCTCTGACAAAGCTGGTGTCAGCTCCACAGTGAAGTAGCTAAAGGCACATACTTCTCTGTCCAGCTCTCTGGGGAAACAGTTTCTGCTACTCCAAGGAGGCTATTTCATTGAATATTTTCTCCTACTAAACATCATGTCAGCCGCTCTACAAAATCCCAAGAGATAGTAGGTTAAATCTTGACTTTCAGGTTTCCTGATTGGCTAACAGGACCAATTGAAAAAAGGCAAGAAGGCAATGCACTACTAAGTTAATGGGTGCTGATTTTGCAGGATGACATTCAGAGACCCACAATGACATTCAGAGACCCACAATGAGGTGTATGGAAGGAGATGGAAAAAGGTCCCATGAATCAAGGTCCAATGGAGCTGCTTCTCCAAGAATGGTCTCTATGGTCATTGTGGAGAAGGAAGGATTACATTGAAAAGTTGGGTCGGACGGAGAAGGGACCACTATGACAATGAGAGTTGGAAATGCTCACTCTGGACTAGAACTAGAACACAGTGGAATACTATGCAGCTGTTAGGAAAAATGAAGCATGAAATATGCCTATACGTGGACAGACATGGAGACTCCTATGCTGAGTGAAATGAGTCAGAGGAGAGAGACAAACACAGAATAGTCTCACTCAGATGTGCGATTTAAGAAAAATAAAAGACAGTATGGTAATACTCAAAAATAGAGATGAGGGACCGAAAGACCAGCCCATCATATAAAGTTTATCACAAAGAGTGGTGAGCATTATTAGAGAAATAAATGCACCAGCAATTACCATGACAATGACAGTGAGAGAGAGGAATAGAAAGACAGGGAGGGGGTAGAGCAGAAGGGAAATGGGAAACATTGGTGGCAGGAAAGTTACACTGATGTAGTGTGGTGTACATTCGATGACTGAAACCCAACTACAAAATTTTTGTTACAAGGTGCTTAAATAAAAAAATCATTATTAGTTTAAAAAAGAGAGAGAGACAGAGATAGAGAGATTGAAGAGAGAGAATTAAAGTGTCTGCCATAGAGGCAGAATGGAGGAGTGAAACGGGATGGGAAATAAACACTGCTGAAGAGATGGACGCTGGGATATCATTGTATGACTGATTGAATTTCACCTAACAACAGCTTTTAATTCTATCTCACAATGATTTAATTTAGAAAAAAATTCTCTCTCAAGGCCAGAGAGATAGCACAGCAGGTAGGGCATTTGCCTTGCATGTAGCTGATGGAGGCATCCCATATTGTCCCCTGAGCCTGCTGGGATTAATATCTGAGTGCAGAGCCATGAGTAATATCTGAGCACTGCCAGATGTGACCCCAAAATCAAACAAAAATTCCCTTTACTCAAGAGAATGCCTCATTCATTTTTAACCCTAGCATATAAGAAAGAGGAGGAAAAGGAGGATAGAAATTGAGAGGGAAGGGAAGTAAAAAGAGGGAGAAAGGACTTAACAGGGGCAGAGACCTTAACACCTGGAGGATGTTGAAGTGGGATGTGTCTATCTAAACCCAGAATCACAACACTGCAAGTGGGACTTGCAAACTACAATAACCAATGCAAAAATGTGCCTAGCACAGAGGCAGGCTGGTGGCTGGGAGGGAACCTGGGAGAATCCATGCAGGGAAATTGGTGATGTGATCAGTGCTAGAATGTTCTATGACTGAAATTCAACTATGATTAACTTTGTAAATCACGGAGCCTTAATGGTCGAAAGCAATCCCCTCCTCAAGGGTGGGATGGCATTTAACTAGCATTAGGCTATGTTTGGGTTTTAAGAAGCATCTGCAGCAAAAAGCCTCATCTGATTATCAGAGAGTGGACTAGGGGAGGCACAGAGATATGAATGGGAGGTTCTGGGTAAGTAGCTACTCACCTCTGACCCTCCAGAAAAAGGGAGGACTCAGATGAGTTCTTGCATGATATGCACAATTACCCACCACTCCTCCATACCTTGAATTGCTCAGTGTGAGACTTAACCCTTGTCTCTCTGAATCTCAGAGGAGCCAAGGAATTTATACTGGGATAACTTGGTCAGGTCTAGAAAGTGTTGTGAAGGTTGCTTTCCCCAAGAAAATCCAGGTTCTTTATCTTTGTCAAAGAAAGAACTCAAAGACAATACAGTAGATATAAAAGCGGTGGTATTTCTTAAAGAGCTAGAGTGTGCTTGGGGTGTGGGTGCAGTTACTGTTCAGGTTTTTTGGGGAAAGTGTTTTTGAGGGGAGAAAAACCTAGGGAATGAATATGCATCAGGGCTGGGCATCATTATCATGACTAAGTAACACTAAAGTTTGATATATGTGCATCAAAATATGTCAGCTCTTATTTCATGTGTCATTAACATCTAATTATATGCCCAGGGGGTGTGCAGTTCATATATATTTTTGGATTCAAAAGAAGAAGAAAGTAGGGCAAGGGTTCTACTTCCTGAGATGCTCCAGTAAGTGAGTTTACAAAGTCCTCTTTTTATCAGGAAATTTATTCCCACAGGTTGTGCAGGTTACAACCCCCAGATGCATTTGTTTTTCTTGAGGCACAAGAGATATTCTTATGTAGTTTTTTATCGTATTTTTTGCTTATTGTAGTAGTTTTCCACATGCCTCTCCTGCAACAATCTGTAAAGGGAATGTGCTTTGCCTTTGAAGTGTGAAAAGTCCATTTGATCACAGGTTTTGAGGAAGAAAACGGGAGTGGGGGGGTGGAGGGGGTCTAGACTTTGAACTTGGGAGATTTATTTCCAAATAGTGATAGTCATAGTCAGTCTTGATGACAAGAGCCATTGCCCTGGCAACTGTGCATGTGATGATTCATAGGAGTGAGCAAAGAAAAGATGAGAACAATAGAAGGCAGGGGACAGACATCCAGAGTCCTGAAAGAGGAAAGTTCCTAGGAAGCCACCAACCCAAATGATCTTCACAGCTCTCCCTACCCTGCAAAATTGCACACAGATAAGACACTTCTTCTCAGATGCCTTCTTCCAAATCCTCTGTCAGTCAATAAACAGCTTGACTGTATGTTGGGTACCAAAGACTGAGATGTTAGAGGTGAGCTGTTCCTGAGAGAACTGGAGAGAGATGCTCATGTCTATGTTCTTCAGACTCATACACAGTGCAAAGGTAGGGGAGATGGTGGCCCTAGAAATGTGTTGTTGGCTGTGTTGGGGGCATAGAACATGATGATCATGGTGGTGGTGAGTCTGGCCATTAAAAGGAGAAATGGACCATTCATTCAGGAAGTTTTGGAGAGGAGACAACTTCTGAGCTCATGCATGAAGGAGGATTGAAAGCTGCCTAGTGGGCCACCATCATTCCCTAGGTATGGAAACTGGTGTGCAAAGGAACTGCAGGATTCTTAGCAAAACTAGAGTCTTCATGAATGTCAGGTGGGTGGTGGGGCCAGGAGCTGAAATTGAATGGGGAGTGGAAGAGGTGGAGACATCTGATAGGCTGCAAGTTTGGGCTAAGCTGTGGAAAGGAAAGTTTCAAATTTGACTTGAAGTTGCCTTTGCTTAGCAAGCCCACATTCTTGCTTTGACGGTGGAGTGGTTCTGTTGCTGTGAATATTGCTGTTGTTTTGTTGCCTTAGTGTGGTGGGAGCTCAACTTATTTCTAAGTACTCCTTTGTCTTACAGCTCCTCGTCACATTCTAAGCTGTTTTGACTTTATTCCTTAGGCCAGGGGGAGCATTCAGACTTGATTAGACAGATGGCTTGTTGTTCAAACAAAACCTTTGGCCAGAACTCTACTGGGGGCTAGAAACAGAGACCAGAAAGGGAGAACTAGTGAGAAAACAAGTCTTGGTGAGTGTTTGTCCTCACCCCACATTTCTATGTGGAAGCCTGAATTTCAGACCTCAGAAAAGGACTCAATTGGAAACTAAGGTCCTGAAATTGAATTGGATTTAAAGGAGGTCATTTGAGGAGCCCCAAATTCAATCTGATTGGTGTTCAGGAGATGTCCAGGCAAAGATACACTCAAAGTCAAGCCCATATGATGACAGGTGGGACAGGAGGGGCCTTGAAAGGAATCAAGTTTCCTGGCACCTTGACTGTGAGGAAAAACCATTTCCAGCATCAAGACTTGTGAGGAAACACATTTCAGTGAGGTTAGCCAGTATTGGTGCTTTGTGATTTTGGTCTCAGAGGACTGTTATGGAGGCTAGAGCCACAGCTGGGATGTGTGTGTGTGTGTGTGTGTGTGTGTGTGTGTGTGTGTGTGTGTGAGAGAGAGAGAGAGAGAGAGAGAGAGAGAGAGAGAGAGAGAGAGAGAGAGAGAGAGAGAGAGAGAGAGAGAGAGAAGGAGAGAGAGCATTAAATGTGGGCAGTGTGGGGGAAAGCCAAGAATGGCAGAAGAAAGAGAATCCTTGACAGCCCATGAATAATATAGATTTGAACTGTGTGTGTCTACCTGTGTGCAGGTTGTCTGAAACACAAATGAGTCTCAATAAACACATCCAGGGCTGTAGCTATGTTTTCTTTTCCTTCTGACTCTCTCAATAACTCCCATGGATTTGAAAGATGTGCACAAAAACTGTTCTGAGCCTGTTCTTGAGCTAGAAATGAGAAGCATTTTTCCCTCTGCACTATTGTTTTGGTGCTCTCAAATTTTACACTATTTTGCTTTTTTCAGTGAAGAGCCTTTTCATCTTCATGACCCTAGGATCCCAATCTAAGTCTTATACCATTTAGCCTTGAAGTGGCATTGTTTCTGTGATCTGCTTCTCTCTTGCTGCCAATGCTCTTTTTGTGGCCAGATTTCCCTGTGGTTTGGGTAATTTTGGACTGAGTACTCTTAATTCCTTCAGAAACATTACTGAGAGCCCCCCAAGGCTAGGAATAAAGAGTTTTTTTATTTGCATAGGAATTGAAATTAGGGCTTTCCCAACCTGAATTGAGTACTATGCCTCGCTATGGGAATTGAGCCCAGAAATCCTGGGAGGAAGCATATTTATGCTGAAGTTCTCTTTGGATTCTCTTTCTTTTTTCACAGTGTCCAGTTATGTAGACAGAGGCAGCTGGTCCTTGTGGAATCTACTTCTGTATTTATACTCTATTGAGTTTCCCTTCTCTCTCAGCATTTGTTTTGATGTTTCTTGCAAGTTGTTTTTAGATATCCTTCCTGTCCTTCTTCCTGATTTGTACTCCTGTGCTGGCCCATCTCCCCAGATGAATAGCCAGTTGGGTTTCAGGGTCTCCATCTTGCATTTTTTCTGCCTATAACAGCCTGGCCGTTGGGTTTAATGCAAGCAACCAAACTCTTCCATGCAAGCCGATATTTCCCCTTGAACTTTCATAGACCCAATTTTCTATAGTGTTTGGGTTTCTTTGGGGATTTTTCTTTTTACCTATTTAACACTGTTTTTTTTCCAGGTGAAAATATTTGCATTTGGTTTTCAGTTTCATCTATTTATGCAAAATTTCCAATTATATATATATATATATTTTACATTTTGCCTTTCAAATTAGAATTGCCTTTAATCTTTTTAGTCTCTCCTTTCACAGTATTCTATAAATGTAAATACATTTTATTTAGTTAAAATTTTTTTAAAGCTGTCTTTTTTTTTGAGGGGTAGATTTGGGACACATTTAGCCATACTCAGTACTTACTCCTGGCTGTTAACTTATTTGATAAGGGTTCAAAGCGACCCTATGTGGTATTGGAATCCAACCCAGGTCAGCTGTGTGCAAGGCAGGCACCCTTTTTGCTGTATTATCTCCCTGGCCTTACATTATTATTTCTTGGTGCTGCAGGAATTCATGCAATTACAATGAAAGGAGTTGAAAATATTTTTTGCTTTTTGTGTAGGAAAAGCTCAGGAGGGCACTCATGACACATCTCGGTCCCTTCTAGTTGTGGAAGTGCTCTTGGTCCTGTGTTGAAGGCGGGAGGGTGCCTAGAGTCTCCCATAAAATTATCTGCCCACTGTTGGAAGATACAAAGTTTGACAGTGGCTGTTGGTTTGGTCACGTTCCTACTGTCCCCAAACATGCACCCATATTTATCTTCTTGAAACATTTTTTCCAATCTGAGGGCACAATACTTTGTTGATTTTTATTGATTAACCTCTTTCCACCCTGAATCAGATGTGTCATTTCTATCAAGCCTGTCACTTTCTGCCAAGCTTCCCATTAATCTACTTAAACTTTTTTTAGGCCTCCAGGATTTGTGCAGATAAAGTTATGGATTGCAATTGGTCAATTCCTGGATAAGGAATGGAGAGGAGGTGGTGATTCGAGACTTTTCTGGGGGAGCAGCATATTTTTATAAAAGGCCTGAGTTGATGAGGCAAGACAGGGTTGGAGGCTCAGCATGTCTTAGCAGTTACCAAAGAGACGAGCCCAATCTCTGGTGCAGCAGTGTTTGACTGAGGAGCGACCCTCTGTTGCCTGCCCCGAGGAGACTGAAGCTCTTCATTCTGTCAGAGCTACCAAACTGTCCTCCTGGCCTCTCTCGCCACCCTGAAACTGTGTGAGGGTGAAGGTGGGTGCTTGTGTCTGGAGCTATTTCCTGGCTGTGGGATATCACCATGAGAGCAGGTCTGAATTTCCCATGAAGACCAGCATCTAGACTGGGCCTGAACCCTTCATGGCTCAGTGTCTTCATCATTGTGGCTGGCTTTTGTTTGCTTGCTTGTTTGTTTCTGCTTTTTTAAAATTAAGTTCTTTAAGCACTGTGGTTACAAACATGTTTGTAGTTGAGTTTCAGTCATAAAATGTAACCCCCCCCCCTTTATCAGTCCAACCTTCCTGCCTTCCTCATCCTTTGCTTGTTTTCAGGGCAGGCATTCTCTCTCTCTCTTTCTCTCTCTCTCTCTCTCTCTCTCTCTCTCTCTCTCTCTCTCCCTCTCTCTCTCTCGTATTGTCACGGTAGTTGTTAGTATAGTTATTTTTGTAATTGTGCTCACCACTCTTTGTGGTAAGCTCCATTTCATGGCCTGGTCATTTCAGCCCTTATCCCTATTGTCTCTGGGTTTTATTACCATACTGTCTTTTATTTTTCTTCTAAACAGATGATTGAGACTCTTATGTGTCTATCTTTCTCCCTCAAACTCATTTCACTCAGCATAATAGTCTTCATGTCCATCCATGTATAGGAAAATTTTATGACTTTATTTTTTCCTAACAGCTGCATAGTATTCCATTGTGTAAAAGTATAGTATCATGTCATCTGCAAACAGTGAGAGCTTGACTTCTTCCTTTCCTATTTTGCTTAATCACATGGCAAGAACTTCCAAGAACTATGTTGAATAGGAGTGGTGAGAGAGGGCAACCTTGTCTTGTACCAGATTATAAACGAAAGGCTTTTAGTTTATCTCCATTGAGAATAATATCTGTCATTGGCTGGTGGTAGATGGCCTTGACTATATTGAGAAAAGTTCCTTGCATTCCTATTTTGATGACAGTTTTTTTTTATCAATAATGGGTGTTGGAACTTATTTAATGCTTTCTCTGCATCTATTGATATGAGTATATGGTTTTTATTTTTCTTTTTGTTGATATGGTGTTTTATGTTGATTGATTTATATATGTTAAGCCATTCATTTGGAACAATAAACTCCCTTGAATTTCTAGAGCAACCCTTGGGAAAAAGAATATGGGGGGCATCACTTTCCCCAACTTTAAATTGTATTACAAAGCTATAGAAATTAAAACAGCATGGTACTGAAATAAAGACAGACCCTCAGATCAGTGGAATAGACTTGGCTATTCAGAGAATGTTCCCCCGACATACAATCAATTAATCTTTGATAAAAGGGAAATAAATGCAAAATGGAGCAAGGAGAGCCTCTTCATCAAGTGGTGTTGGGATAACTGGTTAGCCACTTGCAAAAAAAACACCATGCACAAAGGTCAAATCCAAATGGATTAAAGACTTTGACATCAGACCCAAACACATAAGGTATATAGAACAAGGTATATAGAACTTCATGACATTGAGACTAAAGGCACCTTTAAGGAGAAAAAAACACTTTCTATACAAGTGGAAACAAAGATAAACAGATTTGACTATATTAAGCTGAGAAGATTCTGTACATCAAAGGAAAGAGTCCCTAGGATACAAAACCCACCCACAGAATAAAAGAAACTATTCACCCAATACCCATCAGACAAGGGGCTAATATAAAAAATATACCAGGTATATTTACAAAACTTTATAAGAAAAAAAATCTAACCCCATCAAAAATGGGAAGAAGAAATGAACAGACACTTCCTCAAAGAAGAAATATAAATGGCCAAAAAAGTACATAAAAAATGCTCCACATCAATAATTATCAGTGAGATGAAAATCAAAACAATAATGAGGTACCATTTCACACCATAGAGACTGGCACACCTCATAAAGAACAAGAAAAATCAGTGCTGGTGGGGATGTGGGGAGAAAGGAACTCTCATTTATTGCTGGTGGGAATGCTGTCTAGTTCAGCTTTTATGGAAAACAATATGAAGATTCCTCAAAAAGCTGAAAATTGAGCTCCCATATGATCCAGCTGTATCATTCCTAGGGATATACTATAGGAACACAAAAATACAATGCAAAAGTCCCTTCCTCATTGCAGCACTGTTCCTATTCATTGCAGCACTGTTCACAATAGCCAGACTCTGGAAACAACCCAGATGCCCTTCCACAGATGAATGGCTAAAGAAACTGTAATACATATACACAATGGAATATTATGCAGCCATCAGGAGAGATGAAGTCATGAAATTTTCCTATACATGGAAGCACATGGAAACAGTTATGCTGAGTGAAATAAGCCAGAGGAAAAGAGAGAGACAGAATAATCTCATTGATCTATGGGTTTTAAGAAAAATAAAAGACATTACTGTTATAATGCTCAGAGATGAGGGCCAGAAGGACCAGCTCATGATATGAAACTTACCACAAAGAGTGGTGAGTGCAGTTAGAAAAATAACTGCACTAACAACTACTATGACAATGATAATGAGTAGGAGAAGTAGAATGCCTGTCTCAAATGCAGGCATGGGGTGGGGGAGGTGGGGGATAAGGGGCATTGGTGACGGGAATGTTGCACTGGTGAAGGGGGGTGTTCTTTGTATGACTGAAACCAAATTACAATCATGTTCATAATTAGAGTGTTTAAAAAAGGAAATAAAAAATTAAAAAGATTTCTATTTAAAAAAAAAAAAACCTCTATGTTTGACTGAGACAATCACAACTGAACCGGTCTTCTGGAAACATAACGACTCTATCCCCAGGCTCCATCCTAGGAGCAGTATAATGACCAAGACCACCACCTACAGAAGATGGATTAAAATGACACTGAAGAAGCAGAACTGCTAGAACCACAAAGAAAGACTTCATCTTAAGCTCCATTCCTTGAGCTGTACAGACACTAAGATCTCTATATACAGAGGTCTGATCTTACCATACATGACGAAGCAGAAGTCTTCCATACACCACAAAAGCACAGAGGGGATAGTAAATGATCATGCAAGGAGTCTATAGTTAATCCCATGACAGTATATTTTAGGGGTGGAGAAACCCTGAATCTCCTAGGCCAAGGGAATTCCCTCTATAATACCCCCAATAGTTACTGTGCCGATGCAGGGGGGAAAGGGAAAAAAAAGCACAAAATAATTATTTTATCCACATATTTATTTATTTACTTATTTTTTGGCTTCTTTATTTTGATATAGATATTGAAGTTGATGTTTTCAATTTTATTTTATTTTATTTTATCTTATCTTTCTCTTTCTTTTTGCACTCCGGCATGGTTTGATTTCAGGACTGAGACTATTGTGTGGTGCTTGTCTTTATTGCTGTAGTGCTCACTGGATATTTAATTTGTTATTTCTTTCTGTATTGTTGTGGTGTTTCAATTACCTTTTTCATGTCCTCTCTCAAACTCAGGTTGAAAGCCTCTCTAGATTAAGGACTCCGCCCATTTTCAGCTTATTTGATTTTTCTTTTCTTTATTTTTTTCTACCCCATTCTATAGCTTTTCTTTCCTTCAAACAAAACCACATAACTCGAATTATCTATCTCCGCCTCTCAAATAGAAGGGGAAACGAGGGAGGGTATCAGGACCAAACAAATATATGACCACTAGAGGGTATAGCTCAGGGGTAGAGCATTTGACTGCAGATATATGATCACTAATAGTAAGCTAGACAAAGAGGGGACCGCCTACTCTAGCAACCCGGGGGGTGATGGTGGGGGATATGGGTTGCAGGAAGGGAATGAGGATGGAGGGAGGACAAATTTGGTGATGGGTATTCCCCTGATTCAATGTTAATATGTACCTAAAATACTACTGTGAAAGATATGTAAACCAATATGATCAAAATAAAAATAAATAAATAAAAAAACCTCTTTGACCTGACTGGAGAGTTGGAATACAGCAAGGGATGGAGAGAGGTAGTCTCTCTGGACAAGGACTGAAAAATGCTAAAGTGACATGCATGATACCTTATTGTTAACAATATTGGAAACCACTGTGCTTAAAAGAAAAGAATTTAAAATAAAAAAGGAAAAATGCCTGCCATAGAGGGGAACCGTGGGGATGTTGAGGGAGGGAAGTAGACACTGGTGAAAGAAGTGTGGTTGGAACTTTGTCCACCTGAAACAGCCACAAATAGCCTTGGAACTTAGTAATTCATGATAATTTAATCAGGAAAAAGAGTAAAGAAAATGACAGAATTCTCAACTTGAGGACCCACCATTACTTCATGTTACCTCTAACATAAGAAACTCATGATAAATTGTAGACTATCAAGTACTAATGGGACTTTGAACCTGCTAGACTGTGGAAAAACAGACTTTGAGGAAGCTATGGTATCTCTAGCCAAGAAATGCTACTAAGGGTACTATATCAGAATATTTTACATTTTTTTTAAAATACTAATACAGGCCAAATAAAAAAAAAGTTATTTCACATTGACCGCAGTCTGTCAGAGAGGGGAAAAGACGTAGAATGATCACTCTGAATATGAAATATAAAGAAACATAGTAAGGCGTTGACAAACGGTGAAAAGCAACAAAAGCTGAGGATGATGAGAAAAAGGGAAGGGTGACCAAGGATGTGGTATTGGGCTACTGTATGTGTGAAACCCTGTGATTAACAAACCGTATCATAGATCATGATACCTAAAATTTTTTAACTTAAAAGAAAATTAAGAAAGAAAAATTAAACCAAGATCAGAAGAGGCCTTAAGTACAAACTGAATATCTTCAATATTGTAAACACAAAACTGAGAGATAGTAGAGGGGTTAAAAGATTTTCTTGCTTTCAGATGATCCACCCCGGTTTGATCCCCTAATATCATAAGGTGGGCTCTTGAGCACTACCAGGAGTAATCCCTGAGCACAAAAACAGGAGTAAAGTCTGAGCACTGCCAGGTGTAATGCAAAAATGCAAAATAGTGCTGACATGGTTGTGGGCAGAAAGGAATTTTCACTCACTGCTGGTGAAATGCCTTCTAGTTCAACCTTTCTGGAAAACAATAGGGAGATTCCTCAAAAAGCTAAAAATTGAGCTCCCATATGATCCAGCAGTACCACTCCTAGGGATTTACCCTAGGAACACAAAAATACAATAGAAAAAAATGCCCTCTGCACTCCCATGTTAATCACACAGCACTATTTACAATAGCCAGAATTGGGAAACAACCCAGATGCCCAACAACAGATGTGTGGCTAAATAAACTGTACTGGTGCTCCTCGGCCTTCTGAATAGTCCTCCTCTCCTTTATTTTTATTTATTTTTGTGATTTTGGGGCCACACCCGGCTGTGGTCAGGGGTACTCCTCTCAGAAGTCACTCCTGGCTGGCTCAGAGGACCAAATGGAATGGGGAATTGAACCTACGTCTGTTCCGGGTCGGCCATGTGCAAGGCAAAATGCCCTACCACTGTGCTAGCTCTCTGCGCCCCCCCCCCCTTACACTGCAGACACTCCCTTGCTTTGCTCTCCGAGAAAGGACATGTGCTCTGCTGAGGGCTGCTTCCCAGCCATTACATGTGTTGACTCGTCCACATTTATTCTCTCTAAAAATAGAGAAAATCTCTTTGCTTTGGGTTCTTTCAAATAGCCGGATCCTCAGCTGTCTGGTGCATTTTGCCATGCTAAACCCTTTGCCTTTCTTCCCATGTGGTGGTGACAGGAAGTGCTTTCTCTTTCCCGAGAAGCCCCTGGGGCCAGGTTCCTTTGGCAACATCCCAGATACACTTTATAGTGACATAAAAGTTCATTTCTCCCTTCCATGCCTGAAAAAGTGCCTCTGATAGGCTTTTCTGGAACATATCTGTTTGTGGTATTCCCCTTATGAGAGCTGGCAGGCCTCATGTATCAATGAAGGGGGAGCATGCAGAACTCAGAGGCTTGGGCAATTGTCTGCCCGACTCCCAGTATTTTTCCCAGGGTCTCATTTGTCTCAGTTTGGGGTTTATGCTTCCCAGAGAGACACATTCTGCACTTTATTCTGACACTTACACTCCTATACTGCTCTGTCTTCAGCTAGTAGCACAGTGCTCTGTTATCAGTGGTGTGAGTGGGCAAAGAGCTCTGAGTATCCAATATACCCAGCAGAGGAGCTCTTACACTTGCTGGAAACTGGTGGTCCCCAGAAGCCAGGGATGGAAGGAATGAATTTGGATTTGGGGGGGGGGTGGGATGCAGAGAAATGACTACCTAGAATTTTAATGATGAGTGCGGCAAATTCTATTCACATGAAGGGGTGAACAATCCCTTAAAATTGTGGAAGATTATGAACCAGTGATAAAGTGCTACAAAGAGGGTATTGGAGAATCAATATTCTGCCTATATTGTGCAGTAGAGAAGAACGGCAGCACTAACATTGTAGAATCTTGGGCTCTCGAGCATATATAATGTGCCAGACACTCACCTGCAGAGAGCTGAAGGAGAGATGCTTGGACTGCAGGAGACAGAGCTTGAGATATTCGGGTCACAGGAACAGGAGCAGAGATGCTGGGACAAGAGAAGGCAGAGCAGGAGATGTTAAGATGGAGCTAGAGATGCTGGGACCACAGATGCGGAGCTGTCCGCAGAAGGAAAAGCAGGGCTTGGCCTGGAAGTGTGGCCTCATGTCTGTGCCCAGATCACTCTGTGATAGCTCCTCCTTGCTAATGGGCCTCTTTCTGTAGTTGCTTTCATAATAACTGAATATCATCACCCTGCCTCAAATTTATTCTTACTAGAAAACATCCCCTTCTGGTTTATATTCCCTGTAAGGACAGCAATAGGGTCATCTGGCTTTTCACTGTATCCCTAATATGTATATCTTAGTTTGGGATCACCGTTAGTGGTAGTCAGGGTCCAGAGATGCTGGAACTGGAACCTTGGCCTTGCAATTCCTGTACTCTGCCCTTTGGAACTTTCTTTCCAGTCCCCTATACCCCCCTTTTAAAAATATTAATCAAATTTGACTGCATCAGATAATCATTTTTAAGCTTCTTTTCTTTATTGGGGGAGCACACATGGCAATGCTTAGGGATTACTTCTGGTTCTACACTCAGAAATCACCCCTGGCAGGCTTGGGGGGAACCAATGGGATACTAGGGATCAAATCCTAGTCGGCTCCATGCAAGGCAAGTGCCCTACCTGCTGTACTATCACTCCAGCCCTTTTTCGTAAGCTTCTGAAGGCAGGAGAGATCTTACAGAAATAGTATCTCACAAATGCAGTTCCACAGTATAAACTTTAGGTTTATTTTATTTCATTTTATTATTGTTGTTATTTGTTTTGGGCCACACCTGGCAGTGCTTGAGGTTTACTCTTGACTCTGCACTCAATAATCTCTCCTGGTGGGTTCTGGGACTATATGGGATGCTGAGGATTGAATCCAGGACAACCACATGCAAAGCAAGCATCCTACCCACTATATTATTGCTCTAGACCTGCCTTTTCTTTTATTATGTTTGGTGGTCACATCTGGTGGTGGTCAGGGGATACTTTCAGTTCAATGCTTGGAACTCACTCCTGGAAGTAGTCAGGGTATGGTGTGATGTGAAGGGTGGAATCCATCCCTTCTGCATGCAAAGCAAGCTCCTGGCTTTTTGAACTATCTCTCTCACCCCATTTATAATGCTTTTTTTGTTTTTATTTTGAGACTACACTTGGCAGTGATCAGGCACTATTCCTGGATCTGTGCTCAGAGTTGACTGCTAGTGTTGCCCAGGGATCAAATCTGGTAGCAGAAATTGACCTGGGATTGGTCACATGCCCGGAAGTGCAATAACTTATGTACTAACTTTCTGACCTACAGTGTGCTCATAGATGTTGTTTTACTAGATTGAAGTCAAGTTGTCTTAGTACTGATGCATCCAACTTTTCTGTGTGCCATGTGTCCTGCCCTGAGTTTGGTTTTGCTGGTGAATCTTAGGTAAAACTGGTGGAGTCAGGGGCAGAGAGAGATTGGTTTTAAGGGTTCTTTACAATTTTATTATAAAACTCTATTTCCTTTATGAAGTGAATCCAAATTGCTCATTGTTTTTATTTAGGTATTTTGCGGGGCTGGATCAAACCCAGTTGTGCTCAAGGCTTACTCCTGGCTCAGCACTCAAGAATTGCTCCTTTTGGGGATTGGGGGAATGGATGTGGTACTTGAGATCAAACCTGGGCCAGTTGCCTGCAAGACAAGGGCCTTACCCTCTGTACCATTTGTCTGGCTACTACTGCTTGTGTTTTCCTTAGTTAATTTTTTCCCAGTTATCCAAGATCTTTGTGATGGATTAAGTATTAGACTAAACCTCAGTCTTTGATCCTTTGCAATGACATTTTTGCTCCCGTCTGAGTAAAAAGAATGAGAGATATTACAAGTGTAATTCAGGGCATACCTGATGATCTGAATAATAAAGTAGAAATAAAGTACTCATTTGGAAAAGTGAACTTAATTAGACAAAATGTGAAGGGAAAGCACGTAACTCCTTCTGTTATTAAAAACCAAACAACTCTATGAGAAGTCTATAGTAGGGGTAGTCCTTTCAAAGAAAGGACTTTCAAATAGAGAAGAAACATAAATATAAAAGGATGGGGGCCAGTGGACTGAACCATGGTCTCAGGTGCATTGGAGGTATTAAAAAAAAGACAGAATTAAATATCCAAGCCAAAGACAACACCAATGAAATCAAAGACCCTAACTTTAACAATCTAAACTTAAAATGGACCTGTTATACTGTCAGGCTGAAGGAGTCTGAAGTGGTATGGAATGTACTTGGGGAACTTTGGTGGAATGGGGTGGACACTGGTGGTGGGATTGGCCCTGATTCATTGTATGTCTGAAACCCAACAATGAAGGACTTTATAAATCACAACGATTTCAATAAAATTAAAATAAAAAATAGAGGTTCAAATAGAGGTGAGTAGTGGAGTGGTGTCTGTCCGAGTCTGAGAAATGATGTGGAGAAGTCAGAAAAATCCACACCCAACTCCAAGGCCAGGGCAGTTAGTAGGTCAGAATTGGAAGAACAATGGTGCCAAGGAAGGAATTGCTTGGACTAGAAGAAGAGTTAACCCCTAGCATATGGAATGGTTATGAGCTCAGGGATGTGGGCAATGACAGACGCAAGTGGATTCTTAGAAAAAAAACAGGCCAACTCTATTAGATTTTAGTACTCAGAAGTCTGAGTTTTCTCATCAAGGCCTTGGGAAAATATTTGAAAACTTCCAGTGAGGGATTTATCAGCAGTATTTAGGTCTTCCAAAGATGGCACTGGCTCTTTAATGGGTCTGAATAGAGAAAGGGACATAGGCCAGAAGAGGGTGACTCATGAGAAGATTATTACTTGGAAGTAAGTTTCATGACAAGGCTGGGCTAATTCTCATCTCAGTGGCAGGACATAGGAGAGACCATGTATCAAGGTCAAGATGTCTAAAGAAGCCGCACTCAGAACTTGCCAGAAGTCCCTCCTCTTCTCTCAACAGCTGTGAGATGGGCCTAGAAGAAAAGAGGAAGAACATCTCTCTTGATCAATACCCTCTGCAGTTCTCTCCTATGAGGCAAATGTTCTTGTCCTGAGGACAGTTATAGGTTACTGATGAACCACTTACTTGTTACCAAAAATGGAGCAAAAGTGCCAGTTCACCAAAAGTGAATGGATTATTAAAAAATATCAGAGTGGTTCATCCTTGTCTAAAAGTCAAGAAAAGGCATCTACAGTTTTACTCTGTGACTCAGACTTATTACTGTTTCTTGTGCAAATCATCAATGTCTTGATTTATGATTTTTCTGGAAAATATTCTATCTCATACATATCAGTTGGGTAGCCTATTTTTTCCTGAACTTCATTTTTTCATTTTATTTTCAGTGTTGAAATAATATTTGGGGAAAAGAAAAGATATGGAGTGCCCAATGTTACAATTATTGTCTAGTGTTAGCCTTTTTATTTAAAACTCAAGATTTTATTATTTATTTAAAATTGATGTTATTTTTTAAAAAAATTTTTTGGGGATCACACCCGGCAGCACTCAAGGGTTACTCCTGGCTCTATGCTCAGAAATCGCTCTTGGCAGGCTCAGGGGACTATATGGGATGCCGGGATTTGAACCACCAACCTTCTGCATGAAAGGCAAACCGCCTTACCTCCATGCTGTTTCTCCGGCCCCAAAAATTGATGTTATTTTATAAGTAGCATGGCAAAAAATAGAATCTTAGTAAGTTAGTATTTGGTAAAATTTAGTATTGAGTACAATTAGTATTTTACTAAACTAAGGAGTGAGATTTCTGATTTTATTTGCAGAGAATTATGGAAAACTCACTGTTTTGATGATTTTCTCTGGTTACCTAAACCCAATGGTCATTTAATTATCTGCATACTTAGGTGCCTCATTTAAGCCTGTGAGTAAATAATTTTTCTCTTGAATACAATCAAATGTATTGACAGGGGAAAAAAAAGACGTCTCATCTTCCTAGTGATTAGTATACATAATACAGCAGAGAAATGAAAAGGCATAAGAGTGATAAAGCTCACCTTGATTGAAACCCATTAGGGTCTATTAGAAATTGCCACCACCGCTTTGATGCATCCTGTGATTAGACCAGATTCCCAAATTTTATGGGTTTTTGTTTTGTTTTGCTTTTAAGAGACAAACCCATAAATGTGATGAATGTAAATCCAGGATAATGGAGTTAGGAAGCCATTACTGAAGGCAATTTTGGAGGAAAATGGGGAGTGTAAAATGATGACTTTAGAATATTTAAAATTATGGAGGTGGAAATTAAATTGCAGACACGGGAAGGAAATGTGTGCTGTGTGAGGGAAATGGAATCCATTCCTAATTGAAAGAAAGAGTTTACAGCAAGATTAAAAAAAAAAAAGCTGGGGAGAATGGAAAGCGATGTACTTAAATATTTTTTGAGGGCACCATTTCAATTAGTGCTGCATTTTAAAAAGCGACATGTTACAATAGGACATACATATTCCCAAGAGGCAGATGCATTTAAGGATTCAGCCCTTGCTTCCAAGAGTGTGTCTGAGAATGAGCTGTGACTTGAAAAAGAACTCTCTCTCTCTCTCTCTCCAATTTGTCTTTGCTTGCAGTGTTTACACATTGAATGTGGTTCTTAGCTGATTCTAGCAAATGGAAAGGTAGCAAAACAGAAGCACGTTGGGCTCTCTGATCAGTGCCTTTTGATTATTAGAGTAATTAGTATATCAGAGAGGCTCTTGGATCATTATTTTAGTTGTCTATATTTTGGGACATTTGCATTTATTCTACTACTTCAGAAATTAAAGCAAGAAGTTGTGATTCTGAACCCAGATCAAAATTTTCTCTCATAAAACATATTTTGTTTTTTCAGAACAAATAGTTGTTTAACTATTTGCTAAATAACAATCAGAGGTAATCAAATTGCCTCTGTATAGAATTTCATATGATATACATATATAATGAATACATATAAATGATATATATAAAGCCCTAGGTATAATGTAAGAATAAATAACAAGAAAGTGATTTATAATAAGGACTGTGTTTTGATATTGAAGTGCTTCGGTACCATTGGGTGAGAAGATAAGACAAAATGAGTAATTGTCCACTTAGACAGAAGTGCCATTAAAGACTCAATTATCATGCTCGCTTCGGTAGCACATATACTAAAATTGGAACGATACAGAGAAGATTAGCATGGCCCCAGCGCAAGGATGACATGCAAATTCGTGAAGTGTTCCATATTTTAAAAAAAAGACTCAATTATCCTGAATGGCTTTGTTATCAACAAGCCTGCAAATGAATATCTCCTGTTTACTTCAACAAGACTCATGTTCAGTCTCTGCTACCCAAATGATTTCCCAATTATATTGGGAATTATCCCAATTATCACTAGGAGTGATCCCAGAGCAGGAGAATGGCCAGGTATGACTCCCAAACAATAATAAAACCTTCAAAGAAATAGTTATGTTCTAATCTTTCAAAGTGAGATCCTTTCCTCAAGGCGACTGGGCATAAATTTGAATCCTTGGGCTTGCCAGGAATATTTTGCTGACATTTTCTTGTACCAATTTATTTTCTGATGAGTCTTATTAATTGAAATTTATTTGAAGAGTCATTGGCTTAGATAAAGACCTCAAGATACTGTTCAAAATATAAGTGGTTTTCTATTGGTGGTTATTAGTATGTTCCTTACACCTTCCTTTCTCCTTATCAGGAGGAATGGAATAAATAGAATGTAACTGAAATGGTCTTGGTTGTCATTTTCATTAGAAGAAGGACTAAAATAAGCTCCAATTTTCCCTTTCTTCTGTTTCCAATTTCTTCAGGGAGAAATGTTTTTCTAAAAGAGCAATATAGAGAATGTGGGTAGGATATTGAATTCTGCTTTTCAGTGAGAAAAAAAAAATCAGACTGAAAGAAACTTTGTAAGGAAGTTCCAATCATAGGTTCAAGTCAATATTGAAAGAAATATTTCACCCTGGATCCACCTGCCTGTTGAATATATTGGTAAAGGGAGTAGGCTGGGAGTTTCATTTCATGGTACTAATGACCAGTAAGTTCCTCAAGATCATTCTCTCACTGGCCTTGGCTTTGCTATAAGACAGCTGACTAGTAAGATCCTGAGTTGTGTTCAGAAGGGAGTTGCAGGTGAGGCTTTTCAGCACGAGGCTACTAAGAGCCATTGAGTTTTTTCTATTTATGGTGTAGGAAATATTGTTGCCCCAAAACACTATTTGCACAAGTAGAAGTTGCAAGATAGCCTTTACAAACCAAACTTCTGGACCATGTTCTATGATGAATCTTTCCATCATGACTCTCAACATGGCAGAGAAAGATGGCCACATGGAATAGGGAGACTTCAAATGGGGAAGTGGAACCAACAGTGATGCTGTCTTCCCCAGCTCCCATTGCTTCTGATTCTCATTGTCATTCTGATGCCTGATATTGGGTGGTGAAGGAGGGAGATGGGGGCATTGGTGGTGGGAAGGTTGCACTTGTGAAAGGGGGTGTACTTTTGTTATGACTGAAACTCAACCATAAACATGTTTATAATCATATAATTAATTAAATATATTAATTAGGGCCCGGAGAGATAGCACAGCGGTGTTTGCCTTGCAAGCAGACAATCCAGGACCAAAGGTGGTTGGTTCGAATCCCGGTGTCCCATATGGTCCCCCCCATGCCTGCCAGGAGCTATTTCTGAGCAGACAGCCAGGAGTAACCCCTGAGCACCGCCGGGTGTGACCCAAAAAACCAATATATATATATGTATATATATGTATATATATATATATTAAAAATAATTATACAGTCTGTACTCAATCTACCTCTGCTGAGTCTAAAGATAATTATCTTCTTAAAAAGTAATTTCACCCTTTTCTGTAGTCATTTTCTTCTTTAACTGAATGTCACTGAAGTCCCACCATCAAGAGTTGTTTGCTGGAGAAGAGTGATTGCTAATAAAAACGATATTATATATTTATTTTTAAAAAATGTCAGGGCCGGAGAGGTGGCGCTAGAGGTAAGGTGTCTGCCTTACAAGCGCTAGCCAAGGAAGGACTTCGGTTCGATCCCCCGACGGCCCATATGGTCCCCCCAAGCCAAAGGCAATTTCCGAGTGCTTAGCTGGGAGTAACCCCTGAGCATCAAACGGGTGTGGCCCAAAAATCCAGAGAAAGAAAGAAAGAAAGAAAGAAAGAAAGAAAGAAAGAAAGAAAGAAAGAAAGAAGGAAGGAAGGAAGGAAGGAAGGAAGGAAGGAAGGAAGGAAGGAAGGAAGGAAGGAAGGAAGGAAGGAAGGAAGGAAGGAAGGAAGGAAGGAAGGAAGGAAGGAAGAAGAAAGAAAGAAAGAAAGAAAGAAAGAAAGAAAGAAAGAAAGAAAGAAAGAAAGAAAGAAAGAAAGAAAGAAAGAAAGAAATGTCATTCTGAGAAAAGAGATTTGAGGGACAAGTCTCTGAAGTCCATTTCTTTTTACCACACTTGATAACAAAAACTTCCCTTCTCTGTCTCTCCTTTCCCTTCTGAGTCTGCTTACAAATTTCCTGTCCTCGCTGCCTGACTTTGAGCTTCCTGGGCCCACCACAGGATCATAGGCAAGCATGCCTGAGTCCCCTGCAGGTGGGCTCCTGCTGGGATGTGGTACCCATGAATGCTTCCAATTGGGTGCATGAAGCAAGGCTCACCCCCCTTTTTTTTATTGGTTTTTTTTTTATTTTAAGCCACGCTTGGTGGCACTCAGGAGTTATTCCTAGCTTTGTGCTTAGAAATTACTTCTGGCTGGCTTGAGGATGATACAGGATGCTGGGCATCAAACCCAGGTCAAATGTCTTCTTCACTGTATTATTGCTCTTGCCCAAGTTTATTTTGCTGTTGTTGTTGCTCAGAAGGGGTTCTGGGGGTATGCACTAACAGATGAATGTTATGTTATAAATGAATGTTATGCTAGTTATCTGAGTTCCTCATTCCTGTCACTTGGAATATCCCAGTCCATCCTATTCTTCCCCTACACCAGTATCTGGACTTAGGCTCTTGCTTCTCCTGCTACACAGCTCATGGGCACAATTATAACTTGAAATGAAAATACTTACAAGTTAATTATTCTAAAATGAGTCCACTTTCTGCTACCTTCTGTCCAACTCTGGCATGTGGGATTCTCTACTATAAGTTTATGCATTTACACTTACTACGGTGAGGATGAAGAAATAACCATTTCAGGGGCCAGAGCAACAACACAGTGAAGAAGGCATTTGCCTTGAATGCTGCCAACCTGGTTTGATGCTGGTATCTTATATGGTAGCCCAAGTCCGCGAGGTATAATTTCTAAGTGCAAAGCCAGGATTAATCCCTGAGCATTGTCAAGTTTGGCCCCCAAAACAAACACAAACACCTCAACAACACCCCCAAAAACACCCCACCTATTTAAATATATTTTTAAGCTGTAATTGACAGAATTTCTCTCCTTTACCACAAAGATGTTATGAGGGTGTTTTGTGTGTGTGTGTGTGTGTGTGTGTGTGTGTGTGCGTGTGTACTCAAGCATGACTCAGGTTTGTTCCTCCTTCATTATTTTGACTTAGTGGGAAGCTAGACTCCTCCTTCAATCAACTGTGAACTGGTGTTAGTATTTATGCTCATTGCCAAATGTGTTTTAGAAAAGAAAATAAGCATATTTCCTGATACAATGGCCTGAGAAATGAAGAGCAACAAACCACATAAAAATGTTTGAGCAGTGACTTCTGCCTTCAAGGATCTCAGCATATAATTGAGGAAAGGAAGATATTCGCCAGAGAATAGTAATCACACATGAATTTTTTTTGCAAGTATAGCTAGTTATTCTACAAAATTATACCCAAAGGCCAAAAGAGGGTCCATATTCCGGGTTGTTGGGGGCAGTGGCTTGGGAATTTGCCATGGTTAGGAATGGGCAAATACCAAAACACATGAAGGGGCCAGAGAAGGACCACAGCACAGAGAGAGGAACAGAGAGATGGGAAGTGGCTCCATTTACCCCTGTAAAGACACCTAAGAGAAGTAGTGGGAGCTATCCTCACTCACACAGGTGGGAGTTCAACTTCCACATCTGTGTAGATTATGAGAAATGTCTATGACTTTGCTTTTAAGTTCTCCCTCTGGCCTTTTCCCAGAAAGGGCATCTTCTAAGAAGATCTCAGAAGTGTCTATTTGGACTGGAAGGGCTAGGGTATATGTTAGTTGTTAGAGAAATTGCACATGCTGGACTATCCTGAAAACTGCCAAGGAATTCTTGGAAGGATCTGGAAAGTTCAAGGCTCTGGTCAAGTTCATTCCCTGGGAACTTGCCTCTGGGGCACCAGCACTACTAAAGCTGACAGAGGTTGGTTGTTTAGAGAGACACATAGAGGAGTAGAAATTCCAGGTTTGTCTCTTCCTCATTGGCCTTGGTCCCTTCCAGATGCCACGACCATGCTTGGAATGCCCAGCACCCAGGAACCAGCATCTCTCTGGTTCGAGGCAATCTGCGGTGTTGACTGAAGATAATGGCTCCAGGCAGTTTTGCCAGAGTGGTTGGGAGCACGACCTTAGCAACATTGGTATTAATGCATTGGAAGTCTTGCAAATCTGAGAGAGAGAGCCTGCGGCCACAGCTCTCCTTTCCTTCTAGAACATGTCTTGCCTGAAGCCATGTATTTTGTGCACAGACCTTGCAGCCTTTGCTTCCCAAGTACTAGAGCAAATATAGTTGAGTGTGAGTCACATTGGTCAAAATTGCCGAGGCCAGATGTTCGAAAAATTAGGTTTAGAAACTTGGTTGTACAATGCTAAGAGGAGGATGCAGTCTTCTCTCCAGCAGCAAGGCGTGTGTGTGTGTTTTGGGGTCTTTTATATTTTTATTTATAAGAATATAGAATGGAAGATACTATGTTCTACTCACATGGTACCCACTTAGTCCTTTTTACCCTCACAACTGGCATTTGATTAGTACAAGGCATTTTTTAATACATATCTTTAATAACCATGATTACAAACATGTTTGTAGTTGGGTTTAAGTTATATAAATAAAGAAAACAAACACACACCCCCTTCACCAATGCAATATTCTCACCACCAATGCCCTCCATCTCCCTCCTCCCCCACCCCTTGACTGCATTCAAGACAGGCATTCTATTTCTCTTACTCATTACCATTGTCATGGTAGTTATCATGTCATTTTTCCAACTAAATTCACCACTCTTTGTGACAAGCTTCATATTGTGGGCCGGACCTTCCAGTCCTCATCTCTATTTTCTCTGTGTATTATTATTACAATGTTTTTTACTTTTCTTAAGACCCATAGATGAGAGAGACTATTCTGTGCCTATATAACCTATCCTTATAACTTATTTTTTCATAATGTCTTTAAACATTATAGTTATAAACAGGATTGTAGTTGGGTTTCAGTTATAAAAGAACACCCTGCTTCACCAGTGCAACATTCCCACCACCAATGCCCCTGATCTTCCTTCTCCCCCACCCCCTGCCTATATTCGAGACAGGCATTCTACTTCTCTCACACCATGTCGTGAGATGGTCCTTCCAGTCCTCATCTTTGGGCATTATAACAATAATTTTTCTAAAAATCCATAAATCAATGAAATTATTCTGTGTGTCTCCCTCTCTCCCTTTGGATTATTTTACTCAGAATAAGTTTTCATGTCCATCCATGTATAGGAAAATTTCATGACTTCATCTCTCCTGATGGCTACATAATATTCCATTGTGTTTATGAACCAGAGTTTCTTTAGCCATTCATCTGTTGAAGGGCATTTTGATGATTTCCAGAGTCTGGCTATTGTAAATAGTGCTGAGATGAATATAAGTGCAAGGAAGGGATTTTTGTATTGCACTTTTGTGTTCCTAGGGTATATCCCTATGAGTGGTATACCTAGATCATATGGAAGCTCAATTTCCATTTTTTTGAGGATTCACCATATTGTTTTTTTTATAAAGGCTGGACAAGAAGGCATTCCCACCAGCAGTGAATGAGAGTTCCTTTCTCCCCACATCCCTACCAGCACTGATTGTTCTTGTTCTTTCTGATGTATGCCAGTCTCTGTAGTTTGATATGGTAATTAACTGTAGTTTTGATTTGTATCTCTCTGATTATTACTGATGTGGAGCATTTTTTATATGCCTTTTGGATATTTGTATTTCATCTTTGAGGAAGTGTCTGTTCATTTCTTCTCCCCATTTTTTGATGGGATTAAATGTTTTTTTCTTGTAAAGTTCTGTAAGTGCCTTGTATATCTTAGATATTAGCCCCTTGTCTGATGAGTATTGGGTGAATAGTTTTTCCCATTCTGTTGGTGGCCTTGGTATCCTTGTGACTATTTCCTTTAAGGTTCAGAAGCTTCTCAGCTTAATATAGTCCCATCTGTTTATCGCTGCTTCTACTTGTTTGGAGAGTGCAATTTCCTTCTTGAAGATGCCTTTAGTCTCAATGTCATGGAGTATTTTACCTACATGTTGTTCTTTATACCTTATGGTTTTGTGTCTGATATTAAGGTATTTAATCCATTTAGATTTGATCTTTGTGTATGGTGTTAGATGGAGGTTTGAGTTTGCTTGTTTGCATGTGGCTGACCAGTTGTTCCAATATCACTTGAAAAAGAGGCTCTCCTTGTTCCATTTTGCACTTTTTTCCCCTTTATCAAAGAATATTTGGTTGTATATCTGGTTACATTCTCTGAATACTCAAGTCTATTACATTGATCTGAGGGCCTGTTTTTATTCCAGTACCATGCTGATTTAATGACTTGTTTTGTAGTAGAATTTAAAGTTGAAAAAAGTGATGCCTCCCATCTTTTTCCTAAGGGTTGTTTTAGCTATTTGCGTGTGTTTTTTGTTTCAAATGAATTTCAGGAGTGTTTGGTTCACTTCTTTGAAGAATGTCATGGATATTCTTAGAGGGATAGTATTAAATCTGTACAAAGCTTTGGGGAGTATTGCCATTTTAATGATCTTCTATCCATGAGCAGGGTATGTGTCTCCATTTCCCTGTGTTCTCTTTTATTTCTTGAAGCAGTGTTCTGCAGTTTTCTTTGTATTGGTCCTTCACTTCTTTAGTTAAGTTGGCTCCAAGATTTTTGAGTTTGTGTGGCACTAATGTGAATGGGATTTCTTATTTAATATCCATTTCTTCTCTATCACTATATATGTATAAGAAGGCCATTGCTTTTTGCATGTTAATTTTGTAGCCTGCACTTTGCCATATGAATTTATTTATTCTAGAAGCTTTTTGGTAGTCTTTAATCTCAAGGAATCTTTTTATTTCTTCCTTGATTTCCTCTTGATACAGCTGCTGTTGAGCAGCATGTGTTTAATCTCCAGGTGTTGGATTTTTTTCCACAGCTTTTTATAGTCAACCTTGATTTCTGTTGCATAGTGATCTGATAATAATAGTGATGCTTCTAATAATTCTTATATTTGTGACTTTGTGCAAGTTAGATTTAAATCTTAAACATGACCTATTCTAGAGAAGGTTCCATGTGCACTTTAGAAGAATGTATATTCTGCTTTCTGGGGGTGGAGGGCCCTGTATAAGTTCATTAGGCCTCGTTCTTCTAGTTTCTCATTTAGGGCTCTTATGTCTTTGCTAGTTTTCTGCCTAGTGGATCTGTCTAGTGGTGATAATGTTGTGTTGAAGTCTCCTACTACTATCACATTTCCTTTCATATTTTTCTCCAGGTTTGTGAGCAAATTTCTTACATATTTTTCTGGTTCTAAATTTGGTGCGTAAATGTTGACCAGAGTTAGTACTTATTGGTCTAGTGTTCCCCTGATTAATAAGTAGTGACCCTCTTTGTCTCTGATCACTTTCTTGAGGTTGAATGCAATTTGGTTTGATACAAGAATGTCTGCTCCCACTATCTTTTTTTTTCCATTGACTTGAACAATTTATTTCTTTTTTCTTTTTTTGTTTTTTTTTTGGGCCACACCCAGTGACACTCGGGGGTTACTCCTGGCTATGCACTCAGAAGTCGCTCCTGGCTTGGGGGACCATATGGGACACTGGGGGATTGAACTGCGGTCCATCCAAGGCTAGCACAGGCAAGGCAGGCACCTTACCTCTAGTGCCACCACCTGGCCCCAAACAATTTATTTAAAACCTTTTATTCTAAGCCTGTTTCTATCCTGTACTTTTAGATGTGATTCTTGCAGACAGCAGAAGTCCAGTTTTTGTTTTCTAATCCAACCCTCTACTATGTGTCTTTTAATGGGGGGAGGGTTGTCCATTGACATTTAAGGAGATTATTGACAGAGAGGGCTGCTGTGCAATTGTATTGTGTATAGGTGTTGTTAAAATTGGGTGTTTGGGTTGTGAAATTCATCTCTGATAGTTTATTTAGATTTGGTTTGGTTAGCACGAATAGTGCAAGTTCTTTTTTGTCTGAGAATATTTTTAGTTCTTCCTATCATTTGAGTGAGAGTTTTGCTGGGTAGTGGACTCTAGGTTGGAAGTTTCTTTCATTCAGTACTTTAAATATGTCATTCCACTGTCTTCTTGCTTGAATTGTTTCAAATGGGATATCTGGTTTGATTCTATGTTCTTTTCTTTGTACTTGAAGTTTTTTCCTCCCTTACTGTTTTAAGGAATTCATCTTTCTCTCTCTTTTTTATTTATTTATTTATTTATTTATTTATTTATTTATTTATTTATTTTGCCCTTTGGATGACTATATGTCTTGGTGTTGGTTTATTAAGGTCTATTATTAGGGTCTATTTGCACTGGAGCCTCTTTCCAGAGAATGGAAAAGTTTTCTGCTATTATTTCCCTGACCACTTGTTCTTCCCCTTTCCCAATTTTTCCCCTTCTAGTATTCCTACAACCCGTAGTTTATTTCTTTAGTCTTTGTTCATTAAATACCTAACTTTGTCTTACCTCTTATTTCCTTATTGGCTTTTTTGCCATTTTTGGTTTGTAGTTTTTCTTCAAGTTCTTCTATGTGATTCTCCAACTGTGTGATTCTGCTATTATGGTTTGCTAAGGCGTTTTTTATTTCCTTTAATTCCATTTGTATGGATTCTCTCATCTTCTGTAAAAGTTCTTTTTTGAGTTGGTTGATTTGTTCATCTATGGATTTCTTGAACTAGTGAAATCGCTGGCTAGTGATTCCTTAATTTCTATTGCCATGGTTTTTATTGCCACTTTTAGGTCCTCATCTATTGGGGCCGGTGCTTTTAGGTGGACTTGGAAACTGCCTAGGATTTCTCTCCATATCCCCAGTTGTTAGTGTCTTCCTTAGTTTACACATATTTCTTTGCATTTGGTGGCTTGGCTTAGAGTGTTCTGCCTTCGGGTCTCAATCTCCTTTGTCACTTGTGGCTTGGGGCTGGATCCCTTCTCTGGAGTGCTGCTTTAAGTCAATTGATGACGGCAGTTGCTGAGGTTTGGCCCTGCCTAAGGTCTACTCCCTCCCATTACCTGCCCGAAGGTACAGGTCCCATCTCTGTCACAGCCCTTACACATGGTTAATGCTGACGACCAACCAGTCAGACCTTGTCTGCAGGTCTCCTTCTTTATGTTACCTGTGCAAAGGTGCGGGTCCCCTCTCCACGCCTCAGTCCCTATGTGTGGTAAATCTGGTGTGTCTTATCTTAAAGTAGACCTTTCAGTTTAGTTTTAAGGCTGTTTTGAATCTGTAAAGTTTCTGATCTACTGTTTATCTGTGAAGCTATGTATGCTTCTTTCAAACCTGAAAATGAGTCTGGCTGGGTGCAGTAGGTGAAACATTAATTTCTTTGCGTTTTGTCACTGTATACCACTACTGCCTTCTGGCAGGAGTCTTATGAGATGTGCTGCAAGGATGCACCTTTGAATGTAATTTCCCTTTTTGATCTTGCTGCTTTCAGTATTCTATCCCTATACTTCGTATTTATTATTGTAACTAGGATGTGTCTTGGGGTGCTTTTCTTTGGTTCTCTTTTAGCTGCTAGTCTTTTGGCATGCAGGATTTAGTTGCATACCATTTCTCAGGTCTGAGAGTTTCTCTATAATGATGTCCTTGACTATTGATTCTTCCTGAGGATTTTCTTTCTGGGTCTCTGAAGCTTTAATAATTCTTATATTGTTTCTGTTGAGTTTATAAAAAACTTTTATTTTCATCTGTTCAGATTCTTTGAGGAGTTTTCCATTGTCTGAATATTTGCTTCAAGGTTCTTTTCCAATCTCTTCTGCTGTATGTAGTTGTTCTGCATCTCACCTGCCAGCTCACTGATTCTGACTACAGCTGCTGTTACTCTGTTGTAGAGGCTTTCATTGAGGTTTTCATTTCATCTAATGAGTTTTTCAGGCCTGTTATTTCAGTTTGGAGTTTTCTTATTTCTATGTTTGTGGTCTGTTCATCTCAATCTATGCTTTCTTTGCACATCTTCTATATTTCTTCTCTAAATTTCTTTTTTGAGAGGCTAACTAGGTGGTTAGCACTTTTTGGGTCATTAGAGCTGTCATCTTCATTTTCTATGCATTGTGTTGTCCTGTGTTGTTTCCCCATTGATACTCTTGTGGTTTTTACTACTTGTTGTAGTGGTGTTCATGGGCTAGAAGATACAAGAGGCCATAAAGTTTAGCAGAGTGGTTTCACTCTCTGGCTCCACCCTTGTGGGCAGAGACAGCCTACCTTGTGTTGAGCGCCGGGTAGGTGGCGCTGGAGGTAAGGTGTCTGCGTTGCAAGCGCTAGCCAAGGAAGGACCGCGGTTTGATCCCCCGGCGTCCCATATGGTCCCCCCAAGCCAGGGCGATTTCTGAGCACATAGCCAGGAGTAACCCTTGAGCGTCAAATGGGTGTGGCCCCCCAAAAAAATTTATGTTTGCTGGGGCCTTTCTCAGTTTTTGTTGAGCCCTAAATAAATTATATTTGATGGGGCCTTTCTCAGCTGCCTTTTGTTGAGCCTTGAAGAGCTTATGTTCACTGGGGCCTTTCTTGGCTGCCTCATTCAGGAAAGCAGGAAACTTGGGGTATTTTAAGTAGTGCTAAGAAAGAAGGCCTAAGACCCAATATTCTTTGCCAACCAAGCCAGTGGCTCAACACTTGGGCCGAGGATGTGGAGGTGCTTCTTTGGTGCTGGGAATATATGGGTGGGGCAACAAAGGTATGCCCAACAACCTTGAGGGCTTTCAGAGCTATACTCACACTCACTTATGGATGCTCTAGGCTTCATCACATAATATTCAAGGAACCAGACGGTACTTCAGATCCAACCTGAGTAGGCTACATGCAGGGAAGATCCCTGCCTTCACTTCAGTCCCATTTTGTACCCCATGCTAGTTGCATACAAAACCCATGCCCTCACTTCAGATCTATTCTGTATCTCAGATTGGCTTCAAGCAAGCCATTTGCCTTCATCCCAGTCTCATTGCTAACAATCCAGCCACCCCCTGTGTATGTGCTAACAGTTGTAGTTGTAGAGCAGGCAGATAAGTATATGTTATATTTTTTCCTACTTTCTGCAATATCCCAATTGCTGCTTCAATTTTTTAAATATGATTTAGCAGAAATTGGTGTTTGTCACCCTTGAATAGCTAAAGAATCTTTGGGAAAAGGAATATGGGAGGCATTACTTTTCCCAACTTTAAACTGCATTACAAAACAATAGTCATCAAAACAGCATGGCATTGGAATAAAGACAGACCAGATCAGTGAAATAGGCTTGAGTACTCAAAGAATGTTCTCCAGACATACAATCACCTATTTTTTGATAAAGAAGCAAGAAATCCTAAATAGAGCAAGAAAAGCCTCTTCAACAAGTGGTGTTGGCACAACTGGTTAGCCATTTGCAAAAAAGTGAACTCAGACCCTCAGCCAACACCATGTATGAAGGTAAAATCCAAATGAATTAAAGACCTTGTATCAGAGCTGAAACCATAAGGTATATAGAACAACACATAGGTAAAACACTCCATGACATTGAGACTAAAGGCATCTTTAAGGAGGAAACAGCACTCTCTAAACAAGTGGAAGTAGAGAAAAAACAGCTGGTACTATATTAATCTGAGAAGCTTCTGCACCTTGAAGGAAATAGTGTCCAGGATACAAGAGCCACCCACTTGAGTGGGAGAAATTATTCACCCAATACCCATCAGATAAGGGGCTAATATCCAAAATATACAAGGGAGTTACAGAATTTTACAAGAAAAAAACATTTAATCCCATCAAAAAATGGGGAGAAGAAATGAACAGACACTTTGATAAAGAAGAAATACAAATGACCAAAAGGCACATAAAAAAGTGCTCCACGGACCCGGAGAGATAGCACAGCAGCGTTTGCCTTGCAAGTAGCCGATCCAGGACCAAAGGTGGTTGGTTCGAATCCCGGTGTCCCATATGGTCCCCCGTGCCTGCCAGGAGCTATTTCTGAGCAGACAGCCAGGAGTAACCCCTGAGCACCGCCGGGTGTGACCCCCCCAAAAAAAAACGAAAAAAAAAGTGCTCCACATCACTAATCGTTAGGGAGATGCAAATCAAAACAACTATGAGGTACCATCTCATGGCACAGAGATTGGCACACATCACAAAGAATGAGAACAAGCAGTGCTAGTGGGATGTGGAGATAAAGGAACTCTTTTTCACTACTGGTGGGAATGCTGTCTAGTTCCACCTTTATGGAAAGCAATATGGAGATTTCTCCAAAAGCTGGAGGTTGAGATCCCATATGATCCAGCTATACCACTCAAAATACAATAAAAAATACTCAAAAATACAATACAAAAATCTCTTCCTCACACCTATATTCATTGCAGGACTATTTACAATAGCCAGACTCTAGAAACAACCAAGATGCCCTTCAACAAATGAATGGCTAAAGAAACTGTGGTACATATACACAATAGAATATTATGCAGTCGTCAGGAGAGATGAAGTCATAAAAATTTTCCTATTTATGAATTTACATGGAATCTATTATGCTGAGTAAAATAAGCCAGAGGGAGAGAGATGCAGAATAGTCTCACTCATCTATGGATTTTAAGAAAAATAAAATACATTTTTACAATAATTCTCAGAGACAAAAGTGAGGAGGGCTGGAAGGTCAAGCTCACGCCATGAAGCTCACCACGAAGAGTGATGAGTGCAGTTAGAGAATTAACTATAATGAGAACTATCATAATAATGTGAATGAATGAGGGAAGTAGAAAGCCTGTCTAGAGTACAGGTGGGGGTGGGGTGGGGAGGAGGGAGATTTGGGACATTGGTGATGGGAATGTTGCACTTGTGAATCAGTGTTTTTTACATGACTGAAAAGCAACTACAATCATATTTGTAATCAAGGTGTTTAAATAGAGATATTAATTTAAAAGAGTAGATAAAAATAAATTGGTGTTTATTCTCTACAAACTAAGCAACCATATCTAAGAACTGTCATGGCATTAACACTTGAATCAACCAACAAAACAAACAGTATAAGGGACAAGGTGACAGTTAGGCTTCATCCTTCACAGGCACAGTCCCTCTTAGGCCAGAAGTGACTGCTGGGCCCTTGAGGGCTTGTTCTGCTTCTGCTCTGCGATTCAGAGAGTATCCACTCCTGACTGTGTGCATGGCTGGAACAAAGCATGTCACACCTCCCAGCTGACTCCTGGACTCTTCTCTGTGCTACCCCAGATCCCTAATCCAGTCAACCAATCGAGGCCAAGTGTCTTATAAGTAAATGTGGGTAGAGGAAGGCAACAGAAGGAGGGGTTTTAGTCAATGGAGCAAGTCACTCAGGTACTGTCCACAGGGTTTCTGGGAAGAATCTTAGAGTGTGACCAGAGGATCTGTTGGATGTTGGGTCATCCTAGGTCTGCCAAAAACTGGGATGCTAAGGTTTGGGAACCAACTCACTACCTTTCTATCTCCTGCCTTTTGTGCATATGCAGCTTTGCTGGGAAGTTTCTCAAAATGTGAACTAAACTATTTGTGTTCATTCGCCAACTCAGAACTGGGCCCTATTTGCTGAGTTGAAGCTCATGAGTTGAATTGAATATGCAAGGAAAATAGCATTATTTTCTCTCACCTGTTGTTTTAATATGAATTAAATAGTCCTAGTGTTGGTAGGGGGATGATGAGACCTTTTTTGGCTGGCTGGTCTTGGCTCCTGCAGCCCCTATGACCTGGTAAGTATGAAGGTTTCAGGGTGATGCAGAAAAATTCATAAAGCAGTCAAATGAAGTTCCAGGAGTCAGCCAACTTTATTTCACAGTCCCAACCTAACATATACATTACCTCACATGGCTTCTATGATGGCTTTTTACAAGAAGCCATTTCTCTGCTCTTTCTCTGGCTCTCTCTGCCTCTGTTTCCCTTGCAGCTGCTTCTCCAGGCTTCCTTGCTGACTGACTCCCTTTGCTGATGCTATTACTGATGCTTGTTTACTGATGCTGAATCTGATGCTGAATACTTCGCTGACTCTTACTCACCTTCTTATCCCCTCTCTCCTCCCAGTCAGCCTCCTCTACCTGCCCATTCCAGTTGTGGGCAGTTCTAATCATTCAGGTGGGATAAATCAAAAGCTGGTGGAGGGGATACCCACACACCCCTTTAAAATTCTTCCTCTTGAAGTCTCCCTCTCATCTTTGCAGGCTCTTGTTCCTCAGCTTTTGGTCCTGAGCCTTGTTACGCTGTCACAAGAGAGGTGCCTGGTTCCTCTCTCCTCTGCTATAACCAATCTGCTCAGGTCATGGCCTGGGAGAACCTGATTTTTCCTCTCACTTGGAACACAATCTCACGGATGATTTCACAGGCAAGCGCCCGAGCCTGCCAGGGGCTGTAGAGGTTGGATGCATCTTAACAAGGACTACTAAGGAAATGGATTTCTGATGCTTGAATGCAGATGCCTAAAGGAAGGCCCTGGGAAAGTGGGCACTCTGGTATCTGGAAAATGTAGCCCAGTGCTGGGTGGAGTGGATACTCCCCTGATTCATGGGGTGGTGGTGGTGATAGCTGGGTTGGGGCAGCTATGAGTCTTTAGCAAGTGGCCATCTCTTCTGTGCCTTTTTCTCCCTTGGCATCTTATCTCTTCTTGTCTGAGGACTAAACTTCAGGCATTCAATGCTGGCATCATAGCCTGCAGTCTTACTTTTAAGATGATTTGAAGAGGGGTTGGAATGATAGCAGAGCAGGTTAGTCTTGTATGTGGAGTCAATCCCTGGCATCCCATTTGGTCCCCTGAGCACTGCCAGGGGTGATCCCTGAGTGCAGAGCAAGGAGTAATCTCTGAGCACTGCCAGATGTGGCCCCAAGACCAAAAACATCCAAAAACAAACAAACAAACAAAAAGCAAAAAATAACCAAAAATATGTTCTTAAGAGGATCTCAGTTATGTGAGAACAAATGCTTGTTCAGCCCTCAGTGAGAATTGGCCAACACAGCGTGCTCTCTGAGGTGATTAAGGCTGGGATGAGTCTTGGATACTTTTGCTGCTAATTTTTGCCAGGCAGAAAGTCCTTATTCAATTTTCAAACCTGGAATGCTGACCCCTACCACTGTAGTAGGATCCAAGTGGTAATTGGTGAAAATGGGCCTGTCAGGAAATACCTCAGAATTATGCTCTGAAGTTCTTCTATCCCATCAATTCTCGCTGGGAGAAACTGCAGAGCAACTCTAAAGTCAGGATTTTCTCTTGCTTTTCTTGCTTTTCTTTTCTTTTTCTTTCTTTCTTTCTTTCTTTCTTTCTTTCTTTCTTTCTTTCTTTCTTTCTTTCTTTCTTTCTTTCTTTCTTTCTTTCTTTCTTTCTTTCTTTCTTTCCTTTCTTTTTTCTTTCTTTTCTTTCTTTCTTTCTTTCTTTCTTTCTTTCTTTCTTTCTTTCTTTCTTTCTTTCTTTCTTTCTTTCTTTCTTTCTTTCTTTCTTCTCTTTCTTTCTTTCTTTCTTTTCTTTCTCTCTCTTTTTCTCTTTCTTTCTTTCTCTTTCTTTCTTTCTTTCTTTCTTTCTTTCTTTCTTTCTTTCTTTCTTTCTTTCTTTCTTTCTTTCTTTCTTTCTTTCTTTCTTTCTTTCTTTCTTTCTTTCTTTCTTTCTTTCTTTCTTCTTTCTTTCTTTCTGTCTTTCTTTCTTTCTTCTCTTTCTCTCTCTCTCTTTCTTTCTCTTTCTTTCTTCTTTCTTTTCTTTCTTTCTTTCTTTCTTTCTTTCTTTCTTTCTTTCTTTCTTTCTTTCTTTCTTTCTTTCTTTCTTTCTTTCTTTCTTTCTTTCTTTCTTTCTTTCTTTCTTTCTTTCTTTCTTTCTTTCTTTCCTTTCTCTTTCTCTGTCTTTCTCTCTTTCCTTTTCTTTCATTATTTTCTTTCTCCTCTCTTTTTTATCCCTCTCTCCCTCCCTTCTCTCCTCCCTCCCTTCCTCCCTTCCTTCCTTTCTTCCTCCTTCCCTCCCTCCCTTTCTTCATTTCTCCTCCCCCTCCCTCCTCTCCCTCTCTTTAACCCTCCCTTTCATCCCTTCCCCTCCCTCCCTCCTCCCCTTTCGTCTGCTTTCTTTTCTGGCTGTGCTCAGGACTTCCCCCATTTTGTGTTTTTAGTGATCACTCGTGGTGGTGCTTCAAAAAACCACATGGAGAAACAGAAATTGCACTCCAGTATATCTCTTGCAAGTCTGGCACCCTAACCTCTGTACTACCCCCAAGCTTGATTTTTCTTCATGCAATTTCAATAAATCGTATAGCTCTGGCTTAACTACAAAGCCTCTTGCTGATGGGACAGGGTAAGCTAAAGGCAGCATTGCAGGTGAGAATTCTCTTCAGCTCCAGGCAGTTTGTGAGCCCCTCTGGATGCTCTGCGTCAGGGCAGAGTTGAGTTAGGCCTGAGCAGTGAGTTTCTGCTCCCTTTGGCACTGAGACAGTATTGGGGCACTGTGACAGGCCCCCACCTCCCACCGGTATCTTCTGGCCTTATCTCTGATTGGTCCTCCAGGACCTGCCTGGCAGATTCTTTGGCTTTTTTCATTGGAACAAATGGCCTTCCTCACGGCCTTGTCAGGCTTGGCTCTTATCTCTTGGCTGCAGCCCTGTTCTACCTGCCTTATCAGTGCTTTCACTGGCACCATCTTTTTGTTTATTTTTTATCTTGTTTGGTTTCTTTACCTTTTAGCTGCCCTTTAAATGAAGGAGGAGGGGAATGGCAGGACCAGGGACATGCAGAAGGCCTCATAGTTTCCCCCCAGAGGGAAGGTTTTCTGTTTCTTCAGAACCAAGCTTCTTCCTGGAGCGTTCCAAACTGGACTCCAGTGTCTCTGAAAGTCCTGTGGCTAGACAGCCTCTTAGGGTGCTCATCTCAGCCTCCTCCTTCACCGTCATTGGCCCCTTCCCTGGGTTGGCTGTTTCTGTGCTCCCAACCCCTAGTTCTAGAAGGACCCCAGGGTCACCTCAGCCTCACACAAATTTCAGCAGCCTAGAGAGACAATGAGACAGACACACCTGCTGTGTTCAAGTCTTATTCAGGTGGAGTTGTTGAGGCACAAGGTCAGATGCTCAGGCAGTGGATAGAAAAAGGAAGAAAGAAGAGGAAGCTAGCAGAGAAATGAGTGGCCAGACAAATATGCTCACACCCATTTGGGTGAGAAGACCCGAGCTGGCTTGGGTTTAGAAACCTGCACTTCTGGTTGGTTTGCTTATTCTGAATATTCTGGATAGGATTGACTCTCTCCTGTGCCAAGACACATGGGTTTCAGCCATGATGACATGCGCAATGAATCTGCCTCCAATGAGCTCTTCCTTCTGAGGTTATGTGAGGGCAGTTTTCTTCAAGGTGGTAGTTTTAATGGGGACTCAAGTCAATCCAGAAGACCCCTCCCCCGACTTGGTTGTCTGGGTTCTTTATGATGTATTAGAGAAAAGTCAAGACACTTGTGGCATAATATCATGTCACCACAGGGGGTTTCCGGGCTTTCAGTAGTGAGTCATCAGGCGTGCTCCTGTGAGCAGACCCTGCTGTGTGGCCAGGGTTTTGCTTCTGCTCAGCTTGAGGGCCACCACCTTGACATTCATGAGAGGCATTTTTGGACAGAACCTTGAAGGAAGCAATAAGCTTGCCTTTGAGCTAAAAGAAATTTGTCTTCTCTCCCTCTCTTTGATTCTCTCTCTCTCACTCCACCATGCCATCCACTAATTGTTGGAATTCAATGTGCTTATTTCTTTTTTGAGAAATAGGTGTCAGGTCACATTAAAATGCTTTCTTGGGGTCAGATCATAGCACAGCCAATAGGACATGTGCCTTATATGCGGCTGGCTAGGATTGGATCCCCAGCTTCCTATTTGATTCCCTGAGCCTGCCAGGAGTAATTTCTGAGCTCAAAGTCATGAGTAGCCCCTGAAAGCCACCAAATGTGGCCCTAAACCAAAAAATAAAATAACATACTTCCTTGAACTCCCTGCAACTTGTGTGCCAGGCTGGGGTTTTGTGGAACACCACTAAGAGTATTTAGCCTAGTTCTCAAGCAACACAGACATGCTGGAGCTGCATTTGGGAAACCAGGAGATTTCTGAACTGGAGTGATAGCCTATCCCTCGTAGACAGCCCTGGGCAGTTCTAAGTTTTAGCCCCATTTTGAACACCATAAGAACAAGGTCCTGTCTAATACTTTAGAGGCCCCGGGGAAAGGTCAGAGACGAGTCAGAGATATTGATTTGCTTTTTATCTGCACATCAGAGCATCAGAGGCACTCAAGGACTGAGAGTTGATGGGCCTCCCTAGGGCCAGTGGGAGGAGGGGGAAGGCAATGGGAGCTTAGGAAACAACATTTCATATTTCATTTTGTTGTATTTTCTTCTTCCCTTCCTTTTGTTGCTGTTATTAATGGGATTGAGTCAGGATGGCACACGCTTAACTGGGAGAATGCTCATTGGGGGAATGTTCTTTTGTCTTTTGTTGCATTGCTCCCCAGTCCCTCACATTTTTGTGGCAATCCTTACTCATCTGATGTGAACTTGGGATTGTACACTCCGTCGTAGTACCAAGGGGTTCCCAGACAGCAGAATTTGGGTTCATGTGGGCAGTAGTTGGGTTGGAACTCATGGTTTCCCATTTGCAAGGTAGGCGCTGTTAGCTATGAGACAATCCCCAAGTCCTGGAAATCATCAAAGACCAGCAGAGGAAGAGGAACCCATACAGATACATTAAAAAAATGAGAAAAGAGGGAAGACAAATGACTAAGAACTATGGTGGGGGAATCAATGCAAAGAACACATACACACAAGTTCATTCTCTCTCTCTCTCTCTCTCTCTCTCTCTCTCTCTCTCTCTCTCTCTCACACACACACACACACACACACACACACACCACACACAAATTTGAAAGGATGCATTCACATGTAGTTTTGCTCCAGAACTTTTAAGAATGGCTGAAATCTGAAAGTGATCCAACAGGTGGGGGAGGGATAAAGGGAATATTGTGTTAATACTCTGAAATATGACAAGTTTATAAGAAAAGATAAATTCTCCCCTTTTTCTAGAATATGAATGGAAATGCAGGAGGCCATGCTAAGTAAAAATAAGCCAACTGGAGACAAATGCTGGGGATTCCACCTGTGAGTGGGTCTAGAGATACAAACTGGCAACAGACAAAGCCAAGGACAAGGTGACACTTGGAGGTGGCCTGCCATCAAGGACTCTCCTTCATGGCTGGTGTAATATGACATGGTGCCATCACTTTGGAAGTCAGTTCCTTATGTAGCTGACATGTTATTATTGTAGGGCCCAGTCATTACATTCCTTGGTGTTTACTCAAAGAAATGAAAGCCTTATGTTCAAACAATGGAATATTATGCAGTTGTCAGGAGAGATGAAGTCATGAACTTTTCCTATACGTGGATGTACATGGAATCTATTATGCTGAGTGAAATAAGTCAGAGAGAGAGAAAAACGCAGAATGGTCTCACTCAGCTATAGGTTTTAAGAAAAATGAAAGACATTCTTGCAATAATAATTTTCAGACACAAAAGAGAGAAGGGCTGGAAGTTATGGCTCACCTCATGAAGCTCACCACAAACAGGGATGAGTTTAGTTAGAGAAATAACTACATTTTGAACTATCCTAATAATTTGAATGTATGAGGGTTATAGAAAGCCTGTATAGAGTACAGGCAGGGGTTGGGTGGGGAGGAGGGAGATTTGGGACATTGATGATGGGAATGTTGCACTGGTGATGGGTGGTGTTCTTTACATGACTGAAACCCAAACACAATCATGTATGGAATCAAGGTGTTTAAATAAAATATATAAAAAAACAATACTTCTGCACCAACATGCAGATATTCACGGCAGCTTTACTCAGACTCATCAGGCATTGGAAGACATCAAGACATCCTTTGATAGGAAAATTCATAGAGACCCTGTATAGATCAATACATTTAGTCAATGGGATATTATTTAGCAAAAACAGAAAATGAACCATTAAACCACAGAAAGACTTGGAGGACTTAAATGTGAAGAGACTTAAATGTGAAACATAAAACATTTAAAGACACTTAAAGACTTAAATGAAACCTAAAAATAGTCGATTTGCAAAGGCCACATTCTGTAGGATTCCAGTTCTTTGGTTATTTGATCAAGGTTAGGATGATGGTTACAGTGAAAACTTTAGTGATGTCCAGGGATTGGAAATGAGGACCAAATAGCTGATGGATATTAAAGAAAGATGAAATAATCTTTATGATACCATAGTGATGGATAGAGTTATGATGCATTTGTATAAACCCAAATATTGTACAGCAGCAATGAAAGTTTCGATGGAAGTTTTACTTAGATGGACCCTATTGGAAGTTTCTGAGATTAGAAGAAGGAAGCCAAAGAGGAAGCCCCAACCCAACACAAACATTAGGAGTATCAACTCTGTAGACAAAACTCAAGACCAGGCCAGAGCAGGACACCTTTTTACTCAGGGACCATATAGGAATATTGCTGTTATTGCTTCTTTTACCTGTTGTTTTTAAGTTGTTTTCTCACTACTCTGGGCTTATCTCTGAGGGCACTAAATTTTTTTTATTTAAGCACCATGGTTACAAGGTTTTCAGACTACAAGTTATTGTTATTATTGTTGTTGTTATTATTATTATTATTAATTTGCTCATGATTGAATTACAGCCCTATAATGTGCAACTTTCACCAGTGTGCATTCTCCATCACCAATGTCAACAGTTTCCCTCATACTCTGAGGTCCTCTTTAGTTTATGGGCTCTTTCATTTTTGCCTTTTCCCTGCCTCTTTCCTGTCTTCCTTTTCTTTTTATTTCTTTTGAGCTTATTTTCTAATTTCTTTCTTTCTTTCTTTCTTTCTTTCTTTCTTTCTTTCTTTCTTTCTTTCTTTCTTTCTTTCTTTCTTTCTTTCTTTCTTTCTTTCTTTCTTTCTTTCTTTCTTTCTTTCTTTCTTTCTTTCTTTCTTTCTTTCTTTCTTTCTTTCTTTCTTATCTTATTTAGTAGTCATACTCTTTAGTTCTTTTATTGGCTTTGAAGGTTGTATAAAACGTAAAATCATATTAAGACAAGTACAACATAACTAGGCATTTTTCCATTCTGTATGAATGTTGCATAATTTGGACCTAATCTTTTTTTGGGGGGAGATGTACTAAGCTATTTATTGCTAGTTCGTCATTCTGTTATTGGTTTTGTTTGTTTATTTTTATATATATTTTATTTAAACACCTTGATTACATACATGATTGTGTTTGGGTTTCAGTCATGTAAAGAACATCACCCATCACCAGTGCAACATTTCCATCACCAATGTCCCAAATCTCCCTCCTCCCCACCCACCCCTCGCCTGTACTCTAGACAGGCTTTCTATTTCCCTCATACAGTCTCATTGTTAGGATAGTTCAAAATGTAGTTATTTCTCTAACCAAACTTATCCCTGTTTGTGGTGAGCTTCCTGAGGTGAGCTGTAACTTCCAGCCCTTCTCTCTTTTGTGTCTGAAAATTATTATTGCAAGAATGTCTTTCATTTTTCTTAAAATCCATAGTTGAGTGAGACCATTCTGTCTCTCTCTCTCTCTCTCTCTGACTTATTTCACTCAGCATAATAGATTCCATGTACATTCATGTATAGAAAAATTTTATGACTTCATCTCTCCAGACAGCTGCATAATATTCCATTGTGTATATGTACCACCGTTTCTTTAGCCATTCATCTGTTTAAGGGTATCTTGGTTGTTTCCAGAGTCTTGCTATGGTAAATAGTACTTCAATGAATATAGAGGTGTGGAAGGAATTTTTGTATTGTATTTTTGTGTTCCTAGGGTATATTCCTAGGAGTGGTATAGCTGGATCGTATGGGAGCTCGATTTCCAGTTTTTGGAGGAATCTCCATATCGCTTTCCATAAAGGTTGAACTAGACGGTATTCCCACCAGCAGTGGATAAGAATTCTTTTCTCTCCACATCCCCACCAACACTGCTTGTTTTCATTCTTTGTGATGTGTGCCAATCTCTGTGGTGTAAGGTGGTACCTCATAGTTGTTTTGATTTGCATCTCCCTGATGATTAGTGATGTGGAAAGCAATAGTTATCAAAACAACATGGTATTGGAATAAAGACAGGTCCTCAGATGAGTGGAATAGGCTTGAATACTCAGAGAATGTTCCCCAGACATACAATCACCTAATTTTTGATAAAGGAGCAAGAAATCCTAAATGGAGCAAAGAAAGCCTCTTCAACAAGTGGTGTTGGCACAACTGGCTAGCCACTTGCAAAAAATTGAACTTAGACCCCCAGTTAACATCATGTATGAAGGTAAAATTCGAATGGATTAAAGACCTCAATATCTGACCTGAAACCATAAGACATATAGAACAACACATAGGCAAAACACTCCAGGACATTGAGACTACAGACATCTTCAAGGAGGAAACTTCATTCTCGAGCAAGTGTAAGCAGAGATTAACAGATGTTAATACATTAAACTGAGAAGCTTCTGCATCTCAAAGGAAATAGCGCCCAGGATACAAGAGCCACCCACTGAGTGGGAGAAACTATTCACCCAATACCCATCAGATAAACTGCTAATCTCTAAAATATACAAGGTACTTACAGAATTTTACAAGAAAGAAAAACATCTAATCCCATCAAAAATGGGGAGAAGAAATGGACAGACACTTTGACAAGGAAGAAATACAAATGGCCAAAAGACACATGAAAAAATGCTCCACATCTCTAATTTATTTTTATGAAGCCCTCCCCCTGCCCCTGGTTTTGGGTTGGGCTCTGACTGAGAGATAGTGTTTCCTGTATGTGGGTAATGTGTTAGCTTTAGCAAAAGATTGTATGGGAGCTGAACGATATGCTGCTGTGGTTTTTTTCTCTTTCCAACAACATTTTGACATACGGGACCACATCCTGGAGACAAGAGGCTCACTTTCAGTGGAGATGAAGCTCAGACACCTAGTCTTCCCGCTCAACAGAGAGAATCTGTCGAAGCTCATTTCTCTCTCTCTCTCTCTCTCTCTCTCTCTCTCTCTCTCTCTCTCTCTCTCTCTTGCTTGCTGTGGTTTCTTATCCCTTGCTTCCTCTCTTTTTTTTTCTTTCTTTTTCACAGAAAGCCAAGAAGGCCATCTCCAAACACATAAGTCACACAGGAGACATAATACCTTTTCTTTGCTTTTCACACATCTCTGTTTACTGCCCACAATCTTGGTGACTCCATTACTTTCATTACTTACTTTATATATATATATATATAAAGTTTGTTTTATTTTTTATTTAATTATGTCTTAGGGCTTCCAAGCAGAGGGTTCAATGGGCTCAAAGGCTGTTCCCAGAGAAAACTGGCTAACTGGGCCAAATTGTTTCAATTTAAGGATTGAATTGAACAATTGAGAATTTGAAGTTCATCGAGCCTGGTGATTTTGGGGAGATCATGTGGTACCAGAGTATCAAAGCCTCAAAATCTGACCCCTGAGCTTTGTCCCCAGTACCCTTCATTGTTTAAACAGTGAGCATCAGTTCTTGTCAGTAGAGGTAAAGCAAGCAGATTGATAACTACCAAACAAATGGACATCTGTTAATCACTCTCTTAATTTAGATAAATAGTTTCATTTTCTAGATCATGTTCTTAAACTGTTTGTTCTCAAGATCTCTTTGTACTCTAAATAAAAACAATTTTGGGAAACTACTTCATATGAGCACTAAAGCCAAACTTTATATTATTTATTTATTTGGCTTTTGTTCACACCCAGCAACGCTCAGGGATTACTTCTGGCTCTATGCTCAGAAATCACTCCTGGCAAGCTCAGGAGACAATATGGGATGTCAGCAATCGAACCCAAGTCCCTTCTGGGTCAGCCATATGCAAGGCAAATGCCCTACTGCTGTGCTATCCTTTTGGACCTAAAGCCAGATTTTAAAGTAAACATTACTGTTCTAATTTCTAGCCCTTATTCATCATGTGTAACTGAAACTTTAAATCCACTAGTAGTCAACAGCTCATTTCTCCCTTTCACCAAACCCAACAACCCTCATATGATTTTTGCCTCTTCGTCCTTCTGTGTTCTTTCTTCTGTGACTGGTTGATTTTATGTAGCATATAAACTTCAATATTCTTTCATGCTGTCCCACACAACAGCAGTCACCTGTATTCCTCAGCATCCATCACCATGTTTTCTCTGTCCTTTTCATCAGTAGACATTTAGGTTACCTCCACATCTTGTCATGAAACACAGGTCTTCAAGACTTTTTTTTATCCTAATTGTTGTTTTTATTAGAAGAATACTCAGAAGTGGGGTTGCTAAAGCATATGTTAGGGTTTAATTTTTTGACTAATATTCAGACTGTTTTGTCTTAGAGCTTTACCGTTTGATATTCTTTTTTTTTTTTTTTTGATCAGCCTTGTTGTACTTAGGGATTACTTCGGCTCTGCACTCAGGAATCACTCCTGGCAGTCTTGGGGGGCCACGAGGGATATTGGGGATGGAATTCAGGGTGGCCAGCTACAAGGAAAATACCCTACCCACTGTGTCCTACCCACTCCAGCCCCTACCATCTGATAGTCTATTTTGATCAGTAGTATGCAAGGTTTTGAAGGTATTCATAAAATTGCTAACAATTGTTTTTGTGTTTTTTTTGGGGGGTGCTGTAGAGACAATATTAAGGATCTTGCCTTGCATACAGCCACCCAGGGTTTATATCTGGCACTATAAGGCTTCCCTGAACACCACCAGGAGTAGTTTCTGAGCATAGAGCCATGAGTAAACCCTGAGCATCACTGGGTGTGGCCTCCAAATCAAAAAAATAATTATCTTTAAAAAAAAAATCACTCCAGTAGATTTGGTAATCACATTCTAGTTTTGATTTTGAGTAGTGACTAGTGACATTAAACCTCCTTTCAGACATTCCCTGGCCATTTGAATGTGTTCTTTAGGGAAATGTCTCTAGCTCTTTAACCCATTTTAAAAGCCAGAATGTCAATTTCTCAGTTAAATTATAGATATCATTTTGGGAAGTGATCCCTTATCAGATGTGTGGTTCAAAAAAATCACAACCATCCTGTAGGCTTCCTTTTTCTTGCTCCGTTTCTTGTTCCCTTTGATGTATAGAAATATTTCTGTTTGATTTAATCCAACTCTTTCCTCTTGCTGCCTGACCTTTGGCTTCATACTCAAGAGATCATTGCCAAGGCTCCAGTCATAAATCTTTCTCCTATCTTCTTCCTTAGAGTTTTATGTCTTTAAATCTTTGATCTATTTTGAGTTGGTTTCTTAATGGATGGCATAGATAAGAATGTATAGTAATTATTTTGCAATATATTTATTCAGTTTCTCAGCAACATTTTTTGAAGAGTTAATTCTTTTACCACTGTATATTATTGAATCCCATACTAAATATCAGCCACTGTATACATATAAATTAAATTTATTACTAGGTTTTCTCTTCTCTTCCATTGGTCTGTCTCTGTGTCTATATTTATGCCCCATACTGTGATTTAAATGCATCTAATTTTATTTTATTAATTTTAATAGTTTCCTTAAGCACCACGGTTACAGAAATGTTTGTAGTTGGGTTTCAGTCATAGAATGTACACCACCTTTCAGTAGTGAAACTTTCTCATGACCAATGTTTTCCACTTCCCAGTGTTTCCACATCCCAATTTCCAGTTAGTAATGAATGAAAATATAAAATATAAAGTATAAAGAGAAAAATCCATGTGTTGCATGAGGCAGCTCCAGGCACCACACCTGTAACCCCTTCTGCTGGCGGGTCTGAAGAAGCAGGGTAACAGTGGAGAAATAATTCACAAGCAGTCAGTTAAAATTTCATTGGAGCTAGCTCACTTTATTCCATGGCTTTTTCTCTGCCATGAGCCTTTCTGCTATCTGCTATATTTTCCAAGCAGCTTCTTTTTTGCCTCCCCCCAGCCAGAGTCTCTTATTCTTTTTTAAAAACAACCTGCCCATCTCAGATGTGAGCAGGTCTGATCATCCAAGTGGACTTTTACACACTAAAAGAAGAGGTTAGGGAAATAGAAGTTGGGGAAGGGCTACCTTACACTCACCACCCCCCTGCCTATCTCTGGGACATGAATTCTGCCTCTTTTTCAATATCATTGTCATAGTAGTTGTCAGAGCACACACTATTCTTTGTGGCAAGCTTCATATCATGGGCTAGTCCTTGCCCTTATCTCTATTGTCTCTAGATATTATTACCACATTATCTTTTATTTTTATTATATTTCACAGACGAATGAGACTATCCTATGTCTATCCCTCTATCTCTGACTCATTTCACATAGCATACTAATCTCTATGTCCATCCTTACATAGGAAAATTTTATGACTACATTTTTCTAAGGCTGCATAGTACTTCATTGTGTAGATGTACCACAGTTTCTTTAGCCACTCATCTGTTTTCTAGGTTGTTTCTAGGTTCTAGCCATTGTAAATAGAACTGCAATAACTATAGGAGTGCAGAGGGCAATTTTGTATTGTGTTTTTGTTCCCAAGATATATCCATAGAAATGGCATTGCTGTATCATCCGAGAGCTCAATTTCCAAATGTTTTGAGGAATATCCATATTTTTTTTTTAGAAAGACTGGACTAAATGGCATTCCCACTAGCAATTAATGAGAATCCCTTTCTCCCCACATCCACACCTGCACTAGTTGTTCTTATTCTTTGTGATGTGTGCCAGTCTCTATGGTGTAGAGATTGTTGTTTTGATAAAATATTTAAACTATATTTTGAAATCAGAAACTATGATGGTGCCCATATTGTTAATATTTCTCAAACTTATTTTGTGTGTTTATATGAATGTTACAATTTCTTTCTCTATTCCCTTAACCTTAGTGAGAATTCTAGGAATCACTTGTTATGTGGTTGCATCTGTTAATATTTAATCCATTAGAAGTTAAAAATGGAGTAGTATTTAAAAGGCAAGGACTAATGAGAATGTATGAGGGAAATGGAGAGCCTGTTTAGAGTACAGGCGGGGGTCGGGTGGGGAGGAGGGAGACTTGGGACATTGGTGATGGGAATGTTGCACTGGTGATGACTGAAATCCAAACACAATCATGTATGTAATCAAGGTGTTTAAATAAAAAGAATTAAAAAAAGGCAAGGACTTATAAGCATATATACTAGTCATCATTACACTGTTTGAAAACATACATGGATTATTATTATAGTATAGGAGTGAATTTCTAAATGTATTTGTGTTTTTTGTTATTTTTATTTATTTTTAATTGTTATTGAGCCTTGCCTAGTAGTGCTCAGTGCTTACTTCATGGTTCCCTCTAGTGAGGCTGGTAAAGTGAGTAAACAAGAGATGCTAAGAACCAAAGCTAGGAATGGCCATGTGCCAGTACTATCTCCCCAGAACCCGAAAATCAATATTCTTAGAGAATAAGAGTGAAAAAAATTAATTTACATTCTAAAATGAGTTAAAATAGTTCCTATCATGAAACCTGAGAAACTTAGGTTCCTTTTAACATCTTTTAGAATACCAATAAATATTCATTTAGGTAATTCGAGATTATCTATTGAGTATTCTGTGTTGTGAATTCCAGTTATTATGGTAGGAGAGAAGGAAAAAAATAAAAGAATTTCCTTGACCTCTAGGAATTGACACCTGCTTAAGATAACCTATGAAACTGTATAACTGAAACATATCTTATTTTTTCACAGTAAAGAAATCTTATCTCTAATCTATCTGTGTGTGTGTGTGTGTGTGTGTGTGTGTGTGTGTGTGTGTATGAATGTGTGTATGTGACCACTAAATCTTAATCTTTGTGAGGCCAATCTGGATATTTGATTCTAACTCCTAGTACTTCTGTGTAACAGATTTGGGAATTCACCCTCTTGATGGGATCATTACTGAGAAAAGTCCCAGTGGTTTCAGTTATATTTCTCATCATCTGGTTAACCAATAGAACACGTGTGATCAAGGTGTCTTCTTTTCTCTTTCTCCACCAGCCTCTTTTGATCACACACACAAAATTTGTCGTATAGAGATCATTTTCCAATTGATGCAACTATGTTTGACATTTTAGGTAGCTTCAACCTCACATTCATCCAATTGAGGATCTCAGTGATTTAATCATTGGCTTGTTTTTTCCAGATGGCTTTGAGATAGTGGAGTCACCCAATAGCCATGTGGTTTCGGCACCTGGAAAAAATGTCACACTCTCCTGTCTTCTGCCAGAGAAGAGGCCAATAGAAAAGGTTACCTGGGAAAAGATACAACCTCATCAGATCGACCTCCTGACAAGCTGTAACCTATCCCAAGGGCGAAATTATGTTTCTAAGTACCCTAGAGAGCTCTGGAGTCCCTGCAGTACAGGCATGCAGAAGAGCTCCATTGTCTTGCCCCATGTTCTGACCTCTGACTCTGGACTTTACCAGTGTGAATTCCAGGCCTTCGAAGCAGAAAATGCAACCTGTGTGATTAGACTGACGGTCATCTCTGGTGAGTTGGAGATTGGGGAAGGGAGGTTTCCACTGTCAGAATTGGAAAAATAATGAAGATGCTTTTTGTCATCTGTTTCATCAATTTCCTAGAAATTTTTAAGCAACACACTAGGAAAATAAAAGGACAAGCTCTGAAATCAAGTCAAATGGAGAGAAGGCTTGATGGTGGAGCCTTCATGGGAAAGAGCATTCCTGCTGCCTTGTCCATTGAACTTCTGTCTTCTTAATCTCACCATGATGTGATTCTAATGCTGCTTGAGGGCCCAGGGTATAGGTAACCCAAAGAGGGGATAGATAGAATAAATCAAATTTAAAGATACACAAAGCTTGCTCTTACAGAATGATTTTTTAAAAACTGTTTTTTAGTGAATTTTAGTAAATTTAGTGAATTTAATTGGGTTTAGTGAATTTCTAAAGTTCTAAAAGCATAGTTGTTTCAGACTTATATTTTTGAGCCACACCATATTGTGCTCAGGGTTTGCTCTGAGTTCTATGTTAAGGAATTAATCCTGACAGTGCTTGGGGTGCTATGTGATTCCAATCATGGAAATGGTGGGACTTTGGCACGTTGCCAGTGTTCTCATTATTTTCGTGGAGAAGTCTTTCAGATGTGCTTGCTTCTCATTCTACTGAATATCACTAGGCCAAGGTGACTGACCCTGTTCAAAAGCTGTTTAGTGCTTGAATTGGTAAGTTATCAATGGTCAAATAGGCCTTTTCTGAGGTTTCTCTCTTGCTCGCCCACCAACCACAGATTTGACATCACTTCCTTTCCACTTTCTTGATGTTCCTAAAAGGAAAGCAGAAACTAGCAGTTTAAAATCAACAAGGCTTCATAGTCTTATACATTTTATTTTTATTCCTTTTCTTTCTTGTGGGGGGGTCACACCCACCTGTGATCAAGGCTTATATTTGTCTTCCTTCCTTCCTTCCTTCCTTCCTTCCTTCCTTCCTTCCTTCCTTCCTTCCTTCCTTCCTTCCTTCCTTCCTTCCTTCCTTCCTTCGCCCTCTCTCCTTCCTTCCTTTCTTCCTTCTCTCCTTCCTTCCTTCCTTCTCTCCTTCCTTCCTTTTCTCCCTCCTTCCCTCCCTCCTTCCTTCCCTCCCTCCTTCCTTCCTTCCCTCCCTCCTTCCTTCCCTCCCTCCTTCCTTCCCTCCCTCCTTCCTTCCCTCCCTCCTTCCTTCCCTCCCTCCTTCCTTCCCTCCTTCCCTCCCTCCTTCCTTCCCTCCCTCCTTCCTTCCTTCCCTCCCTCCCTCCTTCCTTCCTTCCTTCTTGCCCTCTCTCCTTCCTTCCTTTCTTTCTTCTCTCCTTCCTTCCTTCTTTCCCTCCTTCCTTCCATCCTTTCTTCCCTCATTCCTTCCCTCCTTCCTTTCCTCCCTCCTTCCTTTCCTCCCTCCTTCCTTCCCTCCCTCTTTCCTTCCTTCCCTCCTTCCTTCCTCCCTCCCTCTTTCCTTTCTTCCTTCCTTCCCTCCCTTCTTCCTTCCTTCCCTCCTTCCTTCCTTCCCTCCCTCCTTCCTTCCCTCCCTCCTTCCTTCCCTCCCTCCTTCCTTCCCTCCCTCCTTCCTTCCCTCCCTCCTTCCTTCCCACCTTCCTCCCTCCTTCCTTCCCTCCCTCCTTCCTTCCCACCTTCCTCCCTCCTTCCTTCCCTCCCTCCTTCCTTCCCACCTTCCTCCCTCCTTCCCTTCCTCCTTCCCTCCTTCCCTCCCTCCCTCCTTCCCTCTCACCTTCCCTCCCTCCTTCCTTCTCTCCCTCCCTCCTTCCTTCCCTCCCTCCTTTCCTTCCTTCCTTCTTCCTCCCTCCCTTCCTCCCTTTCTTCTTCCTTCCTTCCTTCCTTCTTCCTCCCTCCCTTCCTCCCTCCCTTCCTCCCTCCCTTCCTCCCTCCCTCCCTTCCTTCCTTCCTTCCTTCCTTCCTTCCTTCCTTCCTTCCTTCCTTCCTTCCTTCCTTCCTTCCTTCCTTCCTTCCTTCCTTCCTTCCTTCCTTCCTTCCTTCCTTCCTTCCTTCCTTCCTTCCTTCCTTCCTTCCTTCCTTCCTTTTCCTTTCTTTCTCTTTTCTTCCACTTCTATGGAATTGCCATAGCTTGTATGCAAGTTTCAGGGTCCTGGCTTGCTTGGACTAGTTAATCTTCTGTTTGTTTGTTTGGGAGTCGCATCCAGCAGTGCTCAGGGTGGACTGATTATTCTTGGTCTGATTTCACTGCAAACTCAGGTTTTTTTTTCCTGTTGGTGGGCAAAAAAAGGGAAAGATTTTATGCATACAGCATCTTCACCACTGGTGTCCAGCAGCTGTGTGTGCTGAGAAAGATACTCCCTGTACCAGATGGCATTGTTTCAGAGTAACCACCTCCTCCTGCATTGAGTCTTCTTTTAATGATTGTGACTGCTGTGACAGAGATATCAATAGTTCTTAGAACTTGGTTGGATATTTGGGTAAGAAAAATTAATATTCTTCATCTTAACTGTTTACTCTACTCCTTAAGGCAAATACAAGAACTGTTTCTTACAAGAACCCTTGCATTCTGGAAGTGTTTGGAAAATCTGGCCAGGAAAAAGAGCAAAAAAAAAAAAAAGTCCCAAATCTTTTCTGAGAGACCAAGGCAAGAAACAATTTTGGTCAGGAAAACATCAAAATATCATAAACAACCATTTCAAATGCATAAATTAAGATCTTGTTCATAATATGTTGGAAAAGAAATACAAGCCATCATAATAGATGAAGAATATGGAGATCACTGACTATTAGGAGGAGACATTGCAATTTATAATTCTTACAATGAATAAAATAAATGTTTCATTTGTTGAGATATGGCTAAGTTTCTTGTTAAGACATCTCGAAAACAAAACTGTTTGTCTTCTTCAAACAAAAGCTATAAGCAATGTGGACAATGCATTTAGCTCAATCAAGATGATGGTCAGGAATGTTAAATTTGAGCACTCAAAATATGTATTTTTTGGACATTTAATTGACAGTTTAAAGAATATCATCAGAATCTGTTAGTACAATGGGGTAACTGACAGAAGATGACTGATCGTTGACTGCATGCCTAATTCTTTAAAAAAATAATACGATTGACTATGAAGAAGAATCAGATCATGTCTGTTCTTTTCAGATGAAATTTGATTACTCCAAGTCTTGAGGATATCTGGTTAAAAAAATCAATGTAGGGATTAAAGCAGAGGGACAGGTTTAAGATGTGGAACAGATTTAATTTATTTCAACCGTCAAGGGAAAGGTGATTGTGACACCAATTTTAAAAATCACTCTACATCCTTTTGTTAGTCCCCATAAGTTTCTTGTATAGAGTCCAACCATTTTGAGTCTCTCATTTTCCACATGCACAGGGACATCTTCTGCCAATAGCTACCTGCCTGCATTTGTCTTCAGACAGGCTTCTTGTACTTCGAGGTCACCCAGAAGATTAGACAATGTCAACCAATCCATCATACATTCAGATCTTGATTTATTGAACAGAGGGAGAAGGTGGCAGAAGCAGGAGTCAGACCCAAATTTACTATTGACTTTCTTTGTTGAATAAAAAGCAATACTTGCTCCTGTCTTTGCACCTAGGGTCTGGGAATAGTACCGGACATTTTTTCCCCTGCATTTGAAATGGTCTAGACCACAGGGGAAAGACACAGGAGCTAATGTATGTAGACTGACAGAGACTAAAATCGATTTGGGCTCTGTATAGCCTCTAGCTTTTCATTAGTTTTTGATTGTCACCCATGAGATTCATGAGATTTTGATTCTCACCCACAAATTTAGGAAGTATTTAAATGTTCACAAAATGATGTATTCTCATACGGTTATTGATTCGGAGAAAATGTGATGACAAAGCAACTCAAATCAGCTTTCTCCAAAAGTTTAAGGAGTAGAAATGATTATTTTCTAGCTTTGAATAACCTTCTATTTGCCATTACTGAGAAGTACAGTTACTCAGTGCTTGTTCAGTCTTCAGTGACTAGCGAGATCACTCAGTTGAATCAAAGAAAGCTTTGTTGATGAGAGCAGAGACCAAATTGTAGGGAGTATTATGAAATATATTTATTTGGTGGTAGCTGGGGCAACTGAAAATATGTATGCGGTGACTGACATTCAAAAGGCCAGAAGTATAATGAGATACTGGGTTAAAATAGGAGGTAAGTTCAATTAAATGATAACCTGTTGAAATGCTATATCTCAAGTAAGACCAGTAGAAATCACCACCAATTCCAGACCTCAAAGCCAAAATAGCATTAAAAATGCAAGACACATAGTTGAGTCTAGAATGAAAAAATAACTCAGTGCATGCTGCGTCTTTGAGTGATGCACAAAAGTGTCTCCTGAAAATTACGGATGGAGCCTTCTAGGAGCAGGCAAATGACAGAAAGGTAGGAGCGGGCAAATGACAGAAAGGTGTCTTCTGGGCTGATGCATGTACAAGTGAGCTCAGAGGTTGATGGTGGATCACAGGCCCTCTACTGACTTGGGCTGGGAGCAAAGCTGGTTTGGGAAAGAGGAAAGAGAAGTTGCTGGCATATCTGAACATCTTATTGTACTTATACATTTATAGTTTATTGTATTTTCCTGCTTTCTCTTTCTGCTCATATTCACATGAACCTTCTTTTACTATCTCAATTAGATTTGTCTAACTTTATGATTCTTCTATATGAGGTCAAACTGCTTGCTTGTCATCAAACCACTAAGCATCTAGAATTTTCTCCAACTTTATCACTTAGAAATGAAAATACTTAAGTCATGTGGTAATAGTATTTATTTGCAATGGTCTAGACTTTTACTAGAAACTGCTGAAGATGAGGGATTATGATGTGTCTCCTTAGAGCTGCCAAACTGTGTCTCCATGATAGACTGAATAAGAACTCTGACAAGATGTCTCATATGTTCATAGTTCTCTATGTTATATTAGGAAAGGACTATATCCATTTTATTTTTATGATTTCTAGAGAGATAATTTCTAATTTTTCATCAGGAACTCTTTACATTTGAGGTCTTATGTTGGCTCATCAAGGAAACCTGAACTTTCAGAAGTTCAATTGAGGTATCTGGGGAGAAAATGTTTATACAGTTTATATATACATATATATATATATATATGGCCATTATTTTATATATATATATATATAAAACTAAAAATATATTTTCTTTTTATCATTATTTTTGTTTTGCACATTTAAAATAAATAGTATATAATTGAGATTCCTCAAGCTGGAGGATGAGGTTTGAAAACTGAACAACAGGGGCGGGGCCAAAAAAAGAAAAAAAGAAAAGTGAACAACAGAGAAATATTTGTAAAGAAATCAGGGGACCACATTCAAGAGAAACTTCTTCTATATTTCTTCTGTGATATAAAGAGTTGACAGAGAAGTAGGAGAGATGAACGAAGAGCTATAGGGCATAAATCTTGCCTGTAGAGGAGACTTGGTGAAAATGATTGACTTTCATACTCAGTTATTCTGAGTTTGACTATCAAACTCAGTGAGAGTTTGATATCCTCGAGGAAGAGAAAGATGTTATTCCTTCGGTCTTTAGGTATTTTTTTGTTCATGTTCAATTAGTTGTTGTTGTTTTTTTCTGAGAGCCTTTGGAATCCTAGCTTCGGGTTGTAGACAATAGCTTCTTTTTCTCTTTTCTTTTTTTTTAATATAACTTTTATTTTGATCATAGTGGCTTACATATTGTTGACAATAATATTTTAGGTACATATTAACATAATATCAGGGGGATTCCCATCACCGAATCATCCTCCCTAAACCTCCGTTATCTTTTCTTAGGTTTTAGGTTTTTATAGCCTGGAATAATTTACTGAGATAAATCTACAAAAGATGAGAATATTACAGACATGGATGTTATCTGAGCTGGTATGACCTGAGTGATCTGATGTTTCTAAGTTAGAAAATAATGAATTTATTTTTACTTGTGTAGTTTTAGTGTGACCATTATTTTATTATAGAATGGTGTGACCAAATCCAAAATTACTGATGCTGCTACTACCAACTGAAGTAGCTTCTACTGAAATATATCTATCTACAACTCTTAGCTCAATTTAGTTGTGCTTTTAAAATTCAGAATGACAAATGAGTATTCAAATGAGTAACACTGTTAGTTGTATCCCAAGTGAATTGATACTCTACCATGACTGGTCTTGTCATTGTATCTTCACTTAGTAGCTGCCTTTGCTTAAAGCAGTTTTAGATGTTGCACTAGACAAATGCTGTCAGTCAGGTAGTTTGTTTTGTAACACCACGTGTACTAATTTTTACATTTTTTCTAATGCACAAACTACGAGCATGCTTTCCTGTAGTCATTTTTAATGTATATAGTTCTTGAATAGCGTATATGCAGATTCTATCACAAGAGTGGTGTGTGTGTGGATAAGTTTCACTTCACTATTGGAATCAATCACAGAAAAATACAACATAAACTTATTGTGTAGGATATGCAATATAATTTTATAAGATTACAGATAAACAATTCAGTATCAATACAGGGCTGAGGGAGGCCTCCTATGAACCACCTAAGTTGAACATTTGAAAAATGGACATGCTGAGAAATAGTAGTTGAGGTCTAGAGAGCTCTTTCAGTCTTCCATGAGGAGGGAAATAGTGTCCCTTTATCCTGAATGTGAAACTCCAGGAGTCTTTGATGGAAATAAATCAGGAGTCCTGGTACAGCATCCAGAAGACATGGAAAGGCATCTACAGTCTGGCCAGACCAATGTTTAAATTTATATCATACTTAGACAAGTGCTGATTTTATTTAGGACAGTCTGTTCACACATAACAGCAGGACCTAATTTATTGTTGCCTGCTACTTGCCTGATTATCCTGATATTATCAGCCTTTATTTTTTTAATTTTAACATAAAATTTATTTGCTTAAAGCACATTGATTTACAAGGTTATTGATAGCTAAGTTTTAGGCATATGGTATTTCAGCACCATACCACTGCTGAAAACTCCTTGCACCAGTGTTTCCATACTCCATTGCACCTTACCACTTACTCCTTCCATCCACTGCCTGCCACTGTGACAAGAACATGACAAAGTTTGGTGGTTTCAGATTAAATCTCATGTTTTTAGTATTGTTGAGTATGCGCTTTAAATTTATAGTGATATTATACTTCCACATCTCCAGTATAACAGAAGCTCTGACCCCTGCTCCCTCATTATTTCCCTTTCTTATCACTTTTCACTTTGATTTCTTTCCTTCTCCTTCCTAAGCTCTGGGGTAAGCTATGCAGCCCCCTTTGCTACATTAGATTTCCTCATCCAGTTATTCTATTTACCACAGGTAAGTGAGCTCTTCCTCTATCTTCCTTCTGGCTTTCTTAACTCAATACTACATCTTTCCATTCCAACAAGGTTGCAAAAAATTGCATGATTTTATCGTTCCTTGTAACTGCATAGTATTTCATTATGTACACATACTACCTCTTCATAATCTACCATTGAACACCTAAGCTAATTCTCTATTTTAGCTACTATGTTAAGTGCTACAATAAATAATAATGTATATAGGTCCTTTTGAATGAATGTTTTTGTTATGGGAGTAGATATCTGAAAGTAGAATTTCTGGATCAAATGGCAGGTCAATTCTAAGTTGACTGAAGACTCTCCATAATATTTCTCACAGGGGTTGAACCAAATAATATTTCCCCCAGCAGGGGTTAAGAGTCCTTTTTTTTTTCCACAGCCCCCAGCACAGATGGTCCCTGCTAGTGTTGACATAAGCCATTCTCATTGGTGTGAGATGATCCATCCCTCTTTGTCATCTTGATGTAGATCTCCCAGTGATAAATAATGCTGACCACTTTTAAGTGCCTATTGGCTATCCTCTTGTCTTCCTCTGAAAACTGTTTGTTCATATCCGCTCCCATTTTTTGGACAAAGCTTTTGCATCTTTTTAGTTGATCTTCGCATTCATCCTTTCATCAGTGTGCTTAGCATCTTCTTGATGTCCTCACCTTGGGCATCTGTCAGTCACTGCATTATCAACACTTATAAACATGTGTCTCTGTTGATGATAATAGTATCAGTAATATAACCTCTAGGCAAACACATAGTCAATTAAATCATAGTAATGGCAGGCTAATAACAAAGAGATGGAATTGCTCATGTGAATTAATGACATTCACAGAAGGAGCATCACAGAGTGTATATTACAGTCCTATATACATAAAACAAATTCCAGCTTTCTAAACAATGGTGATTGTTTTCACAAGAGAGCAGTTGCTTCTATGAATTGATTTTCTCTCATTGGACTTATATTTTCAACTTGAATTTCAATCATTTTTCATGAAGTTTTCCTCTCCATAGGAGCCATGGAATTTAATTTTAGACAAATAGCACTGTTTTTCTTACCACTTAAAGTCCAGAATTTTACTTCTTGGAAAAAAAAACCTGCTTAATAATTCCAACAAAAAAATAGATATTAACATTTTTATGGGTGTGCATGGACTTTTTCATTTTAAAGCACCTGGGGATTTTGAACAATTTGTGGTTGTCTCTGAGGGCCTTATTAGGACTGAACATAGATTATTATGTAAAGTTTCCCCTAAAGACAAGTGGAAATTTTTTAAAAAAAATTTTTAAATGTTCTTATTTTAAACATTCATGGCATTTTCATTCTTAAAAATGTTTTAGTCTTAGATGTTACAATCCAATTAGTCACACAAGTATTTTTCACTTTCACTGAAGTATTTCAAAGATGTACTAACCTGACTTTTGACAAAATTTCAAAAATGATATAACAGGTCTGCGGGGGACTACATTATACCTCCACTTGTAGTTCAAAGTCATTATTTATGCTGAAATGATTCAGGGATTTTTTTTAAAGCTCATTTATTCTACAGAGAACTAATTTTTGACTAACTGAAAAAAAATGTTTTGGCATCCTCATGATCACTCTAAAGTTTATTTCTTGAACAAATTCGATCTATCTTACTTTCATTGAAACCCAAAAAGCAGCTGTAGAGTTCAGACTTTTTGAAGGATAAGAGTGACATTTTATTGGATTGATTCAAAGAAGAAGCATGATGTACAGTTGAAATGTTAATACTCTGGATGGATTGATAGAGGGTGAGAAATGGTTTTAGGTTTAGTGAATAGTGAGTAAAATAAAAAATATGATGATGGACATGGCTTGAAAAGACTAATATTGTAATGAGAAGATTTTATTAGCAAAGGGTATGATATTTTCAAATCAAGGAAGATCAGGACATAATGGATAGGAAAATGACCTCCAAATTTGGCTAACTGAGGCAAGTGTACAAGTATAGAAAACACAGACTTCCCAGTGATGATTATTGTCTTAATACTAATGCATACTCAGCTTTTCCTGCCATGTATAGACAAGAAACTTAGAAAAAATGTTCAGGCCTAAAGTATAGGACACTGGGGAAGGCATTTTCCTTGCACAGGGTCAATGTGGGTTCAATCCCTGGTCTCGCAAGCACTGCCAGGAATGACCATTGAGTGCAGAGCCATGGGAAAGCCCTGAGCATTGCTAGGTGTGGCCCAAAATCTAGGAAAAAAAAAAACAAAAAAACAAAACAAAACAAAAAAACAAAGAAATATTCTTTACTTTTTCAGTGTGTGTGTGTGTGTGTGTGTGTGTGTGTGTATGTGTGTGTGTCTGTGTGTGTTCGTGCGTGCATGCAGATGGTTGTGAGTTAATTTAAGATATCTCTAAACATTTGTTAGGAGAAAGAATGAGCACATTATTCAGTATTCCATATGGTAAATATTTAATAAGGACATGTGATTGTATGGGAAATTTTCTGCTCATACAACTTATATATATATATATATATGTGAAACAAATACCAAATACTTCATCAAAACACATTGTTTCACTTTTTAATTAACTACTAACTTTCTAATTCAGTAAATAAGGGGATGAATTTTGAAATAAAATCAAAGCTGAAATTCCTTTTGAAAATCATTGACTTTTTCTTAAAAGGTGAAATTAAATGTGTAATTCAACATAAGAATTTAAAATGGCAGATTTTTTACATCATTACCAGATTGTTGCTTCTTATAGCCATAATTTTCATATGTTTGTAGAAAAACCAGTAAATATTTTAAGATAAAATAATTTAGAATTAGACATTATAATTTGAGGTAAATATTCAGCTCAAATTTCAATATTTTATATTCTGAAACAGCTTTGTAATATAATAATAAATAAAACTTTATAATTATACAGTTTCATGGTATAAATTTAGATATTTTCAAAGGATGCCAGGGAAAATTTTAAGGTATAATACTTCTAATAAGTTCATATCCAGAAATTTTCCTTTGCTACCAAATAATAGATACAAATACAGTGCTTATATGTGTGTCCATTCCTTAAAGAGACTGCTCATGATGACTTGGTTAGTTGTTCCACTGGCTCTATTGTGGTCTATATTTTGCTATTGAAGGAAGTATTGTATAGAAAGGTTTAATGCCTTATTTAAGGCTTCATAGCTGCTCATCAGTGAGGCTGGATTCAAAGCCAGGCAAGCTGGATACAAAGCCAGGCAGATTGTCTTCAGAGTGTTTGTTTTTAGCCCTGGTGTTGTATTGCTGCTCCAGATAGGAGGACTTGAACTACAGGAGAAGCTGATTTTTTGCATATGTCCATAGCCCAAGCCTTTCTTTTTATAGAAATAATAGCTTTCAAAGTCAACCAACTAATAGATCAAGTACAAAAAGAGGAATGAGAGTTTGACTTTGCTACATGCTCTTCTAGTCTTGGCTCCTTCCAATAATCATGGGGCATAAGTGTGTGTTGTGAGTGTATTGCTCCATTTACCAGTCCTTTTTTACAATATCTGTGGGTATCATGAGGGTGGCAGGGATCCCACAGTCTTAGGAAGGGTGACTAACATACTGAGGATATCAATTCTGGAGGGGATTGGTGATAGCTGTGGAAGTAAAGTTCATATAAGGAACCAAGTAGGAAAAGTTTAGGAGTTAGCATCTGGGTTAGAGAGTTCCAAGGTCCTGTTGGAGAAATAGTTTATGGTCTAGCCTTCACATGGCCTCTGGATTTGGCAAAGCCCTCTAACTTCTTAGATTTTGCTACACCTTCCCACAACTCTTGTTGACCACATCCCAACATCCGAATGGCATGGCTTGGAACAGTTACTGGGCAAGAAGACAGCAGTGAATCTAAAAGGGAAGTTATGCAGGGAACCAAGCCAGGGGACAGATATATCTTCCAGAAGAAAGTCAGGTGGTTATAAAAAAACTCACATAATTGGCAGAGCTGTGTAAACACTTTAGAGGCTATGAACAACTCCATCAATTAGGGGCTGATGGCGTTGGTTTGAAACTCCGAGTTCCCTAATTCCAGGCAAGACCCACCATCACACCAGTTTTTCTAAACACAGTAGTCTTGAGCTGATTTTAATGATTTCCTGCACAGAAATTTTGAAGGGTACCAAGACTGTGTTGTTTGGGGGACATTCTGACTTATGATACATAAATACAGTCTCCGTTAAGTAAAAGATATTTATAGAAATTGAGGTAAGTGCTAGGGGCTGGAGAGATAGCATGGAGATAGGGCATTTGCCTTGCATGTAAAAGGATGGTGGTTTGAATCTCAGCCTCCCATATGATCCCCCGAGTGTGCCAGGAGTGATTTCTGAGCATAGAGCCAGGAGTAACCCCTGAGCGCTGCCGGGTGTGACTCCCAAAACAACAACAACAACAACAACAACAACAACAACAACAAAACGAAAAAAAGAAATTGAGGTAAGTGCTTAAGAATATGAGGTTAGGAAGTATGTGGATAAATGTGTTGTAAATCCTGTAAAATGGTCCTACATCTTGGCCAATGGGACTGGTCACAAAAAATCACACACACACACACACACACACACACACCCTGTCCAAATTTTAAGATTGCCTGAGCTGTCATAACAAGTCTCATAGATCCACCACATATTCAATATAATGCCCTTCCACTGTTGCTCCCCATATTATTGAGCCATTGTTTGTTTGGTTTTTGTTTTTGTTTTGGGGCCACACCTGGCGGTGGTGCTCAGGGATTACTACTGGCTCTGCACTCAGAAATCACTTTTGACAGGCTCAGGAGACCATATTGGATACTGGAAATTGAACCGGGTCAGTCCCATGTTGGCCTTGTGCAAGGCAAACTGGGCTATCACTCCAGGCCTAGTAAGTCATTGTTTAAGTTGATGGAGACATTTGGGAAGGACATTAAGGTACATTAACATTTAATATGTCCATAAGCTCCATGACTGGGGTAATTTGCAGAGCTCATCAGTGGCACTTCCCTATTCTATTTTTGCCCATAGTGCCCTCTACATCAAAAAGAACCTCAACTGTTTTATTCTATGCTTTCCTGAGCTCATTTGTCATTTATTTATTCTTTCCTGAAAGAATAGAAAAGGTTTGGGAAATCTTTATATTCTAATACCTAGACTGTTTTTGCCCAGGCAACTATGCCCAAAGCATATTTTTTTGTTATAGTTAAACAGGGAAGATTTTGTACAAGATGGATGAGTCATTCACAATGATCCAGTCAGCCATGACGTTTTTCTTCACAACATTCAGTGAATTGAAGTTGTTCATTTTCTACAGTAGGCATAATGCCACAAGCAGACTATTGCCCTTTTCCAATACTGCATAAGTAAAACTTACAGTCCATTTTGCCTAAGATTGGCAACTGTTTTTAAGGGTTAAAAATACTTACAGCATTTGGGAAGCTATTTTTCATCAATAGAGGAAAACCATTGTGTAAAACTCATATGATTGGGTTGGAAGCTTTCTTTTTTCACTACCTTGCTATATAACCCTTGTGTAATTATTTAGAGCTCTCAGTTATAATATTTGACATAAAATCTGAAACTTTTACCTTTATTTTAAGAAAGAATATATGGCTTTTCTTTCAGAAGAAAAATTAGAGTTTTATGTTCTGCCCCTTTAATGCTCTGAAAATAAATTTCTTCCCTTGGACCTTCATATGTAAAACAGGGAAAGGTTTCTGAAATACAGAATATAAAATTGATTTGCACAAAGAAAGTTAACCTTTGAAAACTTGGAATAATATTTCCATAGTAATATTCACCAACTACATATTTTAGGGATACAGGAAAGTTCAACAGACTTAAGGCTACTATAATTCCAGTGGTCTTGCAAACCTGAATACTTTCTACTTATCAACATAATCTCGTATTTCCCCATAAAATGTGAATCTAGCTGAAGGTGCAAGCATTATTTTTACACATAACTAGTTAAACGTGAAATTTAATCACAAAAAGACTAGGGATGAGCCATCTATTTATATATTTAAATAGGTAGGTGTGTGTGTGTGTGTGTGTGTGTGTGTGTGTGTGTGTGTGTGTTTGGGTCACATTTGGGAGTGTTTCTAGTTCTGTGCTGAGGGATCACAAATGGCTGTGCTCAAAGAACCAAAAGGGCCATAAATGATACTAGGGATGGAACCTGGGTTAGTGGGTTAGTAGGCAAGCTCCCTACCCACTATGCTATCTCTCTGGAATACGTCAATTATTTAATTCTAATTCTGAATATCAAAATATAAGGGCACTATTATTAATCTATATTATAGACAGCTTTTATTGGAAAATCACATCTATATATCTTATCAATTGCCACCACTATTACTTATCCTTGGTATTCATTTTAACATCATTTTGGCATTGCTAAAGAAATGTGTGTTTAAAATCAAAAGTGCCTTGGGGCTGGAGAGATAGCACAGCAGTAGGGCGTTTGCCTTGCAAGCAGCCAACCCAGGACCAAAGGTGGTTCAAATCCCGGCATCCCATATAGTCCCCCATGACTGCCAGGAGTGATTTCTGAGCAGAGAGCCAGGAGTAACCCCTGAGTGCCGCTGGGTGTGGCCCCAAAGCCAAACAAAAATCCCCCAAATCCCAAAGAAGTGCCTTGCTGAGGTTTTCCATGAACCTTAGGGGCAACTCTGAGCTTCCAAATCCAAAGCTGGGTCTTGTCTCTACACTGCCCTTTACATTCCCTTCACATTCACATTTCAGCAAATTAGTGCCTTACAGAGAGACACAGGTGGAAGCTGGTATTGCACAGAAAAAAGGAAGCAAAAACTTGGCAACCACTTATATTGCCTAGCACATCACTTCCAGAAGCTGACCAGGGCCCCTCACACATTGTGATTGTCCCGGGTAGACAGTGATGCCCAATTGTTGTACTTTTCTTTCATTCAAAAAAAAAATGTAAGCTGCTTCGTGAGGGTCAGACATGAACCCAGGGGCCGGAGAGGTAGCATGGAGGTAGGGCATTTGCCTTTCATGCAGAAAGATGGTGGTTTGAATCCAGGCATCCTATATGGTCTCCTGAGCCTGCTGGGAGCAATTTCTGAGCATAGAGCCAGGAGTAATCCCTGAGAGCTGGGTTTGACCCAAAAACAAAACAAACAAACAAAAAGAATAAAGGAAAAAGAAATGAACCCAGATATATAGACTTTGAAGTTCACCTTTTTTCATACTCTATGGTTTTTGGTGGATATACCATGCTGGGAATTACAAGCCAGGGTCCTACATATGAAACATCCCCTTTGGGACCACATCCTCAGTCCCTTTTGCTTTTCTCCCTCTCTTCCTTTCTCTCTTTCTCATAATGCTATTCTCAACAGTGCTATAGAGTTACTCCTGGCTCTGCTCTCAGAAATTATTCATGGCAGGTTCAGGAGATTATATGGGTCAGTCATGTGCAAGGCAAATGAGTTACCCACTGTGCTGTCACTTTGGCTCCTTGCTTATCTTTTTAATCACCTTCCTGGGGGTCATTGTAAAAAATCCAGATCAGTGAATTTTTCTTGCCTAATTTTTGTGTTTGAATATTTTGGCACTAAATTGGTTGGGTCCTCACTCTCTAACCTCACCCCAAACTCTAAAGCTGGATAAACAATAGCCTGGTTCTGTGAGAAGAATCTGGCGAATTTTTGACAAGAGCTGTTTTAAGGGTTTGTAACTCTGCCATAAATACTTGTCACTGGCAGAGACACAACCCGAAAGAGATCACAAATCCTGAAGTAAATTATTCGTTTATATATCCCGTGGATGCACCTTAAATGGCTTAAGCTGTAGTTATCATTTCCGATGGGAGGGAAAATAATGCCTTATGGTTCATGGCACTTTTGTCCTCCTATGAATCAATCCAGCATTGGGATGAAATGGAAAAGACATTAGAAGAAAGTGGCAGCTGAGAATAAATGATCATTCCTTCTAGGAGACAGGGCTTAAGAGCTGCCAGCTCTCACCCTCTTTGCTAATAGCACAATTTAAGGGGATGTGAGTGTTGGGAACTGTTAATGAATGTCCTCACACCCTAGCACTTGCATTTCCTTTAGGATTCAGTTTGACCCCAGAGGGTGCCCTCATTTATGGTTTTACCCACCTCTTTGCAAGTTAGAGGGTTTATATTGAAACAGCCCCAGACATTAGCTGTTCTTTGAGCTGAAATGTTCCAGGTCATAAGGTCTCTAAACAGGTACTGAATCTCAGCTCAATCCTGTGCTTTCTCCCTTATTCTTCATTATTTATGTAAAAATACTTTATCCATGTCTATTTATTAATAAAAAAAATTTTTGGAGGCAAAGTTATTCAAAGCTGAATTTCAGGCATTCAATGTTCCAAAGCCAATCCCACTACTCATACCAACTTCCCAACACCAATGTTCTTAGGTTCCCTCTCATTATCCCTGGCCTGATTCCTCAACAGGCACATTTAAAGTTTGATTATTGTAGTTGAGTCTTGCACCTTCAATGTTGTTGCAGATATATTGTATACACATATATAAACCTTGCTTCTACACTGCTGATGTGTTCATACAGTTTTTTTAGTCACCATGTAGTCACACATTAATATAATTCTCTACACTCCATTCTAATGTGTAATGCTCACTGAGTGGTCCTGGATCAACATTACCTGGATACTATAAAATATGCATATTGTATCTAGATAGACCTTTCCAGTCTAATGTTCAGATCTTTCCAGATCTTTCCAGAATTTTCCACTTGCCTTACATGCAGCTGACTTGGGTTCAATTTCAAGCAACAGAGTTTTCCAAGCCCCATAGTTATCCCTAAGTGAAGAGTCAGGAGTAAGCCCTGAGAACAGTCAGTTATGGTTCACAAACCAAGGCAAAAGAAATGAAAGAAGAAAGAAAAAAAAGGAAGAAAGAAGAAAGAAAGAAAGAAAGAAAGAACGAGAGAACAGAAAGAAAAAGGAAAGAAAAGAAAAATGAAAAAAAAGAAAAAAAGAAAAGGGGCCTGAGAGAAAGCAAAGTGATAGGGCATTTGCCTTGCACTCAGCTGACCCAGGACCGAGGGTGGATTAGATTCCCTGCATCCCATATGGTCTCCTGAGCCTGCTAGAAGTGATTTCTGAGTGCATAGCCAGGAGTAACTCCTGAGTGCCCCTAGGTGTTTCACAACCCCCCCCCAAAAAAAAAGAAAGAAGGAAGAATGAAAATAGTTATTATTTGACTCCCCTTTTCCTTGCAAGCAAAGGAAGGCTCACAACTATTACCTCACTTGCTCTGTGATGTCATTGGAACTATGGTTCCAATGGAACTGTGGTTTCCACTGGACAGGGAGGGAAGGGACCAAACAGAACAAGTTCAGAATCTGTCACTGCTGGATATTCAAGAATCACTATGATGCTTTCTGAATTCTGGACCACTTTATTTTCCAGTTAAGTGCAGAGTTGAAGTAACACCATTTCTTCCTGTATATGTTTTTGTTTTTAGTTCTTAACTTGAGTAGAGGAGAACTCTTCCTAGCCATGTTAAAATGACCCAAGAGTGTGTACTGAATGCTCCAATGCATGTGGCCAGCTTCATTTTCCTTCAATGTTGATTTCTTCAAAAGATTTTGTGCATGTGACAAGGAACTTCGAAAATGAAGTTACATCTGCCTCGAACCAATCTTTTTTATTCTTTTGTTTTTAGTTGTTAAGCCCATACAAAACCAGTAAGAATGTCACACATTTTGAAGACTCAAGAAAATCTGTGTCTTCCCCTTACCTCATTTTCTGATTTTTATTCAATTCTTTGTTTGAAATGGTTATTCTGAGATAATTTATGTGTCTTTTATGTGTTATTCAAATTCCTGGATTTGAGTAGATTCCTAATTACTACAACTTTTTTTCCCTCCTAGGTAACAATGATAGCCTATATATCCTCTTCATTGCTGGAGGGACAGTTATATTGTTGGTGCTGATTATCCTAATTTCATTGGTCATTGTTCTTTCCTTTAATAGGTGAGTACTGAGAGTCATGCTTCCAGATACTTGCATCTCACTCACTCTGAGACATTCTAATGGTGTTGGAGGAGAACTATGTTAACCCAAGAGTCTGACAAGTTCTGGGACATACTGGGAAGTTGTTCTTACACCATGGAAGAGCAGTATCTGGGAAAAAGTGAGCAAGACCAGAGAACATCAGCAAAAGATTAGTAGGAATTGGTCTGCTCAGATCAGCAAAACTTCCCCAGGGCAAGCAACCTGGAAGGCAGCTTCCTGCCTACTGCCTCTGCTTATCACTTTGTGTAACCAAAGCATCTTGTGTGTGTATTGTGTATGTGTTGTGTGTTCATGCACACATGTGTGCATAGGTACATATGCGTGGTGAGAGGAGGGAGAAAAAGAGAGGGGAGACGGAGGGGATGAGAGGGAAATTAATTTTGTGAAGGGAAAGGTCAATGATGAAAATTCTAGCAACTTCATTTGGTTCTTCTGCAAATCATTAGTGTAAACAAGATATAAACAAGGACACAATCTAATAAGCAAACAACATAAATAGAAATGGCTGTATATATTTTTTAGCAACAGTCAAGATATTTTATCTAATGAGTCAGGGGGTCTGTAGGAAGGAGTAACTGGTTGTTCAATGGACTTCTCAAATCCCAATTTTTGACTTTGAAGAAGAAAGAAGAAAGACATTATTGACTCTGCTTTTTCTAGCTTATCCATGTCATTAGTTTACCATATTGCTTGGGTGAGGTTTTATTCCAATCTTGGCTATACCCATATTGGAATACTCATTGGACTTGGGCTCTACCTGACATTTTCTCCTCTTCCTCTTCTTCCTCTTCATCCTACTCTTCATCTTTTTTATTCTGCCTTAGTCTTATTATTCTTCCTTCTCTTCCTCTTTCTCTTCTCCTCCTCCTCCTCTTGTTTCTCCTCTTTTCCTCCTCTTATCCTTCTCCTTCTCTAATAATCCTCCCCCACATCCTCCTCCTCCACCCCCCTGTGGTGCTCAGGAATTACTCCTGGCTCTACCCTCAAGAGTTACTCTTAAAAAAAATAAAAAAAATAAAAAAAGAGTTACTCCTAGTGGTACTTGGGGATGATATAGCATGCCAAGGATTGAACCCACATTGTCCTTGTGTAAGGCAAGTGTCCTTCCACTCTACTATTTCTCCCTGACTTCAGTATTGTCTTGTTAATGGAGGATGGGACCCAAACTTTGATGTCTGCATTTGCATTCTGATCAGTGAATCTGCCTATGGATTTACTGAGCATTTCCATTTCCACTTCCATTGTCGTTACAATACTGCAATATGCACATTCTCAAATGTGCCTGGCTTATTAGTGGATTTTTATTATTTTTTCCAAATTATCTCCTTCATATGAAGGTATTAAACACTTTTTCATCTCTCTTGGGCCAGTTTTGCTCCTGTTCTCCTGGTTTCAGAAATTTAATCTCCCTGTATGGTGGTGGATGCCCATCTAATACACATACTTTGTCTTCTACCAGTAAAACTTAGGGTGCTATCCTTTTGTGTAAAGCCTTCCATGGCCACTGGTACTTGGAAAAAATGAGGCTTAATGGCATTGGTGGAGGGAAGTGAATGCTGTGAAGGACTCATTGTTGCAATATTGTGTGCCTTCAGCCCAACCATAAATAAATATGATAGCAGATGACTAAAATTTAAGAAAAGATAAAATAAAATCCACAGCCTCCAGAAGATTGTTAAAGGTCATTCATTCTATCATTAGAGCTGCTCTAAGTCACAGATGTTCTGATCCAATCTTCGTTCATATTTTCTATTTTATTTGCTCATTGCACCTCATGGTAAAATGTTTTACTGGAGATACACCCCCTTTTCCTCATTTGTTGAGCAAGCAAAATGTTGTTTCTCCAAGGATGAAGACCTCAAGTAGCTTCTACTCAGGGTATGGCTCCCAAGTCCACTCTGGGCTACTGTCAGAGACAGGAAGTCACCATCAGATTCTTAATGAACAGCTCACCTGCTCCTTTTCCCATCCTGTTCCTCAGTTTCTGCCATGCTGCCTTGTTCCATATGTTCAACGTGTCAGGCTGCTCATTAGTGTTTGCATTTCACATTTATCTTTCTGAATAATGGGCATTCAGTAAGCATTTGTTCTAATTGATCAAATTCAAAATTGCCCTTTGTTCTTTCTCTTACTCAGAGACTGCACCCTTATCTCCTCCAGGAACAAAAAAAGCAGATTGACGTTCAGAATCTAAGATGTAGGTGCCCCTCAAATGCTCTCCTGAGTCACTGTGGCTATTAAGCAATGTGACTAGAGGAAGGGAGGGACGGAGGGTGGGAAGAGAAATGGAGAGGCAGAAGATACAGCTATAAGGGTCACAGGAAATGGTTGTTTGGAACTGGCTTTCTCAAACTGCATCACTCTTACATGTAAAGCTAAGTTGAAAAAGAGGCTTTTATTGTCCCCCTGGCTTAATTGTGACCTCAGGATGAAAACCATCATGGCTAGCCCAACCAGAATAAAAACTCTTTTCTATGTCAGCATCTGTGATGGTTTGTTTACTTGAAAAATGATCCTCAGGTTTAAGCAGTGACCTCTTAACTTTGATTTAGGGTGAATGTACAATAGAGGGACCAACTTTGGTAGAAGTCCAGATGAACCTGTAGCTTAGGAAACCAAAGTCACAGTCAAAGTCTAGGAGCCAGTCAAAATCTAGGAACCAGAGTCTGGAATCTTCCTTGGATCTCAGTTGATGGCTTTCCAGGTTAAGAATTAGAAGGGGAACATTTTCTATGGGAATTGGGATGAAAGATGTGTATGCCCTGAGGGAAACCAAATTGGGGGGGACTCTTGTCTCTAGGAACTATTGTGTTTATGGAAAAAAAGCTTCTGATTTTGATTATATTTCTTTGTTGGATATTAAAAAAACATAGTATGAAAATAATATCCAGAGATAATAAAAAATAGCCCAAGAGGTCTGGTCGATGGTAGAAAATATTCCAAAAAGGTGTGGAGAATGCAATTAGGACAGAGAAGAGATGACTATGATAGTGAGAATTGGTAATGATCACTCTAGACCAGAACTGGGTGATGGAAGGAAGTAAAGTGATATGCATGATATCCTTTCAATAGCAGTACTGCAAACCATGGTGCCTAAAAGAGAAAAGGAGAAAAAAGAGAGATAGAGAAGAAAAGTTTCTGCCATAGAGGCAAGTTTGTAGGGAGGGTGGGGGACTAGGAAAGAAATGGGACATTGGTGGTGGGAAATGAATACTGGTAAAGGGATGGATGTTGAACATTGTATGATTGAAACTCAGCCATCAACAACTTTTGAACTGAATCTCATGTTGATTTAATAAAAAAAAATAAGTTAAAATACACCTTCTGATTTAGTAGCAAAGCATTGAGCACTTGTTCCCATCTTTATTCTTAGCTTTGAGTTTCCCAACAAATGTGCTTTCTGAACTGGACTGGATCTTTCTCAGTTTCAGTGCTGAAAGTCTCTCACCCTGGGGAAAAATTCCTTAGATATAAGCAAAACACATTGATTTGTCAACATAGAAGAAGCCATAATATGTCACTGTCTTTATTTTACAGAAAACATTAAATTTTAGTGATGAAAATCACTAGTAAGTAGAGCACAAGATAAACAGAGCATCTGATGCCAAGTTAGGCTCTCTCTTCATCATGTTACAGATTCTAGATCTGTGATTTTTCTGGTTTTTGTTTTTGTTTGTTTGTTTTTGGGTCACACTTAGTGGCACTCAGGCTTTACTTCTGGCTCTGTGTTCAGGAGTCATTCCTGGAGGTGCTCAAGGGACCATATGGGATGTCGAGGATCCAACCTGGGTCAGCCACATGCAAGGCAAGTGCACTTCCCATTATGCTATTTCTCTGGCACTTATGCTGTCATTTTTATGCACACAAAATGTATTTAGGAAAGCTTACCCTCTGATTATGAAGCAGAAGCCTTCTGAAGTTATCAAAGGTTCAAAAGTCAGAGATTTATGTTCCATTGGTATACTCAGTTTTAATAAGAAATAATGGCAGCATCTTTAAATCTCTTTTGAGGAGTACTAAATCTATATGCCAGAAAATATGCCTACATAAGTAATCAAATACTTAAATTTAACAGTAATTAAGCAGACACACTCTGGCTTAGATAATAATAAGCAAACAAAGTAGTGCACTTAGAATGAGAAAAGTTTAGGCATATCATTGACCATGCAGGGGTCTCAAACTCATGGCCCACAGGCCGCAAACGGCCCTCCATACAACATTTTGTGGCCCTGACCTAGAGGAATCAATTTTTGTTTTGTTTTGTTTTAGTTGTTTGGGTCACACCCCCCAATGTTCAAGGCTTACTATTGACTTTGCACTCAAGGATCACCCTGACTTTGCCTCCTGTGGCCCCCAGGTAAATTGAGTTTGAGACCCCTGAATTGTAAAGGAATATCATCACAACTAGAAAAGTTCATTCTAGTCCACATTCATCTAGAAAATTTACCTTGGGACATATGCCATCTTGGCTGGCTTTCAAATTTTTCATGAAGAAATTGCAGCCGCATCTTCTTAGGGAAAATTAGTCCCACATATATTTTTTTGCATCTAACCCATTTACTCTATTGTCCAAAAATCTGTTTTTTTGGAGAGATGAATAGAAATGGACCATGTCCCCATTAACTACTATTTTCACATATTGGAATGTACTTTCCTCCCCAACTGTATTCCTCATTGCAGTCTCCTCTTTCCTTCTTCTCTTGTACTTAATCTCTGGAGGTTCTTGCTGGCATTAGATTTTAGGGATTTTGTTAGAATTGTGGAGAGTTCATTGAGTACTAGAACTTCAGGTGGTCCATTCAAGAGCAAGGAGCATGGAGACCATACTCAGGAGGAGGAAGGGTAGTGGGCTCAGATCCTGATAGCAACACGAACTGATCATCTAATTTGGGGCTTGGTATTTTTCCGCTGTGTGCCTCAGTTCTCCAATTGGAATAACATACAGTTTTAAATGAAGGTGAAATAAAATAATGCATTCAAGTGGATTAGCTAAGCAAAGCAATTGGAGGAATCTATAAAGTTTCATAATAGTATAATTTCTCCAAGAATTTATATATTGTTGACATTTAAAAGGCAAGTTGCAATTTTGGGAAATTTGAAGAGCATTTGAACATGGCGGGAAATATCTTTATATATAAATATCTATTATAATCACTATATTTTACTATTTAGTAAAATGACAGATCAAATTAAATGCACACAGACTGAAGATCCAAGTGGCTGGTTGATTTGGTTATCTATGAGCACATGGGAGAAGGAAGGGACAATGAAAAAAAAATGTCCAGTCAATGGATATGGATTAGTATGTTGAAAGCAATGATGGATGCTACACATGGACTCAGATACAGGAACAATATAGTAAATTTGAAATAATCAAGTGTGATGAATAATTTCTTATATCACTAAATATATTTTTTCAGAAGGCAACGGCAAAAGAAAATTCTATTTGAGAAGTCCTGGGAAACTCAGAATAAGGTAAGTTTTTCCACCACCACTGTCACTTTTCCTTTCCATGGTTTGTCACTGAAATAATGGGATCTGTTTTATAGTTTGCAATCCTTTATTTTTAGTCTCCCATAAATACCCTGGCCATCCTGTTGCTTGTAGTTCAATATCTGCTTTTTTGGTTTTGCTTTGTTTTAGAGAGACAAACCCTGCTGTATTCAGGGCTTAATGCCTAGATTTATGCTCAACAATGACTCCTAGTAAAATTTAGGAAACAGTACAGGGTACTAAAGATCAAACATGGGTTGACTGCATGCAATGCAGGTGTCTTACCCACTGTACTATTTCTCCAGCCTCCACAGTCTCAGCTTTTAGAAGAAGCAATTAATTTTTTAGTATCCTTCTGTTAATAAAATACTTCAAAGCTTTGTTTTATGTGAATATAAATAAACAATCATGCTTACATAATAACAATCAACATTAAACATTGCCAAAATCTATGTTTTTTTTTCAAGGTTGTGACTACCAGTTTACTTTTTTATAGGAGTTTTATAAAATAAATACTTGAAGTGATTGTATGTAGGTAGGGCATTTGCTTGCATGTGGCTGACTCATGTTCAATTCCTGGTATTTCACATGTTCCTTTGAGCAGCTCCAGGAGTGATTTCCGAGTTCAGAGGAAGGAATAATCACTGAGTAGTGCTGGGTGTGGCCTCAAAACAAACAGATAACAAACAAAAAATAAGAAATTGGTGCTGGAGACACAGTACAGGGTTTTTGTGCAGTATACATGAGGACTTAGATATGGTTGATTCCATCTCAAATCCTGGCACTGTAAGGTCTCCTAAGAACCACAGGGAGTGATCCCCAAGCATAGATCCAGGAGTTGGCCCTGAGTCCAACTGGGTGTGGTCCCCAAACAAAATCCAAAATCCAAAAATAGACACACAAGTACCACAAACCCAGAACCATTCCATCCTAAAAGAACCATCCTAGTTCTGGAGGTCTCAGCATGGTCAGCCCTTTCTTTGTTGGGGTTCTTGACTCTTTGTTTTTTTTAGCCTCTGGAGGAGACTGGCATTTCTTGGTTAAGAGGCACATTACTCACATCTCTGCCTTTCTATGGCAGCCCAAACCCTAAGTATGTGTGTGTTTCCCTCATATTATCAGGACACCTTTTTGTGTGTTTTGAGGCCTTCCCAGAAGTATTTTCCTGAAAATATCTGGATGGCTCAGTTTCTGCTCTGGTCATACAATGTTGAGTCCAGTGGTGCTTGAGGGCCCTGACAGCTACACCCATATCTAAGAATGGGGTAGCCAGGTACTATCAGGGATAGAACATAAGGCCTTTGAATTATCTCTCCAGCCTCACACCAGATACTTGGGACTGAGGGGGTCCAACTCCTCTTAACTATGTCTATAAAAAGCAAGTTTATATTAGGAGGTTCAGAGAAGGACATCTATTTAGATGATACTTGGGACTTGAGTGAAATGATAGTACAGTGAGTGAGTCACTTACCTTGCATATGGCCAACTCAGGTTCAATCTAAGACGTGCCATATAGTCCCCCAAGCCTGATAGGAGTTATTCCTGAGTACAGAGCCAAAAGTAAGCCCTGAGCATAACTGGGTGTACCCCTCCACTCTACAAAGAGGAACTGGAGGACTTAATCTGGTCTCATTTAGTATAGAAGAATAATGTATCATAAATTTATAAAGGGGATTAAATGAAAAGCTGCAGGAAGACTCAAAGCATAGCAAACAGGTGGATAAGAAGCCTAACTGATGATAACTATTAAGTTTGGATTAATTCATTAATTAGTGAAAGCTGCCATTGGAAAGCTACAGAGCTCTCTGATGAGCTGTGGAGTTTGATGAATTAGGTCATCTTTCCCCTGACTCTGCCTTGCACCTGTTCCCAATTGCTTAATTGAAGCAGTAGAATATTTCTTATGGTTTTGCAGATAAGAGAGATGAATAGACTCATGCCCAGTGTGTCTCCACTGCAGGTAGAGAGTCTTTTGAACACCCATGAATCTATTTACAACATTGTTTAAAATAAAAATAATTCCTAGATGTTATCTAAAATTACATTTATTTCTCACGTTATTTAAAAAATAAATACATACAGACCAACCCACAATAATAAAAAAAAGCTTGACTGTCCAATATGTGAATTTAAATTATATAATAATCTCTCAGTAAAACTGGTGCTTTTTATTAAGAAGTTACTCTTTGGTAAAAAAAAAAAAAAGCCCTCTCCACCAATAATGTGTAGCTATTTGGAACCAACTGCAAGGAATGTGTTTTGTCTTCCTCCCCAGGACCCAGGCACTCAAACATAGCTTTGCTGTGTACAAGTTCTGGTGACCTTCTTAGTCTATAATTGTTGTCCACTGAAGCTGATCTAAGGCCAAATGTATTGTGAATTTCAGAGAAGGAATGGGATTTCTGTAACTTCCTACATTAGTTTTTTAACCTTTTCAGACATTTGTAGTATAAAATGTAAAGAGTAGCAACAAGGTTAGGTGGTAAATTGGACTGTTGAACCATAAAAGATAAAGTTGTTAGACCAATTCAATTTTTTTTAAATAAGGAAACTAAATAAGCATCATTGGTACTTTAATTTTCATCTCGCAAACACCAACACTACTCTAAAATTTCAAACCCCTCACAAAGAACTTTCATCCACCTCTTTCCTACTTAAGTTTTTTTCTGTTCACATATAAAGAGGCAAGGGTGATTGTGTTAGGAGACTGAAGATCATGGTTTGAAAGAAATATATTTGTCTTGGTATTTATTTTTATTGTGCCAAGTTGCTTCTCCTCCTCTTAATCCGTTTTTTGGATTATCCTCTTCCTCCTCCTCCTCGTCATTATCCCCTTGTTTTGGGGGCCACACACAGAGGTGCTTATGGGTGATTACTGGCTTCCTCTTCAGGAATCACTACTAATGGGATTGGGGTACCATACAAAATGCCAGGGAATGAACCCACTTATGCTATGTGCATGGCAATTGCCCTGTACTATTGCTCCAGCCTTTAGTTTCTTACTTTAAGGCAGAGCACTGTAATGTAAACTCATTTATCAGGCTGGAGCAATAGCACAGCAATAGGACACTTGCCTTGCATGTGGCCAGCCCAGGACGGACCCTGGTTTGATTCCAGGCATCCCATATGGTTTCCTGAGCCTGCCAGGAGTGATTTGTCTGCAGAGCCAGGAGTAACTCCTGAGCGCCAAGGTGTGGCCTGACCACCCCCTCCCCAACCACATTTATCAAGACACTCATTCACAAAATTACACACTATGTAAACACACTATGGAGAAGTATTTTACTAGACTTTTATTATAAAATAATGAGAAGGGCAACTTATGGAATAAAACCTAGCATTGCGGTCCCGGAGAGATAGCACAGCAGCGGCGTTTGCCTTGCAAGCAGCTGATCCAGGACCAAAGGTGGTTGGTTCGAATTCTGGTGTCCCATATTGTCCCCTGTGCCTGCCAGGAGCTATTTCTGAGCAGACAGCCAGGAGTAACCCCTGAGCAATGCCAGGTGTGGCCCAAAAACCAAAAAAACTCACAAAAACAAACAAACAAACAAAAAACAAACAAAAAACCAAAACAAAAAACCAAAACCTAGCATTGGGAGCAGGAATTTTGTATCTAAACATTTTATAACGTAGCAAGAGATCATTAAATAGAAACTTCTTTTACATTGTACTCTGGTCCATTATTTCTTACACAAATTTAATCCAATTAAGAGAATGTTTGAACATTTTAATAGAACTTTAAACTATATTATAGTTGAATTAGAAGTAGATTTATGCTTTGACTTTGTTGCTGAAATGCCATGAGCTACTGATATATTCTATTTTTCTAGGCAACCAATAACTACCGAAGTCCTGCAACACCCAATCAACTGCTGGATGGTGCAAAAGAGGATATTTATGTCAACTACCCAAACTTCTCGCGTAGACCAAAGACTAGAGTTTAAGCTTTCTTAAGCTTTTTCTGGGCAAATTAATGATGACTATGTCCATGGATTTTTATATAATTACTTCCACCTTTATTGTGTATCTTGAACATTGGTTGATAAATTAATTTCACTTGATAGTAATAAACACTGTATTGCCTAGAGAAAACTCTTAGCAGAAATATTGCCATCAAATTGACCTAATTAATTTATATATAAGAGAAAACTTAACTGGATAATAGAAGAGAGTTATTCTGGTGAGATTAAGCTTTAGACTTGATTTATTTATTTATTTGCATAATCAGGGGTCTCAAACTCGTGGTCTGCAGGCCGCAAACGGCCCTCCATACAACATTTTGTGGCCCTGCCCTAGAGGAATCTTTTTTTGTTTTGTTTTGTTTTAGTTGTTTGTTTGGGTCACATCCCCCAATGTTCAAGGCTTACTACTGACTTTGCACTCAAGGATCACCCCAACTTTGCCTCCTGTGGCCCGCAGGAAAATTGAGTTTGAGACCCCTGGCCAAATAATCCTTTGGTCAGGGAGCCAGAACTCCAAGAGTAAAGTAAATTGCTTGACTTATGCATAGATCACCCTGATTCAATCCCCAACACCCCTTGAGTCCCACCATGAATGATCACTGAGCACAGAGCCAGAATTAAGTCCTGAAAACCACTGGTATGTACCACAATTAAAAAAAATCTTGCCAAAAATCTTGTGTTTGGAAATGTCTGGCAATGGGAATGAATATAAACTAGATTCTCACTACTCTCTGAGGTACTTGGGCCTACTTACTGGGCTGAAACTCTCTATTCAGAATATTTCTCCTTGGCAAGTCCAACATTACTACCAACATCTGTTGGAATTTCATGATCCTTCTATTGCTAGAGACTTAATTGAATAGGCATGTTAGTTAAAAAGGAGAAAATGGGTTAAATAAGGATTCACCTTTAGCGAGAGAACTGGGCCAAAGCACATTGCTGGGACATGGAGTGCCTACAGACATGAGTAGGGAACTTGGAGGCTTCAGAAACTGTAACAACTGTAGACTGAGATGCTAGGCTAGTTGACACAAAGATTATCTCCTTTTTCAGTAGAGTGGTTGAAAAGAAAATTAATGTGGCAGGGAAATATTTTCCCTTTACAATCTCAAATAAATTCTCTGATTCTCTGATTACTTTTCATGACCATTTTCCCAGAAAAGTTGGATATGTAGGTATAGTCACATATAGCTTTTCTTTTTTGTTTTTGGGTCACACCCTGCATCGCTCAGGGGTCAGTCCTGGCTCTACACTCAGAAATTGCTCCTGGCAGCCTTGGGGAACCATATAGGACGCCAGGATTTGAACCACCGACCTTCTGCATGGACGACAAACACCTTACCTCCATTCTATCTCTCCAGTCCCTTATATGTAGGCATAATCAGTACTTAAAATGTACCAGTAATGTGGAATCTGTATGGAAAAAGAACAGTTGGAAGTAGTGGTATAAGGGTGGTAGAGAAGGAAAGAGAGAAGTGTATTCAGGGGGAGAGGTAAAAGCACAGAGCTCAGTGTATGTTCAGGAAAGAACATAAGCTTCCCCAGAGAAAAAATATTAACAAAGAGTACACACCTCAAGGTTGAGATGTGAGTGAATCTTCAAGAAAGAGAATGTAAAACTTGACAAAAGCTTTCGTTTGTTTTGGGCCCACATCTGACTATGCTCAGGGTTTACTCCTGGCACTGCATTCAAGCAGGGTTTGCTCCCGGTGGGGACTGAGGGATCCTCTGGGGCTCTGGGGATCAAATCCAGCTTGGTCATATATAATGTTTCTCATACCTCAAAGTTTGGCCCAAACAATTGGGGACCGTGATCTGCCTTATCCAAATGACAGAGGAGACATCGTATTTTTGTCACCCCATAGGCGTAATGGACACCTTAAACCATAGAGATCATGAGACAACAGTGACTATCCATCTCGTAAACATCCACTACTCACATTCAAAAGATAAACATCTAAAACTCGCACTGAAGTCTTAAGGTTGTGGACTTCTAGCAATGTAATATAAATTATTCTGTGCCTGCCAAGTGGGGAAACGTGGTAGGATGGGTAGAAAACTGGAAACAATGGTAGAGGTTATATTTGGATTGGATTAAATTGCTGCAATTTAATATATAATGGAATTATTAAAATATCCAATGAGATAAAATTTCTAAAAATTGTTGTAACTCACAATGCGGTCACAGGGTCATTGAGGGTTTACTAAGCTGTTGAAGGCTAGTTGAGCCTTCCGTAGTGTTGTTTATATTTATTTATTTATTTATTTTTTTTTTAATTTTTTTTTTATTTAAACACCTTGATTACATACATGATTGTGTTTGGGTTTCAGTCATAAAAGGAACACCACCCATCACCAGTGCAACATTCCCATCACCCAAGTCCCAAATCACCCTCCTCCCCACCCAACCCCCGCCTGTACCCTAAACAGGCTCTACATTTCCCTCATACATTCTCAATATTAGGACAGTTCAAAATGTAGTTATTTCTCTAACTAAACTCATCACTCTTTGTGGTGAGCTTCCTGAGGTGAGCTGGAACTTCCAGCTCTTTTCTCTTTTGTGTCTGAAAATTATTATTACAAGGGTGTCTTTCATTTTTCTTAAAACCCATAGATGAGTGAGACCATTCTGCGTTTTTCTCTCTCTCTCTGACTTATTTCACTCAGCATAATAGATTCCATGTACATCCATGTATAGGAAAATTTCATGACTTCATCTCTCCTGACAGCTGCATAATATTCCATTGTGTATATGTACCACAGTTTCTTTAGCCATTCATCTGTTGAAGGGCATCTTGGTTGTTTCCAGAGTCTTGCTATGGTAAATAGAGCTGCAATGAATATAGGTGTAAGGAAGGGGTTTTTGTATTGTATTTTTGTGTTCCTAGGGTATATTCCTAGGAGTGGTATAGCTGGATCGTATGGGAGCTCGATTTCCAGTTTTTGGAGGAATCTCCATATCGCTTTCCATAAAGGTTGAATTTATTAAGCTTAGTGGGCTTCTCTGCTACTCTTCAGTCTAATTACTTGTGCTCCCACTAGACTGTGAGGATTGAGGGATTTGGAAGTGTCCTGCAGTAGATCATGCTGCTGCTCACCCCAGGAACTTCAGGATCTATAGAATGGGGCAGAGGAGTTTGCATGATGGCAGCTGGGTTTTGTGGCATGTGGACTCAGACTTCCAGAAATACAAAGACTGAAGCGGAAGGTTTGCCCATTCTCACTTCAAGAAGACCTGAGTTTCAGCCCCCATACTGGTCTACCTGAAGTTTTGGTGTTTTGGTGTGTCTAAAGCAGTCAATTATAAAGCAGTGAAGTTGAATTTTTGTCATGATGTGACTGGGGCATAGATGCAACTGCTGGTAATGCCACTCTTGACAGTGTGCTCCAGAGTTTTTATGGTGATGAAATTCTGCTCATTAATTATTATGTATACCTAGAGAACTTTCATTGTGTTCATTAATATTTCTTCTTATTTGTGATGGTTTTGCAGACTTACCAAATAAGTTCATCCATACATATTATATATGTCTATATTTATACTATGTGCATATATATGTGTATATGTACTTATCTCCTCATAATTTGTTGTGCCTAATATTCTGATTTATACTAAATAAGTTGGTCCAAAGAATAAAAGCTCAAAAATCAATTCTTTTAAATCATTTTTTGTAAAATACTCCCTAAGTTTCTTTTTTGCATATATAATTTATATTGATATGTATAACAGTTATAAAATAAGTGCTTCTTTTAATTCAATACTTTTAATATGAATAATCATCAATTAAAGGAGTTATCTGTAGTAAAAAGATAGGTAAGTTTATTAAATGGCATTATAGTGTACACAGTTTGTCAGGGAAAGGATGCATCTTACTAATCTTCAATGAGGATATTGATATTATAATCAGAGACACCTTAAAGCATTGACTTCGAGAGCCTATATGCATGCTGAGAAATTTCAATAGAGACATGAATTTCTATTCGTGCTTGTGGATGTGAAAGGCAGGTGGATAAGGCTATAATTTGTAGCTGGCAAATATTCAAACATATGGAATACTGTGACTTAATTTATTATTAAAACGCATACAAATTGTGAACATACTTCCATAAGATAAAGTTAAATAAAAACAACTACCAGGCTTACTTTTATGGTAAACATTCAAATTTAATTGAGAACTATTAAATAATAAATCCAGATGCTTGGCAGTCACTTTCTAAATTGGTAGAGTTCACATTGTCATTAGAAATTACTATAATAAAAATGCCTTTCTTTGACTTATAATAATGTACTATTTATATTGGATGTATAAATTTTCAAAAAGATGGAAACTACTGTAGAGTTCAGATACTACCAATGTAGTGGAGGTGATTAATTGTGAGGACAGAGTTTAAATACCATGAACATCTAGATATGAAGAAGGTTCATATTGCCATGAACAGTCATATATTTTATCTAGGTATAAATGTTTATCTTATGGTGAATATTTATATGCAAGTGTTTATTTTAATGGTTCAAATATGGATGTAAAAATTAAGTAACTTTATCTAATATATTTATTGATGAGGAACTAAGGATAGTGGTTTTGACAAGCCTGGAAGTGTAATTGGTTTTGTTGTTTTGCTCTTTATAAAAGATTACATATGTAATTGCTCCTGGGCTGTGCTCTATGGCACCCATTTCTTCTACATCTTTTTAGATGTTAACTCTAAGCATAACCATTATCCTCTTTATAAAGAAACTTTCCCCAGGAATATACTACTTCTGATTAGAAGAGTGACTGAAAGGGAAAACAAAATGGAGTCAGTTGATCTCAACTGGCAGAAATTCCTATCTAGAATGACTTGCCTTGTCTCAATATTTTGAGAGAGCTTGTGTCCTCAAGAGCTGTGTCCTCAGCATGGAATGCCTGAACACTGGGCAGAGGCTTGGTCATGTTGATTTGGAAGCTCTCCTTTATTTTTCATTGCTTTCTTCAAAGCCAAGACTTGGGCTAATTCTGCTCACAAAAGGGCATTGGAGCTCTACTGGTTTGTCCTTCCAGACTCTCTCCAGCTTTGGTTTCTCAGCTATTAGGGAAGTGCTGTTTGCTCCTAAAGGTACATCTCTCTAATGAAAAAATTAGCCACCCCCTCAAAAAATTAATCTCAGAAAAAAGACACATCAGCTACTATTTAAAGCTTCAGATAAAGAGGTTCTGTTCACGTATTTCCAGACAGGCTTAAATACAAGGGAAAGGTTCTTCAGGTGGTGAAAATGTTTAACGGAAGCCTCTATTACATAATAGCGTCTGCATAGTAAGCATTTTCACTTGTGATGTCAAAGCTTTGTTTACCAAAAATGCTCTCTTTTGTCATTTCCTCTGGTGATTAGAGGGTGAGTAGCTTCTAGTTTGATGACACCATGAAATTGCAGTTTCTCTTTACTAGAAAATGAAAAATATTGATCTTGTGACTTTTTCCAAAATCAATATTCCATGCTTCCACCAAGCCAAGATCCACAGAATAAAAATGGTATTCTACTATAAGAGGGTTGGAAAAACACTGAAAATATATAATAAATTCTCAGTAACTTTACATTTAATAAAGGGCTTTCTTCTACTTTATTTTGAAAATAGCAAGCCAATAAATGAAGGATAAGTGACAATTTAAAGGTTAGCAGAATATGATTGTCAGAATTTTGTTTAGTTACATAGTTACAGTTCATCACATGGTAACAAAAATGTTAAGGAAATCATATTATTTTACAGTACTAATAATACTAACGGACTCATGGATTAAAAAACATTAGTTTAAATGTTCAAAATCTGTCATGCAAACTTTTGGTGTAAAGTAGAACTTTTGAACTTACTTTTTTCAAGTGATGGAGGATAATTTGACATTGCACAACTATAAATTATCCTTGTAACAATTTGTAAATTTCTTAGAATTATGAATGAGGCATTAATAACAATAGAGTAGGTCTTCCTAATACATTTTTAGATATAGAGCTATGAATTTAGAGAAAGATAAATTCATGAACTTTGCATTTTATGCATATTTTTGCCCAGGGGAATATTACAGACACATTTTAAAAGTTTAATTTCCTAATTTTATTATTGCCTCATTATACACTTCCTTTTTTTGTCAGACAAAGATTCATGTTTGGGTTCTAGCAACAGCTAGAAAGGAACAGCTTCTTCATTTTTCTACTATTCCCAAAGGTGACTCAACTGCTGTTTATATTCAGATGTCCCCAAACTCTTTTCTATTTGGAAGAGATGGGCATTAAAAATAAAGTATGTCATAGATATTTTTCAATAGAGAAACAATTTTATAATGGGTACTTTATTTCTTAACAGTGGTCTAGGGTCCAAAGTTATTTTTATCAAAAGATCATAAACATTACAATCAACAAAGACCATCCCTTTAGAATGTACAGTATAAGACTTCACAAAGTTTATATATTAATTTAAAAGAATTTACAGAAAGCAAACATATATAACACACAACTCAATATATTTGAAGGTCCTTAGGGATAAGAAAATTGCAAAGATAATTGTTTGTGGACCTACCAAGATAACTGTCTTGAACATCTATAGTAGGTCAAATGTCAAGCACGCATGTTCATGTGCGTGTGTGCATATGTGAGTGTGTGTATGTGAGAGGAAGAGAGCAAAAGAGGGAGAAAGGGCGTGTCTGGGGGGACACTGCAGGTTTTAGGAAATCTGTCATGTAGTAAAGAAGAGACACTGGTTTTCATGGTTTCTGTTTTCAAGGGAGTAGTTTGATTTGTCTCGATGTATATTTTGTCTGCCAGAACTAAATGCATAGTGTCTTACAACAGGAAAGAATCTCTGATCAGTAAGATCTAAGATCTCTTTTATCTTCACAAAGATTGGCGCATCATTCTTTCACTCCAACTCACTTTAAAAAATAATAGGTGCTGTGGGCCAGGAGATAGATAGAGCAGAAATACCTGCCTTGGAAGCATAAGGGTGGGAGTATAATATCCTACTCATCTTCCAAGCACTGTTTCAGAAGCACCATCCTTTGGAATTCTCAGCACCACAATGAGACAGTGAGATCTCTGAATTAACCACAATCAGGTAAGGATGTACATGGCCTTCAATTAGCACGGCAATAGCACAGAACAAATGGAAGGGTAAGGGATTGGAAAAAATAAGACTAGGCATTGTTTCTTAAGTTAGTTTATAGATACATCAATTAGGACTTAAATAAAATTAACTGGACCTGTATGATACCCTAAACTCATCAAAATAATATTTTACTCTTCATTTCCTCCTCCTTTAACCCCTCTGTCAAAAGGCTAATAACATTGAAACACTACAAGAATCATCTCACAAGAATTTCTTTGAGAGAAATCTAGTTGCAACTGTGTAAAAAAGCTTTAAAACTCATCAGCTCAATATTGTTTTCTTGAATTTGTGCTTTTTAATTTTAGACTACATAAAGAAGCAATTTTTATAGGACTGCAAGCCACTTCATTGAATGAAGCCAATAGTCAAATACTAATGTGAACATAACTACTTATCTTTGTTGGATGTTTAAGAACTGGTCTTTGTGGGGGGGGGTTGGCTTTACAATCATCCTGAAATTATCCCAAAGCAAGATATCAACAAATTTCAATTTATCAACAATAACAGTGACCTCCAAATTACCTTAGAAAATGTGAATATTCATTCTTAAAAGCCATCCCATGGTTTTACATATAGATAAAGCCAAACAATATTTACTAAACAGAATTATTAGAGAAAAGTCAACGTTTTATACATCAAAGTAGTTTTTATCTCTTTTAAGCTAGGGAAAGGTGAAAATCACAAGTAAAATGTCTTTTAAATTAAGAAATAATTTTAACTTAGTTTTTATTTATCTAAACTCCAGCTCATTTAAATAATTGCCTATAAAGCTTTTAGGATGTGTGAATCTAAAAAATGTTGTTCCCCAAATTTCAACTGAAAATGGAAGCTTTTCAGTGTGTTGACCTGAAGAAAATACATAGCCCTGATGTTGTTTAATTCAGTTGTGACATGAATAATCAATGACTTTATTGAAGTGCATCCAAGTAATAGGTGCCCAGAAAGATAATCTTAATTCTAATATGATGACTAAGCAGGAATACAAAATACACTTATTGTTCTTTAAACTTAAAATGAATAAATATACATTTATAATAATAAAAAAGAAAATCTGAGTGATCAAATTTATATCCCCACCCACAAGAGTCAGGAATTGTTCCATGAGACCTCGCTGTTCATAAAGTCTGTGATGACTTCAGGTAGAATTTAAAAAATCTGAAAAATGTGAGGAAATATAAATGTACAAATGTATAAATGGGCCATGTGGCATCTCTGAATCCCCACTGCCTAACTGGGTGACAAGATGGAACCATGGAAACTCTTTGGAGCCAAGAACTTGATACCAGACAAATCCATTCCTAACCATTTCTTTGCCTTTGAATAAAGGACAGACTCTATGAGTTCAAGCTTTTCCCAAGCAAAACATACATAGAGATCTTCCTCTGTATGGCCTGTAAGATAGCTTCTAGAGTAGCTAGCAGTCTATCTGGAAAATACATCCTAACTTCCATGATATATCAAGGAGACTTGATCGATGACCTAATGCTTGGTTTGGCTGTTGATCATCAGATGTATGATACAACTAGCACTCACAGCTCAAATAAAAACTTAAGAATGTGTGTTTTCCTAGGAAAGGTGGGCCAATCTTTCCAATATATTGAAGGCTGGAGCTATAATACAGTAGGTAGGATGCATCTGGCCAAGGTAGGTTTGGTCCCTGGCACCACATATGGTTCCTAAAGTCATGCCAGTAGGGACCCTGAGAATAGAGCCAGGAGAAACCCAGGAGAAAGATGGGTGTGGCCAAAAAATCAACAATATATTCATAGAGTTGGTCCACACACATGAAGTTTACTCACAGTCTACTTCATAGATACTTAATTTTTCTATAGACACTCAGAAGAAACTGTCCATAGAAAAATGATAATCATGATAATTGAGACATTTAACTTATGGGGATTTTGTTAGACCTTCTAATATGACTAATGGTTTTCTCCAAACTTAAGGAAGCATATTTGAGGTGTGGTCTTCCAGTAGTAACTTCGAATAGTCCACCATTTAATTGAATTTCCCATTACACATTTGGTTGTAGGTGAAGCCCACACGGGTGAACCATCCTGTGACAGGCCTTAAGTTTTCAGGTTAAGAAAGTGGGACTTCCTGTTTCTGCACACAGTTCACTGGAGTCTAGAACTTTATCTAAATTGTTATTTTATGTCTGATTCCTATCCTCTATCTGTCCACTGAAAAATGACCCCATGAATTTCCTAAACTCATAATCAGTGTGGCATATAACTTATAGAATAATAGTATCTAGAGTAATATGAGAACTGGCAAGTTCTTATACTGTGAGAAGGCAAGGTGGGGGGACTGTCCAGTCAATGATTGGAAAAGTAATTTAGGTTGCAAGATATTGGTAGCTTTAATTAACAGGATTGTCCAAAAATGTATACTTTTCTTTGTTTTTAGTATATTTTGTATGAAACAAGGTCTAAAATCCTAATGGTTAGCCACATTGTATGTCTACTGCTCCTTTACTGTACTGTTGTAATAATAAAGACTATCGCCTTTTAAAAATCAGAATATTATTTGCTTAGCTTGTTTTCACTGCAGTAATAATGGTTGGTATTAGCAAATGGCTCAAATGACCTAAAAAATTGGTTATGCTTTTAAAGAAAGTTTCCTGAAATATTGGGCAAATAACAAGGGCAGTTATCAATTTATATATTTATTATAAAGATACAGCATGCAATAAATTGGACCTGTGAAAACTACTAAGTGTAAATTTATGGATCAATCCGTTATTTTATATTGGATCGAAATATAAGTGGCTAGCCATTTCATAGGCAAAATTATTTTTCAATACTTATCCAATAAGATAGAAAAAAGAGTAATAGTGACTAGGGCGAATTATCATTATACCTGGTGAAAAAGTTGAGGTGTAATTTGAATATATATTTCACTTTATTTCACATGCCCCATCAAACTGCATCGTTCATTACATATCAGTAAATATATACAATTATCTCATTAAGTTCCAATAATGGCATTGGCCGGAACTTGTTGATTCTAAGTATTTCCAACCTGTATAATAAATTAGTTCCAAAGCCCATTATTAATTCAGTAAATAAGTGAAAGATGTGTTTTCTTTTCTACTATTAGATGGTAAACTCAAAGTTATCTTCTTAAATTATTTTTCACTTTTTAACATTTGAATTAATGTGCCATGTATTGGCCATGTATCAGAAGCACTATTTGGGGGTATTAAAAAACAAATCCCTTAAAAAATAAAAAAAAATAAATCCCAAGGGATCTCCCTATAAAACATGTAGTTTTTTCAGGATGCTCTCTGCTCTCAAAAGAGCCATTTCTTTGTCCTTATTTCATTCTTCATTCTTATTCTTTTCCAATCTCATCTGGGAACTCAGACTTTGTTCATCACTGAAAAATCGATGGAACCCTGGTGAAGTCACCATTAGAAGGTGTCTAAAATATGTCTTTGGTTGATAATAATTTCTCCCTCCCATTGAAAAACATCACATATATAGTAAAAGTAGAATATGGTTTCTGAAGGGAGAAAAATATGATTAGCAAAGAGTAGAGGTTATTTTGTTCAAAAAACTGATGAGCTCAAGTGAGTTGAAACCTCTATAGTGACTAGTGGCTCCAATGGAATTGTTCTGATCAATTTCTAGGAGACTGGTACCAAGGTCCCCCTCTTTGGTTTTTCATTGATTTATCTGCTTGTCATATTAATCAAGGATACACCACCTTATGCTAAGTATATTAGATAAATAGCCATGCCCTTTTTATTCATTTCATATTTTTGACTTGGCTACAATTCTAAGAGTGCAGTTGGAAAAAATGGTAGGATCAGTCTCCAGAAACATACTGCAAGATATTTTATTAGCCTGATTCCTATTGTGTTGTGTTTGGGTTCCAGACTTGGGAAGGACATTTTTCTTCATACATTTTTTAATACCATTTTTTAATGCAAAATGAACTGGCCCAAGATTAATTTAGCAAGCTCTTTGTCCTTGCCCAATTCCATTTACTGGTAAAAAAAAAAAAAAAAACACAACACAATGGTGTTCAGGTATAGGTGTTCAGGAAGGAAACTTCATGCAGGTATATTGAGTGTCCTACCAAGCATGCAAAGAGCAACTCATCTAGTTAGCAGAATCCTATCGGGACTTGCTGCCTGTGCTTTTGGGCACATTAATAAAGCTGAGACAAGTACCAGGACCCCTGAGGACCTTCCACATAAGTCCTTGGAAACTTCTGGTCTCTAAGCAACAGCTCAACTGAAAGAACTAGCACGAGACTTGCTCTGCACACAACCCTCCCAGGAGCTATGCTCAAATGGTCTCAGCTGGAGTTGCTCGGGCATGTTTCCTAATGGCATTTCCATACTCAATGTCATGTGTTCAAGTCATTCTGAAGTGTTGGACCCCAAGAAACTGGGACTGCAGGGAAGGCTGCCTTATGGTCATGAACCACCATCAGCTCTTCTGCAATGTCAGTCCAACACAAAATGCGGAAACTGAGTCATTTTTTTCTGATTCTTGAAAGCTCAAGATAATTCTTTCACAGCCACATTAACTCTTATCATGAGCATCTTGATTTTCATACAGCTATGACAGATTGAAAGAGTCTACGTAGTTGAGCTAGGTGAAATATTTTTCAAGGAGGGACTCAGAACTCTTTCATGAATAAATTGTAGATATCCCCCCCAAATAATTTTTTAGAGATCAGCAAAACAGGTGATTTTAAACAGACTCATTTGAAAAGTTAAAGAAGTGTTTGATGTGACAGAGATGAGATAGTTTTTATCTTCCATGCCCTTAGTCCATGGTCCCTATCTAGCCTGGAGTCACAGGAGCTCTAATGGCCCTTGGCTTAGTGCAGCAGCAGATATTCTGGCAGAAGAAATGTATTTCTCCCCACATGAACTCAAAAATTGAGGGCAAAAATAGAAGTTCCTGATTCACTGTGACTAGAATTAACTCAACTTTCTTGTTTCAAGTGTAAGTCCTAATTCCCTTTAATATGTGTAAATCTGTCATTAAGTGTCAGGAATGGAGACATTTCCATTAGGCCATTTCCCCTTTTGATCTCAGCCAGCCCTTGTTTAGTAGATGAAAAAGAGAACCCATCACATCTTGGGTATACACTGAATTGTCCAGCTCTGAGGGTTCTAAAGGAGTAAGTCAGTGATATATTAAAGAGCTGGTTCTCTTTCAGTGTAGTTTTTAATCTTTCTTAAACCAGTTCCCACTTAGAATTCCATTTTTCCCCCCTCAGGGTTCAACAGAAACCCACCCTCTCACAAGGAGTCTTCCCCACATAGCTCAGAAGGGGAGACATTTTGTCAACTACATTGTCACTAAGCAGCGAGGTGACATAAACCAATATATCTGGCTCTTTTGTTCCTAGGATACCTTCTTCTCACATTTCCACTGGCACTTGCATAGGAGCAGACTTGACAACATAAATACTTTTTACAAATAAGAAGCCTTTGTTATTTTTTTACAGCACTATTTTAAAAATAGCTATTCAACATAACAATCTTAATTTTAATGCACCAAATTACAGTATTCAACAATTTAAGTGAGCATAACCTGTCACCCTCAGCACACATTTGATATATACTGATAAGATACAAGATGGATAGTACCATATCCATACTTGTGTTTGTCTACACACATAGAGACACACAAAGTAGAGCGACAAGGCCCTGCTTATTAGTGTATTCAAAATTCCATGTTCCCTTATGTATGAGGACAGTTATTTGGCTATGTGTATAGCTCACTGGATTTGTCTCTGTTCAAGACTTCCAAGCTATACAGTGGTGGTGGGTCACCTTTATGTCCGAGGTTAAACCCTGTTCTCAGTCAGGACAGAGCCAGGAAAAAAGAGAGATTGATGCCCACCCAGTGTGAACAACTCCTCCCAGAACCCAGGTTTCTGCTACTCTCAGACCCAAAGGATTGGACTTATAGAACTGTTCAGACAATTGGGATTCAACTTTTGTAAAACCTAGATTTCTCTCAAAGAAATTCAATAAAGAAAGGACTTAGCCATGGAATCATGGAAGCAGAAATCTTTTGCCACCTTTCACTGGGCTGGGGGCTAGACCTGACCCATTTCAATGTGTTCTGCCATTGGTCTTCCAGGAGGCCAAGGGTGCAAGTGACCCTCCGGGCAGATCCAGGGCAGACTGTCTCTCTGGCCAGCACTGACTCTGTGTCATTGAATGAGGCTGGAGCTGTAGCTGAATCTATAGCTGCTGGACCTGGACAACGTGGACTGGGTCTCTTCGCTCTGCTCCGAGGTGTAGCTGGGAAATGTCTGTGCACGCGACATCTTGGAGGGACCAAAACCATGTCCTGGAGTGGAGGAAACAGAGGAGAAATGGGTTCAGTAGAGCAAATGGGTGTATCCAAAAACCAACCTGCAGAGCAGAGCCCTCAGTGCTGAGCTCTAAAGTAAATAAGAATAAAAAATTCTTTTAAAAATAAATTCATATATCTACTTAAAAACACATGTTTGAGATCCAAATTGGGTTATGCCTAACCCATAGTTTAAGAAACTAGTTCTTAGATGGCAATCTCTCTCTCTCTCTCTCTCTCTCTCTCTCTCTCTCTCTCTCTTGAAAATCTTGTAGGCCACAGTCAGTGGTGCTCAGAGATTACTCCTGACTGTGTTCAAAGGATCTTAATGGGGTGCTGGGAATCAAACCCCAGTTGTACACATGCAGGGCAAACACCTTAACCGCTGTATAATATTTTAGGCTTTCTTTCTTTTGGCTATCAATGCTTCTATCTCTTTTTCATTTATAATTTAAATAAGGTTATAATAGTATAGATGTTTTTAGTTTAGATACATAGTTACTGTGTCTCGCTAACACTGACAGCATCTAAGATAGTATGAAATGTCCCTCAAGACCTCCCATTAATCCCCATGCTGCTTCTAGACCACCACATTTCTCTCCTTGCTTGCATGCGACTCTGTTGTGCTTTGCACTGAGGATGTTTCTTACAAGATTCTTTCCAAAAGTTGAATTCACAGAAGCCCACAGAGATGATGGTTTGCAATAACATGCCTTTTAATTTTCTTTAAATACAATGCATCTTAGACACAAAAGACTCATTCTGTAGACTATGTTAATATGCAATGAATTACTATTCATCATGTCTAAAAAGCAACATATTCTATGAAATGACAATAGACCACACATAGTACAAGGTCCACATTACATGAACTAGAAGCTAAACACTTTGCATTTTATTTATGGTGACATTTACTTTTTTTATTCTATTCACCATATGGAGATATTCCCTTATTTACAATATTCTCTTGATTGTGATGGTGACTTCATTGTGTTATTTCCATTTTTGTTGTTCCCTGGCATCTTTGAGGAATAGGTGTAGGCCCAAGGGAAAATAAAAGATGATGCCTACTTTTTGGATAAGTTAGAAGCATTTTAAGGCTCAAGATTTTCTTAAGTCAGGGTGCCAGAGAACTAGTTTCCTTTTCTGAAAGTCTCAAACTTTCATTAAACTTTGGCTTTTGAAGCAAGAGCAAAAGCAATCTCCTTTTTCTCAGAAAAGTCTGCTATGATGGGAAGCCTATCAGCTGACCCTTTCCTTTCTATTAATTTTTCTGTTTAAAAACAAGCATCTGGAGCAGCTAATTATTTCTTCCCCTCAATGGTAAGTGTCCATTTCACAAGCAGTTTTGGCAATATCCAAGGTTCTAGCTTAACAGAGATAGTATATCAATGGAACACAATCAGGATCTTGTTAATCAGTCAAAACCATGCATTTTTAAGCTTAATAAAGTGGCTGAATGTGTAATCACATAAAACATGTTTTAAGAAAATTCTGGATTTTTTGGTGATTTATATGGATAATTTAAAATGAGAAATTTTCTCTAAGATTTACATTACTGAAAACAATTGTCAGAAAATTTTCCCTTCTCTTCTATTCCCTTCCTTTCCCTATTTCCTTCCTTTTTCCCTCCCCTGCTCTTCCTTTCCCACAGCTCCTCTTTCCTTTTATCTTCCCCTCCTCTTCCCTTTCCTTTATTTGTTTATCTTCTCATTTTCAATAAATAATACTTAAAAACAGTTCATTATTTTCTTTTCAGTGTAGATGCCTGGAACGAATTTGTTTACTTATTAAAAATAAAACTAGGAATTGGAGCAAAAGTATGTTAAATAGGGCTTTTGCCTTGCATGTGGCTGACAAGGTTCAATTCCTGGTATCCCGTCTGGTTCTTCAAGTTCACTAGGAATGATCCTTGAGAGGCTAGAGTCAGAACCACAGAGTATACTCCCCCAACCAAATCCCCCCAAATGAAAAAATACTCAATAAAATCTAGCTGAGAGATAAAACTATCATTTCACTGCAGGTGTGAATATCTTGTGGCTAAAGACACAAAAGGAACAGAGAGGAGACGTGGGGCTCCCACATTCTACTGTAATTAAGCTTCCACACATCTCTGACCCCCATTTACTCTCCCAGAGCCCCAGATGCCAGTTCTCTTCCTTTATTTGCCCCTTTAGCTCTGAGAGAGGGAAAGCTGCTGCCTTCTTGCTGGTGCCCATCTTCAAATTTCCCTTCAAATTCAATAGTTTTAATTAAAGCTTTTGCAGAAGTCGAGGACAATAGCTCAACATTCAGCTGAGTGTGTCTTCCCATTCCTGTGGGATCCTGGTGATGCAATGAGCAAAGGTGAGTCTGGGAGTTGGCAGAAAGTGGGGTGGCCAGGCAGAGGCAGAGTGGGGTTCCAGAGTAAGAATAACGCATAGGCAGCATCTGGCACTCAGCACGGCAAACTCCCAGGAGATGACCTCCCTTTCCAGGGTCTCAGGTTCTTCATTCTGGTGGGATAGTCATGGTATTAAATGGTTGCTTTGGGTGTTAAGTCATTGAGCAGTGACTGAAATCGAATCTCTTAAGTGCTGAGGTCAAAGTTCAACAATCTTGACCATCAGCTCACATAGGTGTGGGAGGGCAGCATTATCTGTTCTGATAGATGGAGGAAAACACATTCTGTCCCAAGTCTACCTCCTTATCTCACCATGAATCCTTTCAGTGATGATCCTTGTGTTTATTAGTATCAAAGAATTGGTAAGTCCAGTGTTAAGAAGACCATGTTTTGGTGTTCCTGGAGTTGGTTTAGTCTTATTAGCTAACTTTTACCTTCTTTCTGAGAAACATCAGAAAACAATGTACACTTTAGTCCCAGGGCTTGTGGATTGAGAATTAAGGCTTAGGTGGTAAATTCTGAGCAGTCTTAGTCTTAAATTCAGAGTCTTGACCCTGTCTGCTCTGGGAACAAAGGTCAAGCATGCAACTGCAGTTAGCACAGTTTGACTCCCTAAGGGAGACAAAGTGATGCAAGTCTGGTTTGTGTGTTGGTGGGTGTAGACATGACCTCCACTGTGGCCTTCTGAATTTTGCACACTGGAGGTATTATTTTTTCTTTTTATAGTTCTACTGCTATATTTTGTATTTCAATCAAGGAGAGAGAACATATTTCCTC